>NC_134710.1:162312531-162616281 GCF_043290135.1 Rhipicephalus microplus | reverse complement strand
AGCAGATTACTGTTCATAACGAAAATAAAAACGTGTGGAAAAGTTGATCACCTTCATAAAATAGTTTCCAGTTCTCTTACAAGCGTTTCTCTTTTCTGCAGCTTTTCCTGCAGTTTGCTAAATTGGTGATACGTGTGGTCACAAGAAAAATTTGAAGATCTTGGCACGGCGAAATAATTGAACTTCATCCTAGCATATTTCCACAGCATAAAAATCCTCATATCGTTAGTAAACCCTGATTACTTAAGCTGTACTGCTCAATTTCAACCAATATACTTAGGCTTAAAAGAAAATATTATTTGTGGGAAGAACTGATCCCAAAATTTTGCTTGCGACCATGCATATTAAACTTGCAAATTGTGATCTGGTCTTTAAATTTGTGTCGAAGGCAATACGCCATGGCTCATCAGTGTGAGCTATTCCACTTTTGCTATGCTCATTGCGTGCGTACATCTTCGCATTTTATACTGACAACAAAAAATCACATTTTCGTAACCACAATAGACTCGTTATAGCACTATGAGAAAGTCGATTGTAGCTAGATAAATTCATGATTTCCGCTGCTTTGGTGCATTCCTGCTTTGTTAACACAAAGGGGTCATATAAAAGCATAAAGTAGCAAACAATATTCAGCATTAAAAGACATTGAGACAAGCCGACGAGCAACAAGCCCATGCGCAGAGTGCCATGGTACGCCTTTATCTCTGCAATGTACTAACGATATTACCACTCCGATGTTTTTAACTCCACCGCTGCACAACTACACCGCACTGTACCCTGTATAAAGATGAATACTTTTAACCACAAAACTGCGCTAGCAAAGACGTGACGGTGAGAACGGTCCCATTGTCCCTTGAAACGTTCGTGTCACTTGCACTCTATGCTTTTGCTACAGAACACATCACGGATATCGTGGCGAGCACCGACTTCCCTGATGTCTCCTTTCACATTATGAACTGAAGGATTGTTAACAGCGCAGTAAAAGACGAAAATATAGAGGCATATTTAAACATGAAAATATCGCCACTGTCTCCTCGTCGTTTTTCGCGCTCTTAGCGTATGGAGGTAAGAAACACAGTGGAGAAGTCATACTGGTCTGCTGTGACCCGTCAGAGCACTCTCGCGCACAAGCTAAATACAAGGAAGAAACTCGTGTTCACCCAGTTTAAAAAGTTGTACGTGTTGTGCACTCACCACCCGGTGGCCTGGGTGCGACTGGGAGCAGCTTGGGCTCGGTCTGGGCTTCGCTGGGCGAGAACGAGCCGTGAAAGCAGGAGAAGACGTTGCCCATGGCTCCCCTACGGCTGTGCTCGGCCGCACTGGCGCTCCTCTTCGCACTGGATGCAGACTTGGCGGCAGTCGACGCCGAGCGCCCTCCGACTGGGCCCGACAAGGGCGGATGCCGGTCCGCCTCCTCTCCGCCGCCGCCGTCGCTACCGTAGTCTTCCTTGAAGCAAGCTGCGCCACCAGGCTCGTCCGTTATAGACACGTTATGCGACGCGCCCACGAAGCAATGGCGCGAAACTAGCGTGGCGCATGCTGCAATGTCAATGTTACCGATGGCTTGCCAGTGTGGTACTGGAAAGTGCACGGGAATGAAGTCTCTCCCTCGTTATGCTACCATATGGGCGTGCCCTTGGCAATGATAAACCACCTTTTTTTCGCTTTTTGAAGCTACGATAAATGTTGGTGTGGAGCTTTTGTCCTGACCATAACTGATATGAAGCTTGATGAATGACAGTATGAAAACAAATTGACTGTATACTCTGTAAGCAATGACAGTGTGCGTCAATTTTATCAAATAAAAAGGCCTACCCTGATTCAATGTTAATAATAATTTCTGAGATTTTACGTCCAAAAACCACGATATGGTTATGAGGGACGCCACAGGGGAGAAATCCGAGAATTTCAACCAGCGGGTGTTTTTTAACGTGGGCTGATGTCGCACAGCACACGGACCTCCACCATTTTGCCTCCATCGAAATGCGAGCGCCGCGGCCGGCATCGAACCCACGACATCCGGGTCAGCAGCCGGGAGCTTAACTGCTACACCCCTACGCGGACCTGACTCAATATTCAATACTGGGCATACTCTCGCCGTTCGTGATCTGATAAACATTGTCCCAAAGGCAATTTGCACAATCACTATACGTTTTCGCCAACAATGTAATGAAACTGCAGCCACTAAAGTCCAATTAGTTGTAATTATCAAGCACCTCTTGACTATATTTTCTCACATAATTGCTTACACCAACTATGAGGCATTGGACAAGAAAGTAATTATTATGGGGTGGCGTGTTAATTAGCGTTAGCTCGAGGGACAGGAAAATTGGGTATCAGGGTGACAATTACAAGTCTGGTTAGATTATCATGAATTGGGCCCCAGCTTCTCTTCTCGTGAGGAATACCGATTCCACGTTTCAATAGCACTCTTGTTGGAAGTAAGCGATAGTCCTTTGCTTCTTCTCTCATCTTCGTTTCTTTCACACTACTGCATTTTATTATTCGGTCATGAACAAACTTGCTCTATTGAGCGTATAACTAGAATGTCAGTGTGTTTGTGTAATAATTGTAATTTAATGCAAGGATTTAAAAAACAAGAGTGCAGTATAATTGGTCCACTGTGCGTGATGGTTGACAGACAATAATAAATTCTAGCTTTTTTATTCTTTATAATATACGCAACATTCAAGACCAAGGTATGACGCATGTAATGCACGTTGCAGAATGAGAACTATACATAGATCTCAGCTCTCAGACTCTCTCCGTAAAAGTATGCTAGATTAATTTGGTGAAAACATATAGTTCCATGAAGCCCTTTGTCTGAAAACATTCACATTATATTGGTTGGTCACAACTATTTTTTTTTATTTTAGCTTTGTGAGTACTTGGTTACCTGTTTTACTCGGTAATCTAGTCTTTAAAGGTTACTCCTTTTGGCAATCAAAACAACCATTTACAATTTTGACAAGAGAGTACAGCATGTAGGCGATCCCACTTTGAAAACGTCTGTAGCTGTGCCACATGTCACCCTCGCCAATGCAGATGTTCAGAGAAGTAAACACAGTCGTCCCGTATTTATTTCTTCTGGCTGATTAACCGCGTGGCATTGGACGATGATTTGACCAAAAATATTTAGCAAATGCGTTAATAAATCTATTGTAGCTAGTTCCCGAAAACATCAGTTGTGAGTTGTTATGTGCACCAACAGGGGTGCGATCTAATACTTTAGCAAGAGATCCATTCGCGTGGCCTCGTGTGTGTAGGTGGTGTTTTCGTCAGCAAAAACGCTATTCTGTCCAGTCGCACAAGGGTAACCGAGCGTTTGCCTTTCTTCATCGCACCAAGATCCCACTGCAGCACCCGCTGGTTCACTTCCGATGGACGCAAACAAATTGACCAGGCAATTTGGCCTTATAGGGCAGGTATTTCGGAAGAACAGCTGAATGTAGAGTCTAAAGCAGGACAACATACTGTGTCAAAAGTAAGCCGTATAGGCCAGTAATATTACGTCAGCATAAACTTGTCGTATTCGGCCTTCATTAGGACGAACTTATATTTTTTCACAATATATTATTGTTAATTGCATGATCTCCCAAATACTTTCGCGCCGCTTTCTTTGTCTATAAATGTAGAGCACAAGGTCTAGCGCTTATTGCCCAGCATAGTTGCTGCGTGACATATAACTCAAATTTAGCGCAGAACTACAACATGCATATATCTTAACGGGCATTGGTTAGTGAAGAGGTTTTTTTACCGCTGAGTTGATGGCGAACATGAGAAACAGTGTTTCAAACGTTCCACTACTGTAGCAGTTAGTCAATGAGCAAGACTGCGGGAGGTGAATGACGTGAAATAGAATATAGACAAAACTTTAGCGTATTCACGACGAAATCGCGTATAGGTGGCAGCATTGTCCTGCGGCAGTGTGAATAAGCAGTCAGCGGTGCGTACACAAATACACACAGCGGCGTTTCACTGCGTGTGGTTTGAGCCGATTGCCGGCGAATAAAATACGTTGACTGCAGTTTACTGGTAATGTTTACTCTCCTCTCTGCTGAATCGACGCGCACAGCCCATGCAGCCTCACTATTATTAGCGATTGAAGCTCGTCCTAGCTGGCTGACTGCGCGCTTTCGCACTAAATCACGTTTTTGCTGCGTTGTTTGTACGCAATTCACTCATGTTCCAACTCCTACGCACTTCTACTTCACGACTGAACTACTTATTAACATCTTCTTTATCTGAATACTATAAAAAAAAAGAAGGTAAAGTACCCCCCATATCGGTTCGACGCGTTCGGTGCCACTGTTCGCACCGAATACGCAGGCGCATTTTTTGCCTCATTCTATTCCCCATGAAATGTGGGACAGCTAATAAGTCTAGCCAGGAAAGCTTCCTGGCTGACAGTGCTTTGCGTCACCACCTACGAACATGTTCTTGCACCAGTAGAACTATCAAAAGCTCATAAGAGTTCTGCAGAAACTTTTCATTGAAGAATTACGTCCATACGACAGTGATAAAACAAAGATATGCTTATTTCATGGAAAGAACATGTTTCCTTTCTCTTTTTTTTCAATCGATAAAAGAACGCTGCCTTCCGTCAGTCAATAACTGGCTACACAAACAATCCCGACAGTGTAAAAAAAGATTATACAACAATAAAATTATACAACAATAATGTGAGGCACGTCGTCTGAATTATTTTGAACGTCTGGGGTCTTTCAAGCATTTTTAAATCTAAGCACATGGGTGTTTCAGCGTAAATATCGCTGCATTAATTTCGTTCCAAGGTAAAAAATGGCACTCATAAACTTCGTTTCACGTTTTAAGAAGAGTTTAAGCACTGAAGTGTCACACTTGATACAATTAGCGCTCTGTAGTAGTACCATGGCCAGATAAACATAACTTAAGCTCATGGCATAGTCGAACTATATACAGTGTCGTAGTTATACACCTAACAACAAGGTCCAAGTACAGGCGTGACGTAGAGCCTTGTTTTCGTTTACAACCACGCTGAATTCACTCACCATTTAATAGCCTTCATGTTTGAGCAAATGCCAAGTGCATTTTACGATGTGCCTAAAGCTGAAAGTGGCACCTACACTAAAATATTTCTGGTAAATGAAGGGTACACAACACTCTAAAAAGTTGCACATCGCTGGTCTTATTGCAGTGCATTACCAGCCGAGCAAGACCGAATACTTTCATACGTCGTTTCAGGCATACGAACACAAGCAGTTAGGCTTGCGCTGACGTATCCGAACAAACCACCCTTTACGAACATGCGCGATCAAATACTCCCTTATCTAAACACGACGTGGCTAGCAGACGACGCAGGGAGCAATCCACACATCACCATTTCGGCCAGTTGCCGCCAGGCGGTGACTCTGCTTGATATCGCGGTCAGCCCCTCCCACAGCGCCTAACGAGGGGTGAAATGAGATTGATTGATTGATATGTGGGGTTTAACGGGGTAAAATGAGAGTGAATTGAAAGTGAACAAAGAAAAGAAGAATTCCGCGCCTTAGTAGCTGTTCGTTTGCATGTGCGTTTTGTCGCTGCGTTAAGTATCCTGATTAGCTAGAATTTGAATCCTGCGAGTAACTTCAACATTAAAAATTTTTGCCTGTAGAGTAGCCCCGCGACCAGGTTCATAATGGTTAAGGTTAAGTTCTGTTTGCCGTTGTCCACCCGCTTCCTATTTAACGTTGAATATCACAGATGGGATAAGTTCACTTTGTAAACTTAGTCTACCATTTTCCTTCTTTACATTGTTCGTATATTCAGATAATTTTTATATGAATTTAAACCAACTGTTGAACTCCCACCGGGCCAGTCAGTGAATATTTTAGGATCTTGCTTCTTTAGCGGGAGAGGAGGGGTTGTCCCTCGTCATTGCACCGGTGTGGACGCTAGTGCTCATTGCTCCCGCTAGAGGAGCAGCCGTGATCGTCGTTTCAACAGCGCTCGTTAGATGGCGTGCCGCCGCTCAGGCGACGCTCGCTCCACTCTCGGCGCATCCTCTAGTTTGGTAGGGGACCGCTAGGTGACCGCGCCCATATATAGCGCTTATAGTTTCTGTATATGCAGAGTTGCGCTACTGCTTTCCGGGTGCCGCTCACCCGGCTTTTGACGATTTCAGCAATGCTATTGGTCACGGACCATCACGTGGTCATAGGTGGTTCAAATGCACTGCATAAAAGCCAACACTACACAGACGACGCCGATGCTTCGCAGTGTTATGAGCGTGCTGGCGCCCTTCACACAGACACCTAGTGCGTCCGTCACGGACACTGGGTGCGTCCTTCACAGACACTGGGCGCGTCCCACAGAGACGCTGGACGCGTCTCGATGGTGGTGCTGCCCACTCCTCCTTCAGCATCTCGGTGCCTGTAAAAGGCCGGCGCATCTAGCGTCACAGGCTTCCTCGTCCACGTTGTGTACATAGGTTGTATATATTAATTTTTTGTTTCTTTCTGGCTGCCTTTTGCTTTGCCACAGCCTGGATGCACCCTGCCCGGCGTTGACCCTCATGAAAAATAAATGGAAAGCGAAAAATAAAAAAAGCAACGCTAGTACTCAGAAGCGCGAGCGCTGCTTCTACGCGGGCGGTAAATGGCTGTCCCGCAATGCTTTTGAACCCAAGATGTCGTACCTTGGCGCAAGTATACTACCTAAAGGTAGCATATAAGGTAACTCTAATAGTGCTCGCTCTTGTCGCACTTCCTTTCTCTTTCGCCGGACATCACTCAGTGCGTGTCAATACCACTACCCACTATGAACACCGCAGAAGCCAAGGTGGCGGCGCGGAGGGCTTGCAATGAGGCTGCAGTGCCGGGTCATCGTCAGGACTCTTCGCGAACTTTCCACTGCATTCTAGAACTCATGATTCTCTGGCTTTTTACTTTATGGATAAGAAAGCCATTATACTAAAAAGAAACCGTTCCTCCGAGCTTATGTGATCCCTAAATAAGCTCTTGAACAAAGTCTACATACTGCATCAGTATGTGAATATCTGTATATGGCATATTGATATGTAAATAATAAAAATTGTGTGTATAACGTGTATATGCAATCACACCACAACAACTCTCGTGTCACGTCTTTGTATGATGATGATTAAGCATATGTACAGAGTATTCATGATGTGCTGGATTTAACCTCGGGAGCAAACTCCTTCATCATCATGCACTTCTTGGATATGCGGGAATTTTTCAAGTACGTTAGTGCAAAGCAAAGCGAGGGCTATGAAACATTCGTCCCTTTAATCTCTTGTACTCGCCCTGTGATATATGCTTGTAACAAAACCAACAAGCCCTGTTTGTCGCTATCTCTAGGTGGCATCTACACGTCCTAATTGTTCGGAAGGGTATATAAGAAGATTTTCCTCACACACCCCAAAAGATCAAGTTCACAGTGCTTTTCTTTTGTAAGAGCTATTTGCCGCTTACCCTCTGCATTTGCTGGTGATAAGCACAACATCCGGATTGGATAATATGCGCTGTTATTATCATTCATAGTGATATTGCGAATGCGTACCGTGACATGTGCTAGGCTTTCAACGTCAATGTCCATCCATCGAACTTCTACCAAATATCCCCACCCATTTTATTTTGTTCCTTTTGTTTGCTTAGGGCAGAGGTTTCAAACTAACCTTGCCAGTGGGCCACAGCCGCAGGTTTTAGTCTCACTAAAGGTCAGCGTAGGGAAGAAGGTTGTACAATCTGCCAGCAAACGCTGCCGTTTGAAAGACGGCTTTCCCATCTCTCATAGGCACAGCATTTATGAACGAGATTTGGTATTGGGAGCGAGTATTGCACCATTTATTTAACAACTATCTCCAAAATATTTCAAGCCTAGCTGCACGCGGATTTTGAGTTACTTTTCGTTTTACGATTATACTTCAAAATAAGGTGAACCCATGAGATGCTTCACGAACACAATGCCTAAAAGCTTTCATGTCTGTGGAGCTTACGAACATAATTAATAAAAATTTTTAAATAATGTGGAGTCAAGACAGTCAGGTTTAGGGCATGCTACTGATTCACGGCAACATATTTCAGGTATGTATTAGGCAGATGCGGCGTCAAGAACAGCTATGCAGTGTGTATGGTGCTCACACGGTTGCGTCCTGCTAGTATACGCACGAAACAGCCGACTGAATTTCGCCGGGTTTTTGGCATGCAAGTAAATATTTACTCCCTTTTGCGGAAACTGACTTAATGCCAATTAGGTGAAGCATGCACTCAATGGCTCTTGGCTTCACTTAATGTTGCCAGCAGTCTCTTATTTTTTACGCGTTTCTTAAGCATGCTCTGTTCCCGCCGCACTGTGCCATGGTACACCCTGCTCTGCCCTGCCTTGTTGCTGATCATGGACATAAACCACACTCACTTTGTTAGGAAGTCCATGTGGAGGTACTCCGGCTCTGCTTCTGATGGTTCACCATCGGTGGCGGGGTTAGATGCTGGAGAGTGGTTGCTACCCGTCGGTTCAACTATACGTGTCGCGGATGGCGGGAGCTGATACTGCGGTCTGAGCTTCGGTACCGCTAGCCTCAGGGCTCCACAGCCAATGCCGCCGCACTTGTTCGTTTAAAGCGCGCGACACGCAGCCACTGATGATGATGATGACGCCTTAAATATGGCTCATACCCACTCAGGGAGTTCAGCCAAGAACTGATTACATGAGCTATATAGACATTTTCAGTATTTAATATTTATGATGAAAAGAATGTACGTAAAATGAATAGAGTGCAATAAGTCTTGTTCTCCCGTCCAGACCAGACAGAATAGTCATTATCTTGAGTACAACTACGCATCTGCTATTGTGACCCGTCAACTTGCTTCACATTGCGCGAGCCCTGTTTGTACTGAAGGCGCTAACAGGCAACCAGCAAAAAAATGTGGCATTATTGAGTATGATTAGCAGTTTATTACCTGAAAACCTGAAAAAATTCCACTTGCTATGGATACCTGGCCACTGCGAGAATTATCCAAATGAGATGGCAGACTCGGTAGCCAAAGCGTTAAGCAGACCACTCTTACCTATTTTACTTGATTTCGCCTATGTAACAGCACTCATATATAGAAATGCTTGTTTGCACAAGGGAGTAGAAAAATTATCATTGGATAAAGTCAGAGACTTCGTACATCTAAGACTTTGCTGCAACAAACAGTGGTGTGTATCTCGGCAGTTAGAAATTACAATCACAAGATTACGATGCAGAATTCCGCACCTGAATTATTACCTACAGAAGGCTGGACTAACAGCATCTCCGTTATGTCTTATTTGCAAGGAATCAGAATCCATAGGTCATTTCTTTTTATCCTGTCAACGATATTCTTATCAAAGGAAAAGATACCTGGTCGAACCAATTGAGAAGCAAGGATTAAAAATAAACGTGGCAGTAATTTTATCCTTTGGAAGGATTACATCAGGTTATAGCCACAGGGAGGTTTGCTCTGCCGTGTGTGCGTACATAATGGCAACAAAAAGATTACCTTGTTGCTATTGATTACCTTGTTGCAATTAAGGCGCTATTGTTATTATTATTTGCGGCTACGAGATACCTGAATGCCTGACTCATAACTAACTCACTTGATGATCCTGCCACCGAGTTCTTGCCCGATCCCCCTTTGTGGGCGAGTGCCAGCAAAGCTAAAGGCTCATCATCATCATGATCATCATCATCATCAACCAGTGAACGAGAGTGCCACCCGCATTCAGTTCGGAACCTAAGCTACCATATTTTCTCCTTGACCACTATTTATATAACGTTAAACGCTGAATATACTGCATACCCACGTTTATCGCCTTCTCATGCACGTGAGTTTTCTCTCATGTATGGACAAATGTACGGGGTGTTCCTCCAAACACTCGTAATCAGTGACGAATCTTAAAAGAATTATTGGGATCTCGTAAACAGGGGCTGAGCGGAAGCTATACATGTACCATAGGAGGAAGAACAACCTGCAATAAAATATTTGTTAAGCTCGAGGAAGTGGGTCTGATTGCCAGTCACTTCGGCTGCATTTTAATGAGTTACAATGCGAAACTACCCGTGTACTTAGATTGGTGCTCGTTAAAGAAACCCAAGCGGTCAAAATCAATTCGGAGTTTCTCCCCCTACGGCTTGTCTTATCAAAATATAGTAGCTTTGGCACGTTCGACACAAAGTTTAAGTTACTGTCTTTTATCTATTCCCTCTCAAAGCCTTCTCTATGACAAACTGGCTTATCACCATCACTATATTATTTAATTTGGATTTTACGAGACCTTAGTAGGTTCATCTATAAGGCGTGTTAGCGAATTCACAGAAGCATTCTCGCTCTCATATAAAAAGTTACAGCCCTTTCAACTGTATGGGAAAAGGGAAGACCAGTGAAACTGGGGATGCGTTCCGACAACGAGGCGTCGTGCATGCTTTTGACTTCACTTGCCCGTTGCCATCGTTGGCAGTTGCTCTACGTCTACGCGCTTACTGCTGGGCTTTCCGAAGTTACTCGTACTGCCACTGCTCTTCTTTGGAAAGTATGAGAGACTTCCAACCCATGACGAATCGACAGAGCAACTGAACCTGTCACTAGCATGATTTCTTGCGTCATGAAAACAACAGACAAACCGGACTGGTTGACGGGACCTATTGGAGAAAGGCTACCTTTTATTAAATACAGCTACGCAAATCTCAACGTACGTATTAGCGCAGACGCGCTGATGGGGCTTCCAATGTGAGCTAGGTCATGTAATCAAGTAGAAAAACATAGGGCCCCCTAAAAGGCGTGGTATAATCTACGCTTTTTTTACATTCTTAAGTATCAAAACTCCCCCCGCCGTGGTGGTCTAGTGGCTAAGGTACTCGGCTGCTGACCCGCAGGTCCCGGGATTGAATTCCGGCTGCGGCGGCTGCATTCCCCATGGAGGCGTAAATGTTGTAGGCCCGTGTACTCAGACTTGGCTGCACGTTAAATAACCCCAGGTGGTAAAAATTTCCGGAGCCCTCCACTACGGCGTCTCTTATAATCATATGGTGGTTTTGGGACGTTGAACCCCTCATCATCATCATCATCATCATCATCATCAGCCTGACTACGTCCACTGCAGGACAAAGGCCTCTCCCATGTTCCGCCAGTTAACCCGGTCCTGTGCTTGCTGCTGCCAATTTATACCCGCAATCAATCAAGTTTAAAAACTCCGCCAACCCAGCGTTTAATTCGATACGAGAGGACGTGGCGTGCCTGTCGAATGACGTAACGGAGAACGACATCCGACAAGTTATTGAGAAGTCACCAAGGAACAAGGCAGCTGGCCGTGATTTTATATCATCAAGGATTTTAAAGGACAATGTTGATGTCATGTGTGGTCCGTTTTGTCACATATATAATCACGCATTTTCTTCTCGAAAATACCCTAACATATATACTTAAGACTACCGAGGTAGTACTAGTTTACAAATCAGTTGATCGTAATCTTCCGCACAGCTACAGGCCAATATCTGTCCTCAGTATTATTAACACTACGCTTGAAAAATTGATTTCGTCGCAATTAAGGCGCTAATCAGAATATACTTTGTTCCCAGCAACACTGTTTTGTTGCTAACAGGTCCACTTCAACTGCTGTATCAATGCTTACACAATATATTATTTCCGGGCTACTAAAAAACAACATAGTAATAGCAGTATTTTTAGAAATAAGCAAGGCATTTGATGCTATTAGTCCCGTCATTTTATTGGGGAGAAATGCATTGCTATGGAGTTGCGGGTAACTCACTTTATTTCTTTCCCAGTTATTTATCGACACGCAAACAAAAAGGAGTCATTGGTAACATCAATTCATCTTGTAGTTATATTAAAGGTGGGGAACCGCAGGGTTTTGTATTAGGCCCTATATTGTTATTTCTATTATATCAATAATGTACCGCGATTCCTACAGAGGTCTAGGGCATGGATGTACGCGGACGACACTGTTTTAGTTCTTTAGGGCACTCCTTAACAGCGCTACAAAAACACATGAAGACCAGTTTTTTTAACATTTCGGAATGGTTTGCCAAGAATCAGGTCACTGTTAAATGTACAAAAAAGGAACGTAGTGTCTCACTCTCACAGGAAACACATTGATACTGAATTTTTAACCTGACAATAAGCAACGCTCCTATTCAACAAATTACTTCGTTTAAATATTTGGGCGTCATTTTTTATGAAAATTTACCCTAGCACGAACACGTACAGTGTGTGCACGCAAAGGTAGCCCATGGCTGCTATGCTCTGATAAAGGCTCCCCAATAAAAGCTCGCCAAATAATAAATGTTCGCCAATAAAAGCTCGCCAAATAATAAAAGCTCGACAAAAGCTCGTCTCTGTGTTATATGAGTTACTGCTTGGAATCGTGTGGTGTTACGTACAAGAGTCTTATAAAAACTATTGAATGAATTCAAAAGCGCATACATTGAAAATTACTAGCTAAGTTAAACCAGTAGGTAATATTTTCCAATCACCATGCATTTTCTCGGCAGCAATGTTGCGTGACTACAATATTGATGTTTCGGTAAATAAAAGAAGTAGTAGAAATTCACTTTTGCCTGCTAATATTTTCCTAACTTCTACACGCAATACGGGACATGCTTCTAAGGCAGTTTCAATCTGCCCAAATGTTACAATAGTTATATAAAAAAACTGACCAAATTTGATGGAAAAAAAATTAGTAACGCGATTCCCCTTGAGAATAAAACAGCACGTAATTTCGGCCTAGCATACAACATTTTTTTTAAGACAAGATATATAAGCCTGTGTCTATGTCTGTTCGATTTTATTGTCATTGTCTTCTTTTTTCTTTTTCTTATGAGTGCCGGGTACAGTAAGCTACTTGCAACCTTATAAGTTCGAATGTTCGCAAGAGAAAATGTATACGTGTATTGCCTGTTTTATATGACTTGTTTTCGTTTTTTTCAAAGGGGACCTGTAAATTCTCTATGCACATTGTATTGTACCGGTCACTAGCCGCCTAAGGCTATCAGTGCAAATATTCTTTGTAGTTTTATTGTTTTATATAAAATAGTTATATTGATTGATTGATTGATTGATTGATTGATTGATTGATTGATTGATTGATTGATTGATTGATAAGGGTGTGTCTCGAAGTCATTGCCACCACCCACGGGAACTAAGTGGTGACACGCTTTGCCCAGTTGAACGCCATATTGCGTCGTGGTCGCCGTCGCGGACGCCCCCTCTTTTTAAGGTGACGGGCAAACATGATTATAGGTATACGGCTGTACGGAAATCATGGAGACATCCTTTATGTCGACGATGTGGCAGGCCCACTTGAAGGAACGGCTAGAGCGCTGCTGCCACGACGGAGGAAGGGTGCGTTAACACCTCCACGTTGATTAAAACGGCACGCCCTGACGTGGCTGAGGGGATCAACTCGGCCCTAGCAGTGGCACATGCAACCGCAGATTCTACTATTACGAATATCTTCACCAATTTCCAAAACGCTTATTGATACTTTCGTCAAGGCATAGCACTAAACACAGTTACCCGCACTTGACAAAACATACCTTCGTCTCCCCGTCGTGACTAGGGCGTGGGAGACTGGTAATGAGTGCATCCCCAGAAATAAGTTCCTCAATGCGCATGTTCGAAGCGCGAAAAAAAAGAACAATCTGCTCTTCCTTTTTTGTGACCGTCGTATTCTGGCGCTCACTCTTTTACTGATATTCAGTAGCTCCGGAATGTATAGCATCCAACAAACCACTTTATTGCCCTCAAGAAGGTGTAGAGTATTTTTCCTGACATGTAGGCGTGTCATTATGCACCCACTACCATTCCGGAGATTATAAAGATCATTTAATTACATACAACGACATCACAAAATGTTATTACTTGGGGAGTAGGCAACGTGTGATGACATCATTGGAATCAGACACAAGCTGGCGGGCTGTCCCGCGACATTTGCCGACCGTGAAGAACAATGGCTTTACTGGCAGAAGATGCTGCAAAGTGCGTCTTATCAAGATCAGCTACGGGCAGTCCTGAAGGTTCACAATCACACCACATGGCTCGGCCTGACGGTACCGATGTGGACGCGGCCCGCCTCGGTCTGAAAAGACCGGGATTCAGGGCACTAATAAAGTTTGGGGCATTAATGAATTAGAGGGGGCGGCTATACTGTGAATCATGACTACATCCGAACAAAAAAACCATTCGGGGATGTGGTCCTAGGACATAATGAGAAAGTAGAAGCTATGATCAACATTCGGTAAAAAATAAGAGCACTTTTTTGCATTTACCCACGTCGTGTCTATTCACACGGTATTTGCACTTAGGCTACCTGTTGTGCAACGACTTTCATTATGCAGGTGTTACCTCTTCACGCATTGTCCTCAAACTATAATTCTCATGGTGTGGATAGTCTTATTCGAAAAATAAACGCAGTAAAGCTCAGGACATCACAGAAGTGTTATAGGGGACACACATGATGACAAAACTGCGATGTCGTCATTGTTCTGTGACGGAGTTCATTTGTCTTCATGATCTATTAATGAGGCTGCTTTGAACTCTGCTGATACCCTGCGACGCTGCCCAGTGTATAGTGACCCACATGCAGTATTATCATGCTGTTAGCTTTTGGTTGATTGATATGTGGGATTTAAAGTCCCAAAACCACCATATGATTATGATAGACGCCGTAGTGGAGGGCTCCGGAAATTTCGACCACCTGGGGTTCTTTAACGGGCACCCAAATCTGAGCACACGGGCCTACAACATTTCCGCCTCCATTGGAAATGCAGCCGCCACAGCCGAGATTCAAACCCGCGACATGAGGGTCAGCAGCCGAGTACCTTAGCCACTAGACCACCGTGGCGGGGCTGCTGTTAGCTTTTATAAAGCATAGAGGGGTGCATTGTATTCAAAACTATAGTTAATCTAATACTGACTATTTGATTAGGTATTCGAATCGAATATAGTCACTTTTCGTAATTATCATAATTCATCAAAAAACGTGTACTCCTCATCTGTGCCCAGTGAAACAAAGTTCGAGCAAAAGTGAGACGAATTTCAACCTCATGGCCGAAGTATTGCATTGAACTGGAGAAGTTACGGACAGCAATCATTTGTACTCCTTCGAGAATCCAGTGTGCCAACAAACGTCATCTCTGTTTCCCTAATAATGAATTAGTGTTTTTCTTTGTTTTTAATGAGTGACGCTTAGTAGCGGTCGTTGTAAGGAGAAGCTTTCTAAAAGTAATAATACTAGAATCTAAATACAGTCTTATAGTAAACCGTGTAAAGAAGGGTTCTTTATTCTAAAACTGTTGGGACAAATTGCTCTATATTTTGTTTCTCCGACCTGCTTTTGACACTATTCAACGTGTATTTCGTTGAAAACGTTTGGTTGCTATTCGAAATTCCCAAATGGTGCAAGTACAAACAATGGTCGTGGGGCCCTCACCTTGCTCGGGCAGATGAACGGGGTAGACGTCGTCGTCGTAGAAGGTGGAGTCCTCAGACTCGGGCTCCCGCAGGAAGCTGTACTCGTCGCGGATCATGCTCTCGAACGAGTCGTGCGGTTCATCGGACGGAAAGCTGTCCAACGCTGGCGCTGGCTCGGACAGACGCGCTGGCCGGTTGCCTCGGTACATGCCGAATCCCAAAGGAGACTGGATAGCTGCGATAGGGCCTTACCGAGCATGCGCGGGCCATCAAGTGACCAGGTCAAGCGATAAAAAAGTTTAAATCATCGCGCGGTACTCTGCGAGTTTTCCTCACAACCTCTCATTCAAGATTGCTCCGCTGGAGCAGGCAATACGCAAACCATGCTGTGTTTCATTCAGGTTTCATAATTATTCTCATTTTATCAGAAAAGCGTGGAAATCATGTACGTCATAAATCTAAGCCTATGCAGCGCGTTGTGCAACAGAACGAGGCCACATTCCAAGTTCTCCAGAGACATTGAAGAGATAGTTCAACTGTTCGTTTCGTTTATTAAGCAGCCACCGTTAAAGGTCGGTATCGTTTGTTGAATGAAATAAACGATTTGCCTTCCCCTTCCCTTCTGCTGACAAGCTATCTGGTACCGCAGAAAGCAGGCGTCACGCTGCGTAAATACTGCCTTTTTCTCACTCAAGACCTCTCAGTATCTTCTTGGCACATACATTTATTTATTCATTTATTTAAAAATACCTTACAGGCTCTATTACGGAGCATAGAATAAGGGGGGTACATAGGAAAGAATGCTAGTGGGTGATACTTCTGCCACAATACAAAGCAACTATAAAGCAAAGCAACTACAGAGCAACCAATAACTAATAACTAATAAAAATACAAAGCAAGTAATAACATTGGAACAAATAACAGTGGTTGCACAAATGATAAAGAGGAGCTTCAAGCAACAACAAGAATTTCCCAGCCGCAAAAAAGCACAAAGAACAAAAACCGAATTCAAGGAGGTTATACAATGCTATTGAGATAGATGTATCATTAATTGCTCGCGAAAATTTTCATGATTAGTTAAATTGACAATGACGTCGGGTAGGTCATTCCAGAGTGCTATGGCACGAGGCAAAGCCGATGAATTGAATGATTTTGTTTTTCCAAAGATGCGTGTGATGCTTCGCTGATTTTGAAGTCATTTAGACATGCGCAATGGTGCCGTTAGTGGGAAGGGTGGTGGCCTGGACGCGTGAATATATTTATGAAGCAAAGACAGGAGGGCAACTGTGCGCCGTATGTCTAGGTGCTGTAATGAAAGGTCATGTTTTATTTGTGTGACGCTCGAGGGGCGACTGTAAATACGTGAAATGAACCGTGCCGCCCTGTTTTGCACAGCTTCTAGCTGATTAATGAGATAGGCTTGGAAGGGGGACCATATGGGTGATGCAAATTCCAGCTGTGGGCGAACAAAGGTTAAGTAAGCTTGTTTGCGGACGTTATTTGGCGCGTTTCGTAGGTTTCGACGTAAGTATCCCAGTGTTCTTGTTGCGTTTGCAGATATGTAGGTTACATGTGCCACCCAAGTAAGATTAGAAGTGAAATGAACGCCGAGGTACTTATACGAAGACGACCGTGACACGTTGGAATTATTTATGGAGTAATGAAATTCAACAGTTAATTTTTTTCGACTAAAGGATATTACATTACATTTTGATAAATTTAAAGTCATTTGCCATGCACCACACCAGTTGTTAATGAGATTAAGGTCTTTTTGGAGAGCAAGGTGGTCATCGGTACTAGTTATAGAACGGTGTAGAATGCAATCGTCAGTAAAGAGCCGTATTGACGAAGAAATATTAGTTGGAAGATCATTAATGTAGATTAGAAAAAATTACGGCATATTCACGGGGTGAATGATGATGAATGGGCGAAGCTCCGGAGGGATTCATCGGTAAACTGTGAATCTTCCGTGTAATTCGCCCAGTCGATCATCATGTAAAGACGTGAGAAACGCTGTGTGTGTATATACACAAATCAACTTTTATTTGTTCTTAGACGATGGATGGCTTGCGATGTCCCTTCATTATGACGGCTTTATGGTCTGTGCCTTGCGCTCTCTCCGCTGTGCAGCCTTATCCATCCGGCGACTCCGAGCGCGCGCCAACAGCGAACGGATTTTATTACAACGCTCTCCCTAGCGTACGTCGCCGCACTAAATCGAACGATTGCCTTCAACCAATGACACGCGCCATATGTGACATCATTCCTATTTTATAAGATCTCGCGTCTTTCATCAACTACAAGTACCGCTTTCTAGTTTATAACATCTTGCATCTTTTCATCATCAGCTACAAGTACCACCATCTAGTAAACACTACAAGAACTAAACGAGAGGTGGCTACATACAGGAGACGGTACCGCCATCTAGTGAACACTGCAAGAACTAAACTAGAGGTGGCTACATACAGGGGACGGTACCGCCATCTAGTGCACACTGCAAGAACTAAACTAGAGGTGGCTACATACAGGCTACAGGGGACGCACAGCCCACGCCCTAAGGAGCTTCGCCCCTAAAAGTAGTGGCCCCAAGACGCTATACCCTGAGGCACTCCGGAGGTGACATCGGAAATTGGAGAGGAAGAGGTATTAACGAGAGTGAACTGCTTTCGAAAAGACATTTCGTATTTTACTTTAAATTGGCGTGTGGTAAAAACAGTAAAAAAAACGGCCTTTTGGGAATGACCGAAGACTGGCCATGCGCCATACTCGTAGCCACCAGCGAGATTGCATTTTTATTCGCGTGTAATAGATAACTTTCATGGCACTGTGACGTGGTCGAATCCCTTTGGCCCGTATGCGATGTCACTCTTCCTGCAGTTCTTCTCAGAGGATCTGTTACAAATAACTCCCATTCGCAAGCTACCGCGATAACCGACGAGCCACCCCAAGGTAAGAAATTGGAACAGGCTGTATAGCAGACGTTGGCGTCGCGTTTCAGCTCACCGACCTCATTCAGAACAAAACGCTATGCACTTCTGTGGCCTCATCGACTCTCGTGAGCTGGTCAAATGATGTGTCGGAATAGGCAATGCTATATTTTTTAATCAAAAGAAAAGGAATCACCCTTCAACGAAAAGAATGTTTATCAGACAGTTTAAAAAATGTTTCAGGTTACTGCTATGCTTGCACCAACGGTTGCATATATTTGAAGTAAGGAGATTAAAATAACAAACCACTGAAGTATTTATGCGTTAAGTAAGCACCCAAAAAGTGCGTATTTATAATGAACCTCCCTCTTCTCAATCGCATAATGCAAGTGTTTCAATGTTTCTGCCCAACAGTACACAGTATGAGCGCTCACCAGCAGCCCCTTGGGCTTCCCTCACGAGCTGTGCCAGAAGCTGACAGGAGTGCATCTGGGCCCGGCACACAGCGCATAGGCACAGGTGCTGCAGAAATCCAAGCTCGCCCTCGGGCGTGCCGATGTCTGTCGAGTTGCGACGCGAGGCATCCTCGGTGACGGCTGGCAGCCGTGGTCGTAGACGGGGCTTTCCGTACGGCAAGCTCGAGCGTCCGCTGCTTCCTGCACAGTGGCGAAAAAACAGTATTCCCCTAGCTGAAGTGGCGCCGAGTTTTGGCTAGCCTTACCTCGAAGTCTAGCAGCCCTGTTGAAAAGAAATTTCGTCATAGTGTTAATGGCAAATATCCAACTGCTAATTACGCAGTGGTGGCACTGAGCCCAAAGCATACAGTAACAGCGCATTCATTCGTTGCTGCAGCAGATACAAGTGAACATCAAAAAAGTATAACCAATCACAACGAGGCTATTCACACCTTTGGAGCACAGGCACCATGGCAGGAAATCGAAAGGCTTTGGTTTGGATACTTTCGTAGACTGGTCTGAAATTCCTGGCTTCATTTCAGCACCATTGTATTGCGACTTCGAGCTGGAAGGGTCCTTCTTTGACGGAATCAATGGAACTGCAGATCCTGAAAAATACGATTGCGGTTCATTAATGAACGTTCGTTTTCATCCTTCGTCGTGCCTCATGGAGGTGATTCAAGTTGAGGGTTTCTTGATTCGCCATACATATAACTCTCCCGTTGGAAACTGGAAGTATACGGGAGGGAAGCTCAGTCCCCGTAAAACCAAGCTTTGCCAGCAATTTCTATTCCGATTTTTATCAGTGACATGATCTACGCCTATAATCATCACTGTACAGCCTGCCATTTAGTTATTATTATAAATATGAATGACAGCTGGACTACAAAACTGTCACCTCGGGCATGAATAGACACAGTGCTGCTTTCGTTAAAAAATATTCCTAAGCAACCTACACCATGACACTACCACTTGAGATGACTGCTGAACCGTTTGCTTTCTAGACAATTTCATAGGGAAGCAAGGCGAGGATTTTCCTAATTGAAATATGTTTCCCCGAAACCGGACGAGGTGCAGCTTGGCAGGTTAATGGTCGCAAAAATGATCTCAAATTCATTTTGACGCACCAGACAAGTTGAAATGTTGAAATATTCATAATCAATGTTTTCTTTTTTTGGTGTCCATGTGCGCGTGCTCAGTTTATTACCACTGATGTATGCTAAAGGTATTGAAGATCAACAATACCTAAAACATTTATATTGTTACTTTAATGGGTAAATAAAAGAATACTGTAAATATTTTCGGTGTTTCATGCACCCTGACCGACAACTTTTATTCTTCTAAGTGTGCACACACACACACATGCACGTGCATGCAGCAAGTGGTTGTTCACTGCCAATAATATGCGTTGGAATACCTCTATGGCCATAGACTGGCGCCGAGCCGACCGACTCTCTAGAGGATTCAACGGACGACCCCTGAGGGGGGGCTGCAGGCTCCTCTGGCCGCATCAAAAGCGGAACATTGGCGTACACCGCATCACCGACCAAAGGCTCAACGGTGGGAAACGTGCGCCGCGAAACAACGTCTCCCATGCGCCGGTAGCAGCCGTCGTCGCTGGCCGCCGAGGAGACAGACGTGCGTCGGCCGGGCCGCGGGGAAGGCTCGGCAGACGCCACTCTTCGTCTGCGACCTGCGGGAGTGATCAGATGGGACATGTTTGTTTTACAATCGTTAAAGACTATTTTCAGTTTTGTAAGCACCATACACCAGTGGAAGGGTGTGCAGGTAACAGCGACAATGCAGCACACGTGGAACAAACTGTCAAGTTAAACACGACCAGCAAGCATGTATAGAAGTTTAACGAAGCTACAGTGTTTATGTACACTCGTATTTTGAGAACTGCATAAAAACACGGTTTTTCGTTGTACCATGATTTATTCGACAACAAAGACGCAGATAGAATATGTGCTGCTGTACGAGTAGCCTTCGAAAGACTGAGAGGAAAAGAACGCATGAAACGTGGACACAGCGGAAACCTCTTTATCGGGACTTCTCCGTCCCTCGGCACACCCTCTATTATCTTGTAATCTGACACGAGAGCCCTTGCTAAAAATAATCACACTTATAGTCACTCTTGTCACGCGGTAATTTCTTCATATGCACAATGTATCACTCAGTCCAGCAACAAGCGCTTAATAGTGGAACTTTTTTATATATTATTTGGCGTGGTATGTCGGACATCTACAGGAGAGCTCGTGAGGTGGCCCGATCGCGTTTGCTTTCCGGCTGCTGTTGGGTAGCTCGCGTTTATGACAATGCACAAAGCCAGCTAAAATTAATGTGTTGTTTTTTTTTAAAGAAACTATTTAAATTGTCAAAGCTGAAATAAGCAAAGAAACGAAAGAAATGTCAGCAAAAAAATAATTGATTGATATGTGGGGTTTAACGTCCCAAAACCACTATATGATTATGAGAGACGCCGTAGTGGAGGGCTCCGGAAATTTAGACCACCTGGGGTTCTTTAACGTGCACCCAAATCTGAGCACACGGGCCTACAACATTTCCGCCTCCATCGGAAATGCAGCCGCCGCAGCCGGGATTCGAACCCGCGCCCTGCGGGTCAGCAGCCGAGTACCTTAGCCACTAGACCACCGCGGCGGGGCGTCAGCAAAAAAATAAGAATCATAGAATGCTTTAGTAAATTCTTTATTTTATTGGCAAACTGCAGCCTTCCAGCGTGGCTATTGCAGGATAGGCTAAAATACGACGAAAAAACCAAGTAATCATGTAAAATGCAATCAGTGCAGTTTGGAAAGAACTCATGTGAAAAGACAAATACTGTTAGAAAACACATAAGCAATGTCCACGAAAACGACCCGCAAGATAAATATTTCCTTCAGTGGCGATGGCTACGTTTGCGCACGCAACTCATTTAGGTAAGCTGTGCCCACTTGTAACCAAAAGAGGGCAATATTTATTGATCATTAGATGAATTGAACTTTCTGTCTAGTTAATATGTTTCGGCTGATTCTCAGTGCTATGCGTATGACTGTAACCGATCGCTTTTGGTGAAGGCACTACGATGTTCGACAGGTCGTTTGACAATGCAACAAAAACTAATTTCACACTTATTCAGAATCTACGAT
The DNA here is from genome assembly GCF_043290135.1 of Rhipicephalus microplus. Taxonomy (NCBI): domain Eukaryota; kingdom Metazoa; phylum Arthropoda; class Arachnida; order Ixodida; family Ixodidae; genus Rhipicephalus; species Rhipicephalus microplus. Next base: position 162,594,316 of record NC_134710.1, on the reverse strand, counting down.
TTTAGTCTTTTTTAGATCCAAAGCAGCTCTTTTACTCCCGTGTGTAACGCCGTACGTACGTGAACTTGTACGTACCCGCCGCAACGCCTTCTCCTCGCTGCAGGTGTTGGATCGGTGCCAAGTAGGTCACGCCGCAGCTGCGCGCTGACGTCTATCTCTCCCTCACCTGCAGCACACTCGACGCAGCGCCCGCATGTGCGGGCTCCTTTGCCCGATCGCAACAGTCTTATCTCCCGCTTCACCCTATCCACCACCAAAAAAGTGGAAACACTCTTTCGGCTCGTTCATCTGCGATAAAACCTACACGAAACCCAACCCGCCTCCATTGTCTTTGCGTTTCAAACAAACGTCTACTCGAGTAAACGACCGAGTTTCGCTTCATAACATTCTTCCAGCACCCACGTCGACGTCCGTTTCAACCGGGTCAACGCTGTGCGCACCGCTGCTGCTTCGCACCCTATAAGGGTTGAGATGGTCCATAATTTTATGTAAAAATGAAACATGTCTTACTGCAGAATTTTGAGGAGTTTAGTTGCAGGCTGATTGAAATTATTTCCTGAAACTCGCACAAAACTACACATTACTTCATTTTTTTCTTGAAATATAATATATAGTGCCTTGTAATGATGTTATGTGATTCTGACACATTCGTAGACAGTGCACCGTAATTAGCGCCTGAATGGAGTCGTAATGCACGATTCAGGGCCAATCTTGAAACTTGTCTAGCTCTCCTAAAGCCTGGTTGGAGCCATGTCAACTTTCTTAGTTTTCTACCAAGCCGGACAAACTTCTGCCAAAATGCTTACATTTGAACCTATCGGTTACATAGCATACATTCCAACATCAATATCTAGGCAAGGAACAAGTGTATTCTGTTGTGCTGTTTGGCATTTTATTAAAGCAATCTTGTTTTGAAATGTTTCAATGTTGGGAGTCGGTTATTTTTCTTCCAAACTGAATATTTATTTATTTATTTTTATTTATGTTTATTTATTTATTTATTTATTTATTGAAACATATCTTACAGGCTTGAAGGCATCGAGTAAGAGAGATTACAGTGAAAATCAGAAGTAAACTCATAAATAACACAGCTACAGGGCACATTAATAATAACGACTGCACGTAGATCCATACACTAGCACTTGTCCGTACTGTTCTTTGAAACACACGTCTTTCGGGGCCCCGCCGCGGTGGTCTAGTGGCTAAGGTACTCGGCTGCTGACCCGCAGGTCGCGGGTTCGATTCCCGGCTGCGGCGGCTGCATTTCCGATGGAGGCGGAAATGTTGTAGGCCCGTGTACTCAGATTTGGGTGCACGTTAAAGAACCCCAGGTGGTCAAAATTTCCGGAGCCCTCCACTACGGCGTCTCTCATAATCAAATGGTGGTTTTGGGACGTTAAACCCCACAAATCAATCAATCAATCAATCACGTCTTTCGAGTACAGTTGCATTTCTGACGCAGTGATCACTAAAAGCGAACTGTTCAGCGCACATGCATGCGAGGAATGTGGTTCTGGCCTAATTCAAACTTGTTTTCGGCTTAGTCCTGAAAAGTACTTTGTATAATTCCGAGATAAGGCACTTTCACTTTCCGTTACGTTCTGTGACAGACGAGCGCAGGGTAGCGGAAATTTTTTTCGCGGGCAGGCAGATAAGGTAAAGTGTCATTTTGTGCTCTGTATGCCAGAGCGGAACATTTCTAGGGGCGGGGGGAGGAGGAGTGGGCACAGGCACGATGTGTCTCTCCCTGCAGCGTGCATGAACCGGGCATGAACCGGAAGATTTCAACCAATCACGTTGGGCAAACTTTTAAACTCTGAATAAAAATTCATAATGTTGCCTCCATCTTCTTCCGAACGTCTGCCCTGTTTGGATTCTGTTCATGTCAGTTGTTCGCAAATGCGCAGCTTGCACGAAGCGCCGTTATTATGTGCGGCCACCTTTCATCTGCACTATGAGTTCGCCGCTACATGTTGCACGTCAACGATGGAATCTTATTTTGAGGTTGGCTGCGCGCTCATGCGGCACGCCATGAGCACGGATGTAACATGCAGGGCAGCGACGCATAACTCGACACCTAGTGTGACTCATCTGCTCTAGATGCTACCTAACAACCAATCGAAATCAGTTGATTATGCTATTAAACGGCGATAATTCCGTTATACGTAGGAGGTCCAGTGTAGTTGTGTCTGAAATAGCACCGTTCAGGCATGAGGGCTGGAATTATTATTTAAACATTTATAATGGCAATATGAAGAGTTAGTTTAAATATATTCGATTTGCAAACTGGGCATAAATGAACTGAAAAACATAAGTTATATGTGTGAATATGTAAAAGGCAGTGGATTAAACTAGCATTTTGTGAACCACCATGATATAATTTTTCAAAAACATTTTTCAAGAGCAAAACATGCGTGAAATAAAAATAATATTGGCACATAACTGCTCGCAAGTCAAAATAACTTACAACAATGATGAAGGTGAGCATGGTGAAGTTAAATGAAAGTTATTAAGTTCAGTAATAAACCTGTACGCTTTCAACAATTTAAAAAAATGTGTTTCACAGTGATAACCTTGAAAAAACGTAAAGAATTTTTTGCCTTATTTCATGTCAATGCTAGGCGAAATAAAGTTCACGATTTTACAAAATCACGTATTCTTATTAATAAGGAATGCCTGCCTCACCACTGAAGCAGATTTGGAGGAGGTACTCAAGACCTTCGACGTCACCGCTACGGACCGTAAAGAGGGCCAACGCCACGGCGGTCAGAAACGGCATGCCCGTCCCGACGTGAGAGCTGTCTGTGGCGGCTCCTCCCCCGGAAGGGGACTTTCCCAATCACCCCTCAGTGTGATAATAATTAAGGTTCATTGTCTGTCTGTCTGTCTGTCTGTCTGTCTGTCTGTCTGTCTGTCTGTCTGTCTGTCTGTCTGTCTGTCTGTCTGTCTGTCTGTCTGTCTGTCTGTAATTGATTGGTACTGGAACATTATTTTAAGGGGCGAAGCTCTTTATGGTCTAGACCAGTCCCGCGTCCCTCCGTCAGTGGAGTGACATGTCCATAGATCCAATGAGGACGATAATGAGACGCGTTGATATCGTTGTCTGGATTGTGGCGGCATTTTTACAAATATTAGATATTTACTACTTTACTGACAACTGCACAGGTTATAATTATCTTCTGCACTCAAATAGATTTTCTTCACACATAATAACTGATATTATTATATGTATAATTCATAACGCCGTATAAAACGAAATGGGTTTAAAAGCACCAGGGCGTTCTAATATGCTTGGCGGCTGGCCGTTCGCATAGCAGATGACACCGTCGTCGTCTGCTTCTGCGTCATGGCTGTGCCCCGCTCGTTGGAGCAGCTCCCTGTCTCAATTTCTCTCGTTTACATATAGTAAAATGCAGTAAACAACTTACTAGAAGCTCACAAGTATCTTGCATACTTACTTTAGTAAGTGAGTGATGCCACATACAGGCCGAGTGAAACGATAACGCTAATCACACAAATTGTCGGCAATAAATTGTTTTCATTGCAAGGCAATCGACATTTACATACAATGAAGGTCACATAGTAACTTTTAGCATCTACAGCAGTGAACAACGTGCGTGCATCAGCGTTCATGTGCAAACAAGGTACGTACTACGCATAGTTCCAACGCAGATGCCCGGAGCACAGAAGCTGTCCAGCGCTGGCTGATATATTCATCGCACTCTACGAAACGCTCGCTGCAGTGAGTAAATGTATTCTGATAACTTTCAAGCACTTCTGTAGCGGAAGATGTCGTAACACCTCATTGACAGTATTCGGCAAACTTTCTGTAATTATTATCAACGTATCCGCGTGCCTTTCCCGAGCAGTCGGGCACGACTGTTAGTTTTCTGGTGCACGCTGCCCCCTAAAGTGCGTCACTTTCCAATTTTCCAGGCGTTCGCACCACGCACGCTTTTGAATGCCTAAAATTAAATGAGAAATGGTTTTTTATGTTTACCGTTCTCATGTCTTACAAATAAATGTGTAAAAAAAGGCTTAGATGGCGTTCGTTGGCCGTCGCCGGCGGTGCGCTGTCGTCGTTTCGATGGTGGCGACGCCTCATGGTGCAGACGCGAAGCTCGAAACATGCCATGGGCTTGCCTCTAGCGTAGCCAGCACAGCATATCCACAGACAGACAGACAGACAGACAGACAGACAGACAGACAGACAGACAGACAGACAGACAGACAGACAGACAGACAGACAGACAGACAGACAGACAGACAGACAGACAGGCAGACAGACAGACAGACAGGCAGACAGACAGACAGACAGACATACAGACAGACAGACAGACAGACAGACAGACAGACAGACAGACAGACAGACAGACAGACAGACAGATGCTTAGCTCCACTCATCATATTTCGCTCTGTGGATATGCTGCGATTTTAATACCCAAAAAGTAAAAGTGGTGAGGCTATATTGACCAACAATAGCTGCTTACTGCGGCAGCGTCCACGCGCGTAAGCGAATATCCGTGACCTACCTGTGGGCACTTGGCTGAAGTCCTCCAGTCGATGTCCTCTGGACGGCGGTGTCCTGAAGCGAGCACTCCCACTTTCGGAATGGAAGGTGCTCAGTCTCGTGTCGATATCGACACTCTCGAAAGCTACCTTCAAATTCTTGGGCCTATTCTTTTTTAATGGGGATGCAGTAGGGGTGTGCTTTGGGACACACGGAGGCGTCTGATCTTCGGAGTCGGACGTCCGCCTCGGACCACGCCTTGAATCTTGCGAAGAGCTCCTGAAACCTGCATTTGACGCGATCAAGGTCATGTCTAATATGCACACCATAGTGTATTTTAAGGCGATTGAAGACGCGTAATCTTTTTTCGTTAACTATGATTTGATTGCTTTATGCCTTGGTACACTCAATACACTCAATGCCAAGATGTGAAAATACATTGTTAAGGTCACACTTTCGGTATAATTTATTTTCTTTGTGAACCATTTATTCGCCAAGTAAACCCAGGTTTTGTTTTCCCGAAACATCCTTCACGGTTGCTTGCAAACGCAATTCGGTCATTTCATGTTATTTTTGTGCTTTAAAAACCTTTGATATTGTAAATTTTGATAAAAAATGGTGTCAGTTGATGAAACTGAGCTGGTAAAGTAGTTTGTAATTACGTTACAATATTGCCGTATCACATCAATGAAGCTTATGATTCCGAAGTCCGAAACACCACCCCCACATGCCACACTGCAGCAGTTGTTCAGGTGCGTGTATCACCTTACCTTATCAATGCTAATGCCGCCTAATATAAACCAATTTATGGCTTGTTTATTTCTTAAGTAATTTGCAACTTGCGTTCTTTCTTAATGTCAACAAAAAAGAAAAAGGCAGAATAAGAATAATATTATATTTTTTTGAAAATTTTAAAACGTGCGTAAACGATTCATTACCAAGTCCAAATATTCGCCCAATCATAGCGTTACGGCAGATCACACTACTCATCTCTACGGCGTGGGCTGTATTAATCTTGATAGGTGACAGAAAGAGAGAAAGGAAGAAAGAAAGAAAGAAGATAAGAAGACCAAAATGAGATACAAAGAGACAGAAAAATTCTTGCTGAAAAATATTCTTCACGAGGTGGGATTCGAACCTGCCTACCCAGCACCAGAAGGCGAGCGTAACCACTCGGATATTCACGCTCGATATTCAGCAAACCGTACCGCTTAGAATGTGAGAAAGGTGAGTGAGTGTGTAGAGAGAGACGTGATGGTGAGGATGATGAAAAGGAGCGGAAAGCGTAACACAGAGAGCGTAAAGCATAACACATAGAGACCTAGAAAGAGAGAGAGAAAAAAATGCTGAAAAAAAGAGAGACTGAGGACACATCAACGAAGGAGAGAGAGAGGATTGATTGATATATGAGGTTTAACGTCCCAAAACCACCATATGATTATGAGAGACGCCGTAGTGGAGGGCTCCGGAAATTTCGACCACCTGGGGTTCTTTAACGTGCACCCAAATCTGCACACGGGCCTACAACATTTCCGCCTCCATCGGAAATGCAGGAGAGAGAAAGGAGTAGAGATAGAAAGAGTGCCCCCACTTCCCCGAAGATAATTGTGAGGAAATGCGAATGCATTTCTCACGTCAAGATAGGGTACAGTTGCCGTCACACAGTCGCCTTCACCGACTTTTTTCATCGCCTTCAGAGGTACCCAGCCAGTGAACGGTCGAGAGTGAGGAGCGAACGAACGGGAGAAAGGGGTGCCAGCGTTCTCGCCTTTGGCTTTGCGTTGGCGTTTCGTCTCGAGCAAACATTAGACAGTTATAGTTTAGCGTTAGCGTGATAGAGCGTAGGTTAAGGGAATGGCGTTACCGTTGAGCAAACGTTCGTTGTGGGCAGCGTCTTATAGTTTAGCGGGATAGTGTTTACGTAGTTTACGTGCATTAGCTGGGATGGTGGTGCCACCTATTAGATGGTTAATAAGTTAAACACTGCAAACAAAAAGAAAACAAGAATGTTTGTCTCTGCCCCCACGTGAACCGTTGCTAAAAGTTTATTTTAGGGATAATAAAAGTAAATAAATATGAACCACGTACCAAACGCGAAAACATCTACGTTACCAATTCGTTTACATCGATCTTGTAGTTAGGCCTAGGCGCATTCGAAATGGGAAGCTATCTCAAAAATTACGCCAACTTACTCGTAATACTCGGTCATCGAAGCTAACTGAAGACAAGCGAAGCCACTTTGAACAGACGTTTGCTGCGAACAAGGTGAATCGTTCCACAACAACACCAAAATCACTTCGAAGCGGGCATCCGAGAGCGCCGCCATGCTTACATACACTACGTACACCTACGCTACCACGGTAACGTGAAATCTGAGAAATACCGCGTGTACGGAAAGCGGTACGGGTGACGTACGTATCTGCACATGCGCACTTCGATTCCGGTATAATGGTGCACCCGGTAAATCGGTAAGCCCGGTATACTATAACTCTATTTTCGGATGTTTTTGAGAGGCGCCCAGCCAGCGAACGGTCGAGAGTGAGGCGTGAGTGGACGGGAGAGTGGGGCGCAGGGAGGAGAGAGAGCGAACAGTGAGAGAATGGGTGGCGAAGCACAGCACCTACCCTCTCGTACACTCTCTCGCACCACATACTCTGTTGCTAGGGGCGAGGATAAGCGCGCGCGCCCGCAGCTGTTGCTATGAGAGAGCGAGTGATAGTGGAGAGATAACACCTACCGCCGCGCATACACCGCCGTGGACAGCGCCAGATGCCTGACATATCTAGGCTAAGAAATGCATTCGCATTTAAAAGATGAATGAAAACGGGAGCGCGCAAGCTCCGCCCACCGACAGAGACATCGTACGCAACTTCCGCTAGAGTGGATTACCTGGGCGTGCCCCATCAAATTCAGAGTCATGATGCGTCCTGAGATAATCCACATTTTTGAGAAGTAAGCCACGCATATCGAAGATGTCTATATACGCATCGGTTTCGGGTAGTGTGAGCGGGGACGGTACGCTCTGCCAAGCTACGCGCGACTTGGTGCAAATCTTAAAATGTATTGATTATCACACTCAAACTTCCATTATTCAATATTTTCTTGTACAATCAATGCTTCACATGAATTACACTTCGCTTTAAAAATTGGCGGATCCCACGTACTGTAGGAATCGATAATATTCGAAGTACCAATGAGGAAGGTTAGTCTGTCACTTTAAAATCACCACAACGTTACGAGGTGCATGGATGTAATACACAGTAAACACAGGTGGAAATGTTACGTGCACGCAGGTATCTAGATATAATGCAAGTATGTTGTTTTTACTCGCGTAACGACGGCACCGCTAACGTTTGCAGTACCAGCCCCAGTAGTGGTAAGCATGTAAATTATGCCGTACATGACTTCCATGCCATAATTATCATGTTTGCGCCTGGCATTTGTGTTCATCGTCCATTCACGTCACGTAATACCGAATTTGGTATATGCGAGGCTAGCGAAATAGCCACAGGTGCATCATGAGCGTGGCATATGTGATGTTCCTACATGACATGAATGTCATGATTATCATGTTTGCACCAGTCATATAGCTTTGTTGTCCATTCATGACGTAACACCGAATTTGGTATGCGAAACGGCCGTGAGCACACTACGAGCGTAGCATGTAGTCATGTTTTACATGACACGCACGTCATGATTATCATGTTGGGATGTGTGATTTCCTTTGTCGTCCGTTCGCGTCACGTAATACCAAATTTGGTATATGTGAAGCTAGCGAAACGGCCGCAAGCGCGCTATGAGCGCATGGCGTGTAGTCATGACTTACATGACATGCATGTCATGATTTCTATGTTAGGGCCTGCCATTTATGTTCCCTGTGCAGTCATGTCATACTATACCAGCTTTGCAATATGTCATGCGAACGGCCCTCAGTCCCCAGCAGCTGCGAAGCAACGAACTACAGCGGCGGTCAGGTCTGCAACGCAGCAGAGGGTGCTAAGAATCTCTGGATCCGGACAGGTCCCTATCGGAACCTGAACTTGGCAAAGTTTAACGCTAGAACCTTTTCTAGTGAGGCAAGTCTAGCTGTACTATTCGAGGAGCTAGAGGGTGTTAAATGGGATATAATAGGGCTCAGTGAGGTTAGGAGGACAGATGAGGCCTATACGGTGCTACAGAATAGGCACGTCCTTTGTTATCGGGGCTTGGCTGACAGAAAAAAACTGGGAGTGGGGTTCATTATCTACAGAAACATAGCTGGCAACATAGAGGAATACTGTAGCATTAATGAAAGGGTGGTAGGTACCATAATTAAACTCAATAAGAGATACAAGATGACGGTGGTACAGGCTTACGCACCTACATCTAGCCATGTTGACGCTTCAGTTGAAAGCTTCTATGAAGACGTGGAATCGGCAATGAGTAAGGTAAAAACACAGTATACTATACTGATGGGAGACTTTAATGCAAAGGTAGGGAAGAAGCAGGCTGGAGACGAGGCAGCAGAAGATTATGGCATCGGTACTAGACACGCCAGAGGAGAGCTACTAGTAAAATTCGCAGAACGTTATAATTTACGAATTTTGAATACCTTCTACCGAAAACAAGGAAACCGCGAGTGGACATGGAGGAGCCCTAATGGCGAAAATAAGAACGAAATAGACTTTATAATGAGTGCACACCCAGGCATCGTACAGGATGTGGAAGTGATTGGCAAGGTACGAAGCAGTGACCATAGAATGGTGCGGTCTCAAATTCGCCTAGATGTGAAGAAGGAACGACAGAAACTGATACGCAAGAAGCCCATCAATGAGCTAGCAGTGAGAAGGAAAGTACAGGAATTCAGAGTCTCGCTTCAAAACAGGTACTCGGCTCTTAGTGAGGAAACCAACCTTAGCGTAGATACAATGAATAATAATCTGACGAGTATCATTACGGAGTGTGCAGTGGAAGTTGGAGTTACGGTACTTAGACAGGACACTGACAAGCTTTCCCACGAAACGAAGAATCTAATTAAAAAGCGTCAAAGATGAAAGTCTCAAGTACAACAGACAAAATAGAACTGGCAGAGCTTTCGAAGTTGATTATTAAGCGTAAGGTGTCCGATGTAAGAAGTGTACTAAAGTGCTTAAGAAGGTATGTAAGAAGGTATACCAAGGAAAGAATCGAACACGCTCTGAAAAATGGAGGAAGCGTCAAAGCAGTGAAGAGGAAACTTGGGATAGGCAGAAATCGGATGCATGCGCTAAGGGACAAAGAAGGCCAAATAACTACCAATATGAATAAAATGGTTAAAATAGCGGAGGAGTTTTACAGAGACCTGTACAGTAGCCGGGACAACCCCGACCCTAATACTATAAGAACTAGCAGTAACCCAGATGACACCCCACCAGTAATGATAGAAGAAGTCAGAAAAGCCTTGGAGAGCATGCAAAGAGGTAAAGCTGATGGTGAGGACCAGGTAACATCAGATGTGCTGAAAGATAGAGGACAGATTGTGTTAGAATAACTAGCCACCCTTTTACGAGGTGCCTCCTGGCGGGAAGAGTACCAGTGTCTTGGAAGAATGCTAACATCATCTTAATACATAAGAAAGGAGATGACAAGGACTTAAAGACTTACAGGCTGATCAGCTTGCTCTCCGCAGTATACAAGCTATTTACAAAGGCAATTGTCAACAGAGTTAAGAACACATTAGAATTAAATCAACCAAAGGAACAAGCAGGACTTCGAACAGGCTACTCAACAATTGACCACATTCATACTATTATTCAGGTAATAGAGAAATGCTCAGAATATAGCCAACCACTATACATAGCCTTCATAGATTACGAGAAGGTGTTTGATTAAGTAGAAATATCAGCAGTCACGCAGACACTTCGTGTATATAAACGCAGTCATATACACGCAGACAATACGTGTATATGAAGTGTATATAAACATTCTGGAAGAAATCTACAGGGGATCAAGTGCTAACATATTGCTTCATAAAGAAAGCAACAGAATACTAAACAAGAAGGGTGTAAGGCAGGGAGATATTATCTCCCCAATGCTATTTACCGCGTGCTTACAGGTGGTTTTCAGAAGCCTAGAATGGGAACAGTTAGGGATAAGAGGTAATGGAGAGTACCTTAGTAACCTGCGCTTCGCCGATGACATTGCATTGCTGAGTGACTCAGAGGACTAATTGCAACTCATGATTACGAAGTTAGACGAGGAGAGCAGAAAGGTGGGTCTTAAAATTAATCTGCAGAAAACGAATGTAATTCACAACAACCTCGGAAGAGAGCAGCGCTTCGAGATAGGTAATAGTGCACTTCAAGTTGCAAAAGACTTTGTCTACTTAGGGTAGGTAACCGCGGAGCCGAACCACGAGATTGAAGTAACTAGAAGAATAAGAATGGGTTGGAACACATTTGGCAAGCACTCTCAAATCATGGCAGGTAGATTGGCACTATCTCTTAATAGGAAAGTAACTAACAGATGTATCTTGGCGGTACTTAGCTATGGAGCAGAAACCTGGAGACTTACAAAGAGGGTTTAGCTTAAATTGAAGACGACGCAGCGAGCAATCGAAAGAAAAATGAGAGGTGTAACCTTAAGAGACAAGAAGAGAGCAGAGTGGATTAGGGAACAAACTGGGGTTAATGATATCATAGTTGAAATCGAGGAGAGGAAGTGGATATGGGCCGGGCATGTAACACGTAAACAGGATAATCGCTGGTTATTAAGGGCAACTAACTGGATTCCCAAAGAAGGCAAGCAGGTTAGGGGGAGACAGAAGGTTAGGTGGGCAGATGAGGTTAAGAAGTTTGCGGGTATAAATTGTCCGCCGTAAGCACAGGACAGAGTTGACTGGCGGAACATGGGAGAGGCCTTTGTCCTGCAGTGGACGTAGTCAGGCTGATGATGATTATGATGATGATGTTAACTAAACCAACACAAGAGCAGCAAGACCACGACATGTAAATCATAACATTCGTGGCATACATGCCAAGGCTTCCATGTGACTAGTCAGTTATGCTCGGCATACATTGATGTTATGCCATAAAAACTTTGGTATAGATGCCATCATCGAAATGGCCAGGAGAGCATAGGCGGATAGATAGATAGATAGATAGATAGATAGATAGATAGATAGATAGATAGATAGATAGATAGATAGATAGATAGATAGATAGATAGATAGATAGATAGATAGATAGATAGATAGATAGATAGATAGATAGATAGATAGATAGATTTCGTTATTAACCACTCTTCCCCTTTGATCAATGTTAAATCTGGTGTGCATGAGGGCTCCGTGCTCGGATCTATCCTGTCTCTAATTTATATTATTGATATTTCCAATGGTTTGTGTTCTACAGTAAGATTATTTGCGGATGATTGCGTAGTTTATGAAGAGAAGAAAATGCTAGCGCTATGGTTGCTCATTACTTACAATTGGACTTAGATAAACTCGGTAAGTTATGTGAAAATTGGCAAATGGAAATAAGCGTCAACAAGAGCCGTCAATTGAGCCATTTGATTATCGGCAAAATATAACCCTGTATTATACAACTATACATCAAAGACAACGTCCAAACCTCATCAGGATCTATCAAGTACTTTAGCGTTCATTTGTCATCTGATTTGACATGGAACACTGATATAAACCCCACGGTTAGGAAAGCATCTAGGACATTTAGCTTTGTTCGGCGTAACCTTAGTTTATGAACAAACACCACCCCGCAACTTATTGCTTAGAACACTTTGATACGTTCAAAAATTCAATATGCATCACATATCTGGAATCCGCATCAGGCATACCTCATTCATAAATTAGAATCTCTACAAAACAAAGCTGCTCGATGTATGACCAAAAACTACCTGCAAACATCAAGCATAACAGAATTAAATTTTCAATTGATCTTATTCCTCTGAAAACGCATAGGCTTGTCATGCTTCTTTCTGTTTTTAAATAAAGTTTATCACAATACGTCATCACGCGCTGCTTTTAATATCATAAAAGCTCATCGTGTATCGTCGAGACTTGATCATCAACATGAAATTGAGCCCATCTTCGCCCGTACGAATCTTTTCTCTAACTCCCCCATACTACGAGCGATCTGTTACTGGAATCAGCTTCCTGCTGACATTGCAGTTATTTCTAATCATAACGCACTCTAAACAGTCTGAAATGTCACTTTAAAGCTTGAATTTTTGCATGTCGAATTCCACCCCCTTTTTTATTTTTTTTTCGACACAATCGCACATTAAAGTGCAATTCGCAATTCTTTTGTATCTAGTTCAGTTTCGGTGTCATTGGTATTTATTGCTCAAGCATTTTTATATATCTTAGAAGTTCGAATTACTGTTATGTTATATACTTGCTCATTTATCTACTTTTAAAAGACATTATTTTTGCGACAACTTAAGTAATATTGTACTATCTTATCCTTTTTTCGCTTAGACCTGTTTGCTAAGAAAAGTGTGTTAAATCATACTTTTGTTTCAATGCCGCATGTATCAGAGCATTTTTAAATGTCTGAGGTGTTTATATTACAGCTGTATTTAATATTTGCACATTCATTTAACTTCATAGGATATTGATATTGCTGCCACGAATATATTACTCTACCATGTCTTATGTCTGTTTTGAACCTGTGCTGCGCTGTATATTCATAGTTTTATCACCCCTATGCAATGCCTTCGGGCCTTCAGGGTACATAAATAAATAAATAATGAGAATTGGTGGGGATCTATGTCCCAAAACCACATATGATTATGAGACACGCCGTAGTCGAGGGCTCCGGAAATTTTGACCACCTCGGGTTCTTTAACGTGCACCCAAATCTGAGCACTCAGACGTACACCATTTTTGCCTCCATTGAAAATGCAGCTGCCACAGCCGGGATTGGATCCCACGACCTGCGGGTCAGCAGCCGAGTACCTCAGCCACTATAGACAACCGCGACGGGGCCATACTTGAAGAAGTTGCTTTCGCAGTCTGCAATGCACGTATACTGAAGATGATCCGCAGTGTCGAGGAAGGTCTTCTCAATATTTCACAGGAACACAGGACAAATTTTTAAAGAAAAGCGCGGAACATGCTTACAAGCAGACTCTGGTGGGAACTTTCGTGTTTGATTTGGGGAGCGTCAACTAGCATGGCAGTTAAGGGTGTTGCTTCTCCGCGCTTGCGATGAATGGTGCGATGGCCTGCCTAAGTATGGCTGCACACACTGCATTCCCTGTGCTCTGGTGTATAGTGGAGATGTTTCCGGAAACGTTGCGCTGCCTGGACAAAATCTGTGGAAACCTTGGCTCCAGTGACAATCTCTAGCCGTTGAATGAATGAACAAAATTTATTTAAAGTCCGGGAGATTTACTTGGTGAGGTGGGGGAAGAGGGGATTAACCCCTGTCCCTTCCCACTCTCCGTCGATCATGATGGTGGTGCCTCAGGTGACCGCTCGAAGTCCTTGGACCCGGGCGGCATCTTCAGCTTAACGGACGGCCCAAAGCTGGTCGGCCAGCTCGTCGCTGGTGAGTGCCGTGCTGATCGGCAACAGTGACCGCAGCCGCGGTGGAGGCAGGCCCCTGCCTTCACGCGGTGGTGGCAGCAGCAATTGGCCTCGGAGTTTGTCCCTGCCTAAGATGCGTTGCGAAGGGAGCGGCGGCAGTGACGTTAACTTTTTCAGCACACTCCCAAAGCATGTGCCGCAGTGTGGCCCTTTCCCCGCATGCTTTACACGCGTCCGTCGGGTATAGGTGAAGACAACACAGGCGTAGGATCACCGGGCTGGGGTTAGTATTTGTCTGTAATAACCTCAAAGTTACGGCCTGTCTTTTGTCCAATTTGTTGTGTGGTGGTGGATATTTGCGTCTGTTCAGTCTGTAATGTCGTGTAATGTCGTTGAATGTGGTCAGGTGATCACCCCATCACCATTCCAGTTGCTTTTGTGTGGATGGTGCCATCGTCCCGCTCTTGGAGGTGAATGCGGCCACCAAATCAGCCACGGTTCGGTGAGTGAGATTTCGAGCAGCGGTGTGTGTACAGGCCCAGCTCGAAGAACATGTTGGTGCTCGTGTTGAAAGGTATGCCAACGGCCTTCTTGACGGCCTTGTGAATCATGCAATTGACCTTGTTCCGTACAGACGCGAGCCATTTTACATAAAGGGCGACAACCATTATGCGACTGATAGCATACGCCTGTACGAGGCGGATCGCACAGCTTTCCGCATACCGCTGCGCCTGTTCGTTATGCGGCGTAAGAGTCGAATCGTGTCGTCTACCAAACGTTTAAGCCTTCGAAATGTCTGACCGTTGTGACCATTGGCCTGCAGATGTAGTCGGGTGATTCCACGAGAGATCGACACGGGTCCAAAAGTTGATATTTTAGATTACATTGAGTATTTTATATTTCGTGCACCTCTCACCAGGTAGCCCAAAGTCAACTTCGTTTTATGATTAACGGCATAACTTACGATAAAGAAATATCAAAGTTCACCAACACGGAGCCACCAATTTCGTCACCTGTCATTTTCGAAAATTGCAGATGCTATAAAAAGACAAATATTTTTCTTTCAAGGAAGCTATTTTTTACCTAAAATGCATGTCTAATGAAGAATGAATTCATACGGTTCAAGTTTGTAGACCTTAAGAAAATAGCTTTTAAAAATGTCTAATTTTGCGACAGTTTAAAATAAGTTACGTATTCCCCATTTTTTTTTCTCCGAGAGTAATGCAAGCAGCGTTTTCAAACTTGACACGTTTTAAGGATATAGTGTGTTTATTAGGTACATAAATTATTGCTGCCGTAGGGCAAATGTAAATTTTTATATATTGCCTCAAAATTCTCATTATGGCAAAAGTGTACTCCACTGAAATATGAATAATAAATAAACCCCACCTTCGATTTTTCTTAAAATCACGTAAATAGACAACCGAAGGCCATCATATAGCAATATAGAAAAACATGTTGCATCATTTTGTTTTTAGCGGCCATATTCGTGGTACAAATCAGAGCTTTTCGAGAATGCGCTGATAAGTTGAGAAATCTAGAAATCAGAACGGAGAAGCGGCAATGAGCTTCAAACGCGAGTAAACGTGACCGCATTTGGTGAAGAAAGGCTGTTTTAGCAGATAGCAATAACTATTTGAACACGATATTCTACAGTATCTGAATTCACTCTTATACGTAGAGCACTGAGACTTCTAATATGTGGTGCCTCTCCATTACTGACACACAGATGGAGCTGCTGTGACGGCCATGTTTTTGCAACACGTTGGGTAAGAGAATTGAATGTTGAATTAGTTAATAAACGATTCATAACAAATTTGTATCATTTGGGGCACGAAGACTGCCGCATTAAACTGAAGAACACGCTTTAGGGCAAGTTGTCATCCGTCGTCTTCTCTACAGATGAATTGCTGTGCGCCGCATCTCGGAGGCAATTCTTTAGATCATATGGTTCAAAGTAGGTACAAAGATTATGCCTCCCATAAATTTATCGACAAAAACATTGTGAAATTCATTTTAACGTACTATACTTCGGTTTTGCATTCGCACTGCGGATACTTGCGCACGCTGTTTTACGTCTGCTCTCATTAAAGGTGAGAGACATGAGAACAGACGACAGATAGATCACTTTCGTGCTGCTGGTTTCACGCATAGTTGCATTGCCAGTAATTTGAGCCTCAAGGAGCGTGGCGATGGCTGACCACTTCAGCCAGGATAGAGTTTTTTGTTCAGGTTACCTCATGTTGCATAAAAAGAAAGTACAATATCAAGGAAACTTCCGCAAGGTCGAAGACATCGGCCTGTTTGCCCTGCAGAAGCTTTTGCCGAAAGCTGCCCGTCATGCACATAACAACGACCACGTCTGTCAGAACTGCTTCAAATGCCTCAGAGATATGCTGTCTTTGTCTAATGGCTTCTCAGCTGAAACAGCTTATGAGTTTTGCCGGAAGAAGAAAAAGGCAGAAGTCAAGAGCGGTGCGTAAACACGCCTGAAGCATTGTCACATATGTGACTGGAGAAGCTGCCAGCGCAAAATAGCAAAGTTCATGCAGAGCCAAAACAACTTAGCAGCAATTCTACAGTAACCGTGAAATGCCACCGTAACGTGTGTAACCGCCACTGTCAACAATCAGATCTAAAATGCAGTGTGTGTGCCCAGTGGTTCAAGAACTTCAAGCAAGCCTATGAAGCGTGCTCTTCGTATCAAGAGCGCATGCGTTTGTTGACACTGTTGCCGAGCGATATAGAGCGCCGAAAACTCCAAGCGCTTATACCAAACTTGTCAGCTTACATGATATACAGAACCCGACGCTGGCGCGCAAAACACGGGATATGGGTAGCACCAAATGCGGTAAAAAGGACACGGCTGAACCCAATGGACGTCCAGGCAGCTATGGCTTACTACTCCAAAAATGAGTATAGCTGCTCTCGGCAGAGTCCCAACAAAAAATATGTAGTATATCTGTTATTATTGACGGAAAAAAGGAGCTTGTTTCGAAAAGGTTTATGACCCGTTCGGTGCGAGAGGCTTACCGTCTCTTTAGAGAAGCTAATCCGAACACGTCTATTGGGCTCTCAAAGTTTTATTCACTGAGGCCGAAGTGGGCTCTTCTTGCACCACACCAAGAAGTGTGCCTTTGTATATACTGTACAAATGCAACAGAGTGTGTTTCTGCCCTACAAGATGTCACCGATGGTGCCTACACGGCGGACTTCTTGAAAGAAGTATGTCTTTGCAGCTCCCCTACAAGTGATTGTTTTTTAGGCCATTGTGACTATTTTGCTAAGGAGGACGCTCTGACAGCCACATATTTAGGAATCCCTGAAGATATTGAGGTGGCCTATGCAGTATGGGAAAATGGCGATCTTGTAAAAAAAAACTGCCCAGGCAAGTGCTTTTCTGCGAGTGCTAAGTCTATGGTTCGTGAAGTGGATTACCCAAGATTACATAAGATACGTTCAAGAATCAGCAATACAGCAGGCGAAAGAGAACCAAGAAAAAAATTTTGCATTTTTCACTTTGATTTCGCCGAAAGTTGGACAGCCGTTTTACCGAATGAAGTACAGTCGTATCACTGGCACAAAAGACAGGTGTCTATATTCACGTGTGTCGTCACAAGGAAGCAATCAATTCAAAGTTTTTCCGTCATCAGTGATTACACATGCCATGACGCTGCACATGCCTGTTTTGCTCTACAAATAATCCACAACTATACGAAGGAACAACTTAAGCCTGACACGCATGTTACTTATGTTTCTGATGGTGCATGCAGTCACTTCAAAAACAAGTACCAGTTGTTCGAGTTATGTCAGAAAGTTCATATATCAACAAAGTGGATTTTTTCGGCCACAGGACGCTCTACAACCTCAGAGCGGCAAGCTCAGCTGTGATTATGTCAGCTTCCCAAATGGTGGCGCAAATGAGCGCGAAGCTCAAGAATGTCAAGCTGCTGTGTGCAAATACATACGAGCTAGAAACATTCCGTCAGTTTAAGAAGAGCCAGTGGAAATCGTTGCCACGTGTTCCAGGCATACGTTCTTGGCATGTTTGGCTAAGCACATCTGAGGGCACTGATCGTGGTCGTCTTTTGTTAGCGTCCCGTACTGCTAAATGTGATCTGCAAAAGATGCAGCCATTTTGAGCGCATCTCTGGTTTCACGCAGTCACCACCAAAATACCAGTGAGGGTACTTCAAGCGCATATGCTTTTTCTAGCGAGACTCAACACTTGCGTTGGAACATTTTCATGTTCGAGTTTATCTGCAAATATAGACAGATGTTTTGCAACTGAGTTACAGTGTCGAAAATTTCCTCCATTAGAGCTGTGTTATCAGGAACATAAATGCGCCTTAATGGGTATGTATTTGTCACAGTGCTAAAACAGCCTTTCTTCACCAAACGCGGTCACGTTTACTCGCGTTTGAAGCTTATTGCCGCTTTTCCGTTCCGATTTCTAGATTTCTCAACTTATCAGCGCATTCTCGAAAAGCTCTGATTTGTACCACAAATATTGTCGCTAAAAACAAAATAATGCAACATGTTTTTCTATATTACTGTATGATGGCCTTCGGTTGTCTATTTACGAGATTTTAATAAAAATCGAAGATGGGTTTTTTTATTATTCAAATTTCAGTGGAGTACACTTTTGCCATCATGAGAACTTTGAGGCAATATATAAAAAATTACATTTGCCCGGCGGCAGCAATAATTTATGTACCTAATGAACACACTATATCCTTAAAACGTGTCAAGTTTGAAAACGCTGCTTGCATTACTTTCAGAGAAAAAAAAATGGGGAATACGTAACCTAATTTAAACTGTCGCAAAAATAGACATTTTTAAAAGCCATTTTCTTAAGGTCTACAAACTTGAAACCGTATGAATTCATTCTTCATTAGACATGCATTTCAGGTAAAAAATATCTTCCTTGAAACAAAAATATTTGCCTCTTTATAGCATCTGCAATTTTCGAAAATGACAGGTGACGAAGTTGGTGCCTCCGTGTTGGTGAAGTTTGATATTTTTTTTCTCGTAAGTTATGCTGTTAATAATAAAACGAAGTTGACTTTCAGGCTACCTGGTAAGAGGTGCATGAAATATAAAATACTCAATGTAATCTAAAATATCAACTTTTGGACCCGCGTCGATCTCTCGTGGAATGACCCAGTCCCAATGCCCTTATGTTCTCTACGCTCGGTATGGGAACGCCGTTCGCCGTTATTTCTCTGATTTCTGATTTCCCTCCACCGGGAAGGACGGTTTTGTGGCCCCTTCTCGTGGGTTTGTATAGCAATAGCTCGGACTTAGCCGCCGAACATTCGAGGCCCGTACCTCTCAAGAATCCCTGCACTGCGTCCACGCCGATCTGCAGCGTTCGCTCCACGTGGCCATCACATCCTCTTCCGGGGACCCAGAGGGTGATGTCGTCCGCGTAAAGGCTGTGATGCAGACCCTCTGTAATCACTAGTTTCTCGGGTAGCCCAAGGAGGACGAGGTTGAACAACATGGGCGACACGACGGAGCCCTGCGGCGTACCCATAGGACCCGTTTCGAATTCCGGTGATTACGCGTTGCCGACAACGACGCTCGCATGCCTGCCGGTGAGGAAGTCACGTATATAGTTATAAAATTTTTGGCCTAATCTCAGTGATCGGACATGGTCGAGAATCACCGCATGCTCGACGCTATGAAAAGCTTTTTTTTTATGTCAAGATTGAGAATTGCCTTAGTGGAAGTAGAAGTGCTGGCTACAATCTGATGTTTCAGCTGCAGTATCAAGTAGTAACGCGAGTCAGGACAGCGTGTCCCATGACTTTACCCACGCAGGACGGGGGCGAGATCGGCCTTAGGATATCGACTTTCACCTGCTTGCCCGGTTTGGAAATCATGACCACGTTGGCTCTTTTCCACGCATCGGGGAGGGTAACCCTATCTCTAGCAGTCGTTAACGTATTATGTGAGTCGCGTTATTGGCTCATCAACCAGGTTGCGTAGAGTCTTGTTCATTACCCGGTCCGGGCCGGGAGCAGACCTGGTGTTGAGGTTGATTAACACTGCCCTAATTTCGGCTTCACTAAACTCCACGTCTAGCTTCTCATTGTTGTCTTCGTCATACATTGCGTGCTGCGTTTTTTGTCCTGCTCTAAAAAAGCGCCCCCAAATGGTCTCAAGAACTTGATCTGGCGTGCCCCCGAAGTCACGTACGAGCCTTCTAATCCTGTGCCCCTGAGCGCTCTTGGTTTCCTCCGGATCCAGAAGGTGCCGGAAGAGGCGCCAAGTGTTCGCACCACGCATCTGTCTCTCGAGGTCATTGCACGTCTCTTCCCATTGTGTGCGGCATACCGGAAAAGCGTGTCTTTCTGTTTCCCTGTCCAGTTTGGCTATGCGCCTGCGTAACGTTCTATTATGCCTTTTATGTTTCCATCTCTTTAGCAAACACTGCTTGGCCTCCCATATGTGCAGAAGCTGGCTATCTATCACGTGAAGGTTTGCCTCAGGAGGGACCTCGTGCTTTGCTGCCTCCACGTCTGCCCTGAGCGTCTCGGTCCATTCTTCAATGTTCATTGTTGGTTGGTCGCCTCGCTCACGTCATTTGCGTGTCTTACGGAATGCATCCCATTCTACGAGACGGAGCCTGCGTCCTCTGGCCTTCCCTTCGCTCTCGAAGTGACACCCGCTAGCACGCAATCCTGTGTCTATTTTAATATCTATCAAGGAATGATCCCTTCCGAGATCGCCCTGCATGTTGTGCCACTGCGCGTTGGTTATGTTCGCCACGAACGCAAGGTCTGGTAGCGTGTCAGTGCATGCGCTGTTGCCCCTGCGCGTGTGATCAGCAGGGTTCACGTTGAGCTCTAGTCCCTGGTCTGCCTAGTCTTCCCACTGGAGCCTGCCGTTGGGTGTTTCTCGTGGATATCCACAGGCCGCTTGAGGCGCGTTGAAGTCTCCCGCAACGAGTAGCGGCCTATCGCCGGCGACTGCGCGTACCTTGCGGAACAGCTCCTCAAATCTGTGCTGTAGCGAGGGCTTGCTGTATACGTTCAATACAAATAGTCCTTAACCCCTTCTCGAAATTATCTCTAAGAACACGTACGGTATCTTGACCCCTTGAAGATCACGCTCCGCGACTGTGAGGTTACGACGAACGAGCACTGCAGCGGCCGGTGGCTGTTAAGATGTTTTTTTTTTCATATCTCGAGGCTACATTTAACGCTGAGCTTTGATTTTGCCAAAGGGAAACACTTCACCTAATTTAACTATCATTCTACAGAAAAAAAAATGGGCAGCTTACACCAGTGGTACAAGGCTGGACTAACAATGGAGCTTTAGACTAATCTAAATTATTAGCGACGTTTTAATTAGTACGGCTTCAGAGTGGGCCTGATTGCGTCAATTAAAAATGTCTTAATTTTGAGGGTGCTATTATAAAAATCTTAATTTGCGAAATTTTAATCTTTAATTGTAAATAATATACCAATTATTTTCTTAATTAGCAAGGTTCTCTCTCTGTTTCTCGTCTGTTTCTCTTCTTTCTCGTCCGTTTATTTGCTCTGTTAATCCCTAGTTTTCTTCAGAAGGCACACGCATTAAAGAAACGCCCCCAGTGCACATCCATCGTGTCAATTTCGACAAATGTGTTAGCCATAAACCTTTTTAGCCACAGGATTACTAGGTGAGACAAAAAAAAAATTACTAACTATCCTTATTTCTCGAGTGCACGTCACTGAAGTTAGCCCCGCCGTGATGGTCCAGTGGCCAAGGTATTCAGCTACTGACCCGCAGGTCGTGGTATTGAATTCCGGCTGCGGCGGCTGCATTTTCGGTGGAGGCGAAAATGCTGTAGGCTCCTCTGCTCAGATTGCGGTGCACGTTTAAGAACCTCAGGTGGTCGAAATTTCCGGAGCGCTCCACTACGGCGTCTCTCATAATCGTATGGTAGCTTTGGGGCGCTAAACCCCACATATCAAATCAACGTCACCAAAATCAAACTGCATACTCAGTCCTAAGATGAAGAAGAGTACCAAGAGAGAGAAAGAGAGCCGGCCTAGTTAATTCGTTGCACGCGCTGGGCACAGCTTAGTTACTGCTCTCGCAAAAAGGTGGAACGAAAATATTAAACAGCTCCGCTGTTGAAAGAAAACTTTTTAAAAAGCGGGGAGGTGAGGACAGTAGCAATGCGACTACAGATTGCGAAAACGTGACCGTGGGAAAAAAATAGTTGGCGACAAAAGACAATTACTCCAAAGAACATCACCGTTTGCAGTCGCTCACGCTGCAGATACGACTGGACAGGTCTCTACAGTCCAAACGCGAATACAGCTTGGCCGGTACGGCAATTCATCCGTATATGAATGTTGCAGCCCCGTGAACCCTCTCAGCGCATCTGGGAAAAAAATTGTTTCGCTTGATAGAACATTTTTGCTTCGAGTTGTATATTTCTCTGAACAAGATAGTCCGTATTCACGAAAACTACTCTTTTGAGAGCAGTTTTTTACAAGATTAAAGTAGCTTCTTGAATAACTTAGCAGGAAGAACAATAATATAGTGCGCCAAGATATTTCCTCTCAAGTAACGTCTTGTTCTATTGCATCAAGCGTTGGTACCGGTGGTGCGATGGTTGTTAGAATTTCATTCTCATGTAAGCCAAGCTCACTGAATGTATTTTAAATTCATATCCACGAAATTTTCCAAATCATTGTTGTGTGAAAGTCGTGAGATGGAAGACAACTTCATTATCAGATTCTTCAGACTTCGTAAAGTAGCTCCACGCAATAAATACTTTGATAACAACACTAGTGGCATAAGAATTTGCTCAACAGACACCACAGGCATCGGAGTATGCAGAAAAGTACAGTGGTTACGAACAAGTGTAATAGCAGAGATGCAAATAGAGATAACAAAATTTTGTAATCACCATCATCAGCTTGACTACACCCACTGCAGGATAAAGACATCTTCCGTGATCTGCCAATCAACCCGATTTTGGGCTTTCTGCTGCACGTTAATTATACCTGCGAACTTTTTAATCTCATCGGCCCACTTAACTTTCTGTCTCCCCTTCAGGTGTTTTCCTTCTCTTGGAGTCTAGTAAGTTACCCTTAATGATCAGCGGTTATTCTGCCTACGTGGTACGTGCCCGGCCAACGTCCATTTATTCTTCTTGATTTCAGCTATCATATCCTTAACTCCGGTTTGTTCCCTGACCCACTCTGCTCTCTTCTTATCTGCTAAGGTTACAGCAATAAATTTCTTTTCCATCGCTCACTGCGTCATACACAATTTAGGCTGAACCCTCTTTGTAAGCATCCAGATTTCAGCTCCGTAAGTAAGTACCGGCAAGATGCAGCTGTTATATACCTTCCACTTCGGGGTTAGTGGCAGATAACTATTCATAGTTTGAGAATGCTTGCCGACTGTGATCCATCCCATTCTTAGTCTTCTACAGTTGTTTCACTATCATGGTCCGGCTCCGCTGTTAATACCTGTCATAAGTAGACATATTCTTTTACAATTTCCAGTGTCTCTCCACCTATCTCAAAGTGCTGTTTTCTGCCGAGAAATGTCAACTTGATTACCTTTGCTAATATTTTTGTGAATAGTGTGTGAAGAACTGGCAGTAAGCTGATCGGCCTGTAACTATTTAAGTTCTTGAAGTCTTCTTTAAGAAAGAAAATTTAGGAGTACTTTATATCTTAAGATTCACGATACTTTTTCTGAATATTTCGAAAACACAGGTACAGGTACACCTCTTGCGAGGCGTAACGCAATACGTATGCAAGATACCCAAAGTGTATCCAAGATAGAGTAAGATACACGTATCTTCTATACTGCTTTGTTCTGACACCTACTAGCACAAACCAATGCAATTCACACTCTTGTTGTTGTCAAAGCACACTCTCTCTTTTGCCCTCTTTATACAACAGTATATTAACCGCTGTCAATATACAACGTTGCTCACACTTTTAGTGTTGCCCGGTTTGTCCGGTTGCAAGGTCGACGACAGTGGAAATTGACGACGACAGTGGAAATTGACCGTGAGTATCCAAATAATTGCTAACGCAATGAAACAGCACTTCTATAGGAAGCTGTAACAAATCCATCTAAATATGATCATGCGCAAGGTGCATCGGCATGTAAACATGCCGATGCACCTTGCGCATGATCATATTTAGATGGATTTGTTACAGCTTCCTATAGAAGTGCTGTTTCATTGCGTTAGCAATTATTTGGATACTCACGGTCAATTTCCACTGTCGTCGTCATGTCCCGTATATGTATGTAATATCTAAATAGGGCACAGAAAAAATAAATGGAAAGAAGAAATTTGGAAGCACCTGACTGGGGTCGCGAACCAGCCACCCCTCGAACAGCAGCGCGCCCTGTGAGACAACTTTACCACGCATCACACATCCACCGGCATAATAACGACGTGCTATTTATATACACAATTTACCGCGGGTTGTACTTCAGAGGAGTTTGAGCGCATTCTCAATGATGCAACGCTCCTATATTTTCTTTCCGTTTGAAAACTACCTTTGAGACACGCATGAAAAAGTGGCGATTTCTGCACCAACTCACGAAAAAAAAAAAACGCTGGCCACACCTTGTGTTAGACGCCATCACGTGGCATAAAACTCAGAGGTGTCACTCAAGAATGATGATTGCCTGGTACTTTCTCTTCCGGAAAATTTTAACTTGAAGCGTTGTTTTTGTATTTCTTTGTTTTTCCGAATGCCGGGCCTAGATGTGTAAGGTTTGTAAAATGAATGACTCCTAGGGAAACGTTTTTATACTATTTTTATTATTGTCCCCTTAGACAGGAGCTGAAATAATAACAATTACGCTTGTTGCGCATTTTTTAGTCGAATTTGTCATAATTTTATTAGGTCAGTATTGAAGAAAAGGGTTATAAGTGTATATAAATGTATACCAGTTGAAATCCCGGCTTTTCTTTAGAAACGTGAATGGCTTTCAACGAAGTTTGAGAAAGCTCGTTCAAATTCATGTTTTCTAATTCAGCGTGCGTGCGTATGTGAAGAGGAGGAGGAGGAGGAGGAAGAAAGTTTAAGCGGAAAGACAGGGAGGTTAGCCAGTTCTTAGACCGGCTGGCTACCCTGTGCTGGGGAAAGGAGTGAGGGGAATAAAATATGCTAAAAAGAAATGTTGCGAAGAGAGAGAGAGAGAAATTACAAAAAAATTGCGACAGAGGAAAGGCAACATCAAAGAGTATAAGACACTAGAGTCTGATAGTGTGTGTGTGTGTGTGTGTGTGTGTGTGTGTGTGTGTGTGTGTGTGTGTGTGTGTGTGTGTGTGTGTGTGTGTGTGTGTGTGTGTGTGTGTGTGTGTGTGTGTGTGTGTGTGTGTGTGTGCGTGTGTGTGTGTGTGTGTTCAAGAGAAACGATAAATTTTGCCTCTAAGTACGCATGAAAACTTCCCACTATACTACCAGAAATTTTATCAAAAGCCATTGTAAGCCCGTACATCAAATAGGGCACAATAACCTGTGATTGAAGTTCATTTCTTTAGCTGGAGAGTTTTGTCACCATGAAACAATCGAATTTATCATAATTCACCGTAAATTATTTAACAAGTCGCATTACAGGGTCAAGCGAAGTATCTCTGGCTTATCTAACTGCAACGAATGCTCTCTTAACTTACGCTATTCTTAAACTGCCTATAATTTAACATCCTAATATGTCAGCGTAACTGTAACGTCGGCCGGTGACAAACGGATTTGAAAGAGAAGTTTTCTGTATTGTGAACGCAGCATGTCGCAATTAGACGACAGCACCCACGGCACCCCATGGCCCCACAAGTACAAGTACAATACGTGGTCGATTTGGAAAAACACAAATCGATGACGCAAGTACCACGCAGTAATCAGAATGTGCTAAGCACAATCAGTAGCGATCTTGGCGCTTGAGCTCGAATCAGAAATAGCTTATCGCTTGACGCATCCGTGTTCATAATGGGAGGAAAATTCGACTCACGAACAGATCTCGGAACATCCATCGCGGCACGTTGTCGATGGTTAGCTGCATGCAGATACAGACTAGTGGAGTTACTTTCGAGATATTTCCGCGGTAACTCGCCTGCGTAGCGAGCCGATGCGTGGAAAGTATTGGTGCCAAGCTCGCAGGTCGCAAAGAGAGCGCCGTCAGGTTGGAAAGCGCTAGAATCAAAGGCGAACAAGAGGTAGATGGTGCGGGTGGCCAGCTTCACGTGACAGCCTCGCCGGTGCCTTTTCCTGCGCAGCCCAAGCGCGTAATGAGATGCACCTACGGGAAAGCGAAAGTGAGGCGACCGTTGTGTTGGGCTTTGATGTGTGGGTGAGCAGTGCAGGATGTGTAGCGGGGCCAGGTCGCGGTTCGCAGAGGCCTTGAACGCGTTTATACGCATGGCGGCAGCAAACCTCCGGATGAGCCGCTGCGCCGTCGGGTCACTCTCGTGGCCCGCTGTCTCGACCCCTAACGTCACAGCAACGCGATGATGCTGCGAAGCTCAGATTTAGAGGCGGGTGTCGGGGGCAGCGAGCGGCACCACAACAAACACTTCACCCCCCCCCCCGCCCTTGAACCTGCAACTCTATAAAATATGCGTGCTAGTAAGTGTACCGAAATGCACGTTGCAAAACAGGACATATTCCCACCCTGGAAAGCACCACCGACCCCTCCCACCTCTTCGTATGTCAAAGGCGAGGTCTCTCCCTAAAATGCTTCCTCCGCTCAGGAGAGGCGCAATCAAGTTGAATTAGGAAAAGTAGTTCCCGTGCTTTCTGATTGATTGATATGAGGGGTTTAGCGTCCCAAAATCACAATTTCATCAGGCCTACGTCATTCGTGTCCCACTGAGTGGTGGAATTCTAGTTTGAAGCTCACGCGAAAATGAGTTTCATTCTGCAATTTGTTTCTCAAAGTTCCGACGGGAGATGGCGGGTAGCATCATAAATACCAATGCTGCGCTGTGATGGACACATTTCCAAATCAATCAAAATTAGGTTAATCAACTGAAGCAGAGAAAATGATTATTTTCAAGCTTTAATGTGCTATAGCTCCATGCAAGTGTATCGGCCGCATTTGTTGAGGCGCCTATTTTGCGCCACAACCGATGCACTCGCAGAACCTTCAACTTTGAGTATAAGAGGAGAAAAAGAAAATGAACACAAATAAACACTATTTAGTGGGCCGAAAAAGATGGTCAACCTAAGATGGGCAGCGCTCTCAATCCAAGACGCCGTGTTCCCCGCCGCCAATCGAAACTACGCGACATTAAAGGCTCACTATCGCATGTATTGCAGCTAGGTGTTGTGTATACGCTATAATATCTTTGTATGATTGGACAAGAGCAACACCCTAACTGCAGTTCGTGACACACGTCAGAGACCATTCACATCACACCGTGTGTATACTCTCAATACGCGACCCTGAAAACAGTCACTTGAGTAGGTCAAAGATCGTCTGGACCGCCGGCCCTTTTCACAAGACAAGCTTTTGGGTGTTTGTGAACATGTAGATCACGCCCAACAGCGTTTAATGTGCCTGCAGTGGCGGATACAGAGGAGGGGGGAATCGGTAGGGGCAATCGCCCCTCTCCAAAGCTTATGTCAGCAACCCCGCCCTCACTTCTGTGCTTGCTCTCCATCAGATATCATCAGTTAGGACAAATAGGTGATACCACTGTGAGCGCACATTAACAGTGTTTATGCTATTAAGGGGTTTTTCTCCTAGTAAAAACAAAAAGTCATGACAACGCCCCCTTTTCTGGTGTTACTTAAGGCGACCCCCCGTCCCTTAAATTGAGTGGCTAAATCCGCCCCTGTGTACCTGCTAAGGTTTCTGAAAAGGCAGCATGGGCCAGTTGATATCGGTTCATATTTCAATGCATCAGCGCGCAATGAAACTGGTAGAAAAGAAATGGTCTGCTCGTTTTGTTGTGCGCTGTCACGTATAAATATGAATCAATACCAACTCACTCAAGTTTCGATTTCACTGCAGTTTATTTCTAGTACAAGGGCTTCTTCCATGTACGTCACCTAACCTTCTCCAACACCTGCACTCTTTTTGTCTTCTGCGATAGCCGCCTGTGTGTTCAGTGCTATATAGGACATCGTCTGGACATATATGCTATGGCACGATTCCACCGGATGTTCATATCATGTGTGGGTAGTTGAATCCTTTTACTGAACATTCAAGAAAACTGCAAAATTCTTCAGGAAGAGTCGTAACCTGCCGCAGATGCAAAAGAAGAAAAAAACTACTTGTTATCTACAAAGAAGACTGCTGCTGTTGATTCGACTACAGAGAGCCTATCTAATAGCCCAACTATGCTCGGAGAAAAACAAAGGTTCCTGTACATTCAGGAGCGTTCCATGGTCATGCAGGATACCCCATAGCATAAAACAGGGTTGCCGATGAACGAACCTCAAAATTAGTCAGAAATCTAGTCAAAGGTAGCCAAAGTAGCCATATCGTTTAATATTATGACCAAGTTGTAGCAAAATAGAATCGAAGTGGTATTGCGAGCACAGCCTTCAGTATTGATCAATACTACTTTGAATAAATAAAACTATGAAAAGCAAGCGACAAGTTCCAAATTAATTTAATGAACGAGTTATACTAAGGTTATTACGCGCCCACATACTTTATGTGGAAAAGATGAGAGTTATTGCCAGGCACAAAGTTCTTTTCAAATATTCCAACCAGCAAGTCCGCAAGAGCATTGAACGTTAGACCACATTTTTTTTCGAAGCTGCCAACAGAATTTCATTATTATAGTTTTCTTACTACAAGTCCAACTTCAGATCAGTAACTCTGGTTGGAGATGAACAGGTCAACGCCATTGTGTTGTGGATCTCCATTTTGTCAACACACATTGCACATTACTCGTAAATTACTCGTAAATTACTCGTAAAAACTGGCGCGTAGTATCGGCGTACATGGCTGACAGCTTGGGCAACATCCTAGCCACTCGTTTGCAAACATGCACACAACTTCGCCACACCGGATTTGCAAGTGCGCTTGGGGTTGTCCCGTAAGGTTACTTCGATACGCACCAGCCGGCTTACGGATGCGCGCATCGGCTGAACCAACGGAAAAGCTTAAAAACAGTGTGTTTTGTCTTTAAAATAAGTTCGAAAGAATTCTGTAATGTGTGCCATACCAGAAGCTTAAAAGTAGCGAGAAACGTATATAGCAATGGCGCCTATTGCAGATTTTCGGTGTAAAACGGGGTCTAACAGTTGCCGACGTAGCACAAAGTATACCCACCAACGGCAACTCTTGCGGAAAACCACCTCGAAGCCGTCAAGTTTCATCCGACGTTTTTCATAGAACCCAAGCTGAAACGTACTGAAACCTTAAACAGATCCTCTAACACTTTTTACGAACTTTTTCTAGACAGTTGCGTACACTGAAGGCTTAAGAGATAAGTGCCACAAGAATGGTAGCGTGAGGTGCACGCATTGTGAAGCTATTCAGCGTATAGGTATCAAAATATAAGGTAATGGATGCTTACCCTTAACTCGATTTTCGCGGGCTCACCTGACTGAAACGTCGGAAGGCTGGCAAGTGAAATCAACTGAAAGCCTATATACCATACAGGAAGCGTGCATGACATATTGCCCGTTAGGGGCAACGTACCTTGCTCTGGTCATTTGTGGTTTCTTATAGGATGCTTAAGAGTCTGTGGAGCAAGTTTTCTTGCAATATATCCCGCATTGAGTGAGACCACTTTCAATTTCGCGTCGGCGCATTCACATATTGTTGAATGAGGAATAATGATCGTGTACTTAGATTCGGCGAGTAAAAAAACAAAAAAATTGGGCACATTACATGCGCAATCGTTTCCAGCTGAAAGAAGGCACAGCGAGTGTCCTTCCTATATTATATTGCATTTATTTGTGAACAGCTCATTAAAGATTCATACGAATGACCTTCACTCCTGAAGAACCTAGGAATGTAGGCCCTATTTAGGCATGTAGGCCCTAGGTATGTGGGCCCTATCTAGATGAAAAGCCAATTGAATTTTCGTGTGCGTGCAGAGCACCTGACGATTTTTTTTTTTCTGGAACCAGCTTCCTGCTTTGAGGCTGAAAGAAAATTCCGCAATGCATGTAGCAGCACTATATGGCGCTGAATGCGTGACAAAGTGTTTGTTCTATTTATGAAGACGCAATGCATCCTTTTTTAAAGTATTTCGATTTCCGTTACGTTTATTCAGCACATTCGCGTTTTCTCAGCTGGAATGCTTGGCAACTATTTTTTTGGACACTTGACAATGGATGTTCACAGTTTTTGTATACTGAAAGTGTATGGAAAACATAACTTTAATCTTTTTATGTTATCCGGTACACGATGGTGTGCCGAAAAGTAATACAGCTTCAAACGTTGTAGAAAAATTGTTTCTACAAACATGGTGACACGCTGCTCATAACTTTATTGATTGAAGAGGCTGCAAAAGTATACACCATGATTGATTGATTGATATGGGGGGTTTTATGTCCCAAAACCACTGTATGATTATGAGAGATGTCGTAGTGGAGGGCTCCGGAAATTTCGACCACTTGGGGCTCTTTAACGTGCAACCAAATCGGAGCACACGGGCCTACAACATTTCCGCCTCTATTGGAAATGCAGCCGCCGCAGCCGGGATTTGATCCCGCGACCTGCGGGTCAGCAGCCGAATACCTTAGCCACTAGACCACAGTGGCGGGGCAAGTATACACCATTAGAAAAGGTGTATTTGTGTGTGTTTATATATACTACGTAAACATATATATATATATATATATATATATATATAAAGATTCTGGAAGAAATCTACAGGGGATCAACTGCTACCATAGTGCTTCATAAAGAAAGCAACAGAATACCAATCAAGAAGGGTGCAAAGCAGGGGGACACAATCTCCCCAATGCTATTTACCGCGTGCTTACAGAAGGTTTTCAGAAGCCTAGAAGGGGAACAGTTGGGGATACGAGTTAATGGAGAATACCTTAGTAACCTGCGCTTCGCCGATGACATTGCATTGCTGAGTACCTCAGGGCACGTTTTGCAACTCATGATTACGAAGTTAGACGAGGAGAGCAGAAAGGTGGGGCTTAAAATTAATGTGCAGAAAACGAATGTAATTCACGACCTCGGAAGAGAGCAGCGCTTCGAGATAGGTAATAGTGCACTTCAAGTTGCAAAAGACTTTGTCTACTTAGGGCAGGTAACTGCGGAGCCGAACCACGAGATTGAAGTAACTAGAAGAATAAGAATGGGTTGGAACACATTTGGCAAGCACTCTCAAATCATGGCAGGTAGATTGCCACTATCTCTTAATAGGAAGGTAATTAACAGATGTATCTTGCCGGTACTTAGCTATGGAGCAGAAACCTGGAGACTTACAAAGAGGGTTTAGCTTAAATTGAAGACGACGTAGCGAGGGATGGAAAGGAAAATGATAGGTGTAACCTTAAGAGACAAGAATAGAGCAGAGTGGATTAGGGGACAAACGGGGGTTAAGGATATCATAGTTGAAATAAAGAAGAGGAAATGAACATGGGCTGGGCATGTAGCGCGTAGACAAGATAACTGCTGGTCATTAAGGGTAACTAACTGGATTCCCAGAGAAGGGAAGCGGGTTAGGGGGAGACAGAAGGTTAGGCGGGCAGAGGAGATTAAGAAGTTTGCGGGTATAAATTGGCAGCAGCAAGCACAGGACCGGGTTTACTGGCGGAACATGGGAGAGGCCTTTGTCCTGCAGTGGACGTAGTCAGGCTGATGATGATGATGATGATGATGATGATGATGATGATGATTATGATGATGATTTGTGTGTGTAAACAACGTAAATATATGCTTCTCAGGAGTGGAACAAAGCACTTTGTGTGTAAGTGTGTGTGTGTGTGTGAGTGAGTGAGTGTGTGTGTGTGTGTGTGTGTGTGTGTGTGTGTGTGTGTGTGTGTGTGTGTGTGTGTGTGTGTGTGTGTGTGTGTGTGTGTGTGTGTGTGTGTGTGTGTGTTATTGGCAGAGGTGTAAAAAGTGAATGAAAAAAAGGCTGGGATTAGCCCTTAATTGAGAATAGATAAAATATTTTCAAGCATTCGTTCCTATTATGTGTTTACTATTGAATGTAAGGTTAAACCAGTTGCATTATCATAAGAAGATTGTGACGGAAAGAGGCGACAACATTCAAAAGCGCAGGAACGCAAACAGTTGCGTTCACATTTTTTAGCCTTTCATCGCTCTTTTCGTTTCACAGTTTTCTTAATATTCACTTCATAATAGCTCGCTCATGCCAGCATTGAAGCGTGTCACTGAAATTTCAGAGAGGCGATATCCACTTTTAAGATATCGCACACATGCTAAGTATTATTTCGTGGCTGTTACATTTAATACTGCATAGTATGAACACTATATAGACGTGTTTGGAGGAGCTAAAGAGTCCATTTTATTTTGTGTGAATGAACAGTGGTAACTGCAATTGCTGAGGTGACTTATTCTGAATGAAATGATTCAATCTAAAAGAACTTCTTCTGAAGCGACATAATCACAGTTATTATAATGAATTTTGATGCATTAGGTAGCTCTTCCCGATTGGTATATTGTGATCTTGAAGGATTCCAGTAAAATGAGCTGACAATTCTTACTTCCGCGAAAACTGATATCGGTGCCAAGGTTGCATTTCGGGCAAGACTATACCGAAAATTTGCAAAGACTTCAGGTATGTAAAAGCAAGATTGGTAGTTAGGAAGAAGATTTCACTGGTCACACAATGATGCACGCGCTCAATTTGAACTATCACAAGTGCGCCGCGCATGTGATTCCGTGGTTTATCTTCCACTCTCTTTCTCTCTCTCTTTCTTGCTTCCGGTGATGGGCTAGCAGGCGCACACGCCTAAGGGTCTTACCTTTCTATCTGGCCTCGTAAGTAAGTGGATGGCTCTTTGTTCTGCAAATAAAAATTACTATTGTTAAGGCGTTTATTAGGTGGCAACCAGCGAGCACACGCTATGGCGACAGTCATGGTCAAGCATGGACTCACAGCGCGAGCGGCGTTCTTTTTGGGTAGACCCACTAGGAAGCACTCAAGGGTTCGACCCATTTCAGAGTTCGGAGGCTTCACTGCCATAATAATATTATTATTATTCTTGTGATAGCAGTTATATGAACGCTCTCGGCTGGATTTTGCCGCCGGCATCGGCATCGCTGTCATATATATATGTATGAAAAAAAAACGGAAAAACATTCATGCGCGTGAATCGAACCTGGGTGCACTAAACCGTAAGTGCGATGCGTATAACCACTGAGCCACCGAGGAGCATGTCCTTCAAGGTTCAAACGGCAAGCTAATTATATGTACCACTGACCACTGACTGCTGCTATTGGCCATCTCTGGGGAGATTGTTTTCAGCATTACCATCAACTTGGGGCAATGAGTGCGCGTCGCCACTTCATGCGGTGGCGAGCGCTCTAATCTCCTACGCGTACTTTGCCCCGTTTAGAGGAGGGGAGTGACGCTCCCTCGCGCCCTTATCTCGCGGTGGGGAGCGTCATACCTTTTGGCTGGCCTCGGGCTTTACCTGGAACGATTCTGTTGTTGTTACCGGGCACACAAAATCACTGTAATCATTGCAGTCACCATTTGCGAAAAACGTGCGCTTTTCAGATACAACGAAGTAACAACTGAGACGCTTATTCGAGTGCATGTGTACCTGTGAGTACGTTTCATGCGTCATTTGTGCGTGAGAAATGTGGGGCAAGTTTCGATCTGCTTTCCATTGTGCCCATGACCTTTCGATTTGTTGCTATCGCGTTCGTTTCTTCGCCTTCGCGGCAAAGCTGCGATTTTTATTATTATTGTTACAAAGGAGGTTTTTTAAAGACGATAGTCTTTCTTGTGGTATTTCAACGCAAAATCTTCAGTCTGTGCGTTTGTCTTTCTGGTAGTCTGTTTAATTGGCCAGCGTAAGGGCTCAAGTACACGCACATTCACAGCACCCACCAATATTGCTCTAGTTTCTGCGTTAATACTTGTGCAATTGTCGATTAAAATAATTTATTAGGCATATATGAGGCACATTATTTACACATCAATGTAATGCAGTGCGTTTCTTCATACTACAAAAGGCACACATATGTGATTCTAAGAACTGTAGCGTTCATTACGTTATGAGGACAATGTGACGTTATGCAGAAATGGGCGACGTTTATGTTCTGGTACCCTGTACCTGCACTATTTTTAATAAAACGATACGGTGTGGTCACATACCTTGAAATCTACAAAATATGGCCTCCAATATTGTGCGCGCACGCCCCGAACGCGCCTTTTGTCAAGATTTATTTAAAAATCCTTGCCTTCCGTTTTTTTTAGATTACCGTCAGATACTGCTCATGTCTCACACAGTGCCTCCAGAATCACATTTACCAACTTTTTTGCGCTAAAACAACAAAAAATAAATGTTTTATTCACTCTCCCCAGACGGAAGACTATCATCTTTTGACGATATTTGCAGTCGAACATGCAGATACGGGGCCATTTTTTGTGCTGTTGACGAATGATCGATACCAGGAGAAAACGACTGTTGCAACGGCCCAGAATTTCAAGCAAGTCACTAAAAAAACAGAAAGTAAAAAAACAAACAAAGAAGCTTTTGGAAGCATGAAACCCGACGCACTTCGCGAAACAGACGGGGAAAGGCAAAAAAAGTTAATGTGCAAGTGTTCTTCCCCATTAAGGCATACAAGCCGCAGCGACCATTCCACACAATAGTGTCTGAAAGGGGAAGTTTGCAGCATTTGGTTATTGCTTTCTTGCAACGCATGCTTGAAGTTGAAGCACTGGGCGTCAACGACCCTTTCAAGGCAACAAAATTATAAAAGACATAATAGAATTGTGCGCAAGAAGGTTTGATGGATTCTGTTATTTTGTGCTGATGTTGATTTTTTTACTCGCTGCCGCACCTTCATAAATGTGTCAAAGCATGCATCAGCAAAAACAACGAACAGCTTCGATTCATCGAACGGATAGTGTAACTTCAGTTGTCTTTCATTGAATCGCTCACATTCTATTTGAATTCAGCCTTTATTAGCTGGAAAGGAAATGTTCGTCAAAATACCGGCATATGTATCGGCGATCAAGAGTGACTCATATATTAAGCGATATTTTCCTCCGAATAGTCGATACTGCACTTCAAGAGAAAGTGGTTGACACGTTCAAGGGTGTGCTTCAATTCTTCGTTGATTATTTAATTTTTGTGCCAAAATCGGATGGACCTGAATGCATCATTGAAGTCTTGAGCACATTTCAAGAAGAAGGTAAGGGTCTATGCTTCACCGAAGAAATGCCTCCAGACCAGAGGCGTAAATAGAATTTTTTTTTTTGGGCGGGGGGGTCGCATGGAGCCGACTGGGAGGGGGGGAAGGGGCACAGGCAACACCCTCGGAAAATTCTTCAGGCCCATTCACATTCTCCTCTAACCACATGCTACATCACAGAGAGTGTCCAGTGGAAGAACTGGAAACGTGTCTGGCTCCACTGGCTTTATGCCTGTCCTCGGCGCAGTTGCCCGGGCAAATCAGTGTGTGTGCGCCAAGCTGCTGTGCAATTTTCGCTCTTCGTGGTGTCTGTTCGCGCTCAATTCAGTTCTCTTCGTGTCCATGTGAGCGTTCTTTTTTGATTGATATGTGGGGTTCAACGTCCCAAAAACACCATATGATTATGAGAGACGCCGTAGTGGAGGGCTCCGGAAATTTGGACCACCTGGGGTTCTTTAACGTGCACCCAAATCTGAGCACACGGGCCTACAACATTTCCGCCTCCATCGGAAATGCAGCCGCCGCAGCCGGGATTCGAACCCGCACCCTGCGGGTCAGCAGCCGAGTACCTTAGCCACTAGACCACCGCGGCGGGGCAGCGTTCTTTTTTTGTGTGTGTAAGTGTATACTTGCTAATGCCCGATGTAACGTTTGGTGCTAATTGCGAGGATCGAAACGACTGCAAGTTCATGCAACATGGGCCAGTTTTGTGTTCCTGGGTGCCGCGAAAACTGTGGCAATGGGCCAAAAGTGTGCGTGTATTCATTCCCGAGTGATGACACGCAGAAAAAAGCGTGGCTTCGAGCTATCGCACGGAAGCATTTCACGTCAACAGTGTATTCGAAGATAAAGAATTGTAACATTGCTTTATTGGGTGTGTGAATTGTGGTTCTTTAGGTCAAACATCTGTAATTATCAAAGGAGAATACTTTTTTTCGCACATATAACACTACAACATAACGATGAAGAAGCATGCCTTTCTCGTGAGTATTGACTGATGAGTGGAGTGCGTTTGTAAATGAACAGTGCTAAGCAGGATATCCTTCTCATGGTATAGTTAAAATGCCTTCTATTTTGCTCATACTGCCATAAGATACGCCTGGTTTGGTCTCTGTGGTTTGTTGTTTGCATGTTGATGTTTGCAGCCATCGTCCGATGAAGCGTGTTATGTAGCAAGTTATTGCTACAATAAAAATGGCATTCTCATAACACGATGCAAGAAAAAAACAAAAGCAGCAAAAATGTAATTTCCTTTCATTGCAGATGTTGAAACGCGCCTTCGAAGTTAGTTTTATATTTGCTTTTCTTGCTTCCTTCGTTTTATAATAAATGAAAAAATCGAACGCGCGGTACTTGCCTGGTCCGTAGATAATGCAATTCATAGCGTCGCGTCGAAAAAATTCTGTTTGCTGTGTTACGCGTGCCACTGAGCCGTTCAATTTATGAATGACTTCGTGCTTATACCGCGGTTATATGTTTATGAAGGAACATCTATTCGCACGTTATATATACGCGTAGTGTGTCTCATGTGTGACGCGTTCATAAAAGCTGCTTTTTTTTCTTGCGCTCGCAAGTTTGTGAGCTTCACTTCCAAGCAGAAAGTTTCATAATAACACTGTCGCATCGAGATTAACGAACAGGAAGGATAAGAGAAGTAGAACGGGAGAAACGCAAGCTGAAGCCCAATGTTGTACCTTCTATCTTTCCAAACTGTCCAAAATACTTGTCCTGAAACTTGAAAACCAACACGTCGTGAATCGACAGCGAGATATATAAATCGCAAGAAGGGAGAGCTCTGCTCTGTAAAAAGCTATAAACAGGTCGCTTGAGTCCCCAGAACTTGAGAAAAAAAAAGAAACAAGGCGTCTTCATATACGGACTTCAAGACGAAGCTGTCAGGAATCTGCAATAATAGGTTTTGGACAATAACTATCAGTAATACGTGTGTAAGGTTTCTTGTCATCGAAAACAATCCTTCTCCTTACGTTAAATGCTCGTTGACTGTTCTCCCAGATCTTTCCCTTTCTGTTTTGAAGGCGAGCAACTTGGATCGCTTCCCTGGGGTAGCGCTGTGCCAAGTTGAGTGTGCGACACTCCCACCCTCTCCTAGTTTTTGGAGCATCTTGAGAGGCATTTAAGCGAGCTACCTGAAACCAAGAAAGAGTCAAAACACGCTGAAGTACTGATGTTCATCGATTTGCTTCTCGAAAAAGTCATTGCGGTACTAATACGCCAAAAGAATATTGTCCTTTGTTGAAAGTTCTGTGTGAGCAGTGGACCTTCTCCTTGCCAAAACGTCTGTCTATAGTGCGGAACTATTGGTTTTTGCCCGTATTCTTCACTCAATGTCTCCTCATGGATATCACTTCGTGCAATCTGCGTCAAGAGTAATTCTGCCTCATCATTTTCAACAATCCGGCACATTTGCTCAAGTTGCAGAGCTGACCCACTAATAAAGGAATGCCAGTCACCCTATACCTTTCCTACATACGAGAG
Organism: Rhipicephalus microplus; assembly: GCF_043290135.1. NCBI lineage: Eukaryota > Metazoa > Arthropoda > Arachnida > Ixodida > Ixodidae > Rhipicephalus > Rhipicephalus microplus. The sequence continues at coordinate 162,556,502 of NC_134710.1, read as the reverse complement.
CGAGTGAAGCCATTGAAAGACCATGAAAAGACTGTAATTCTGTTGATTGATTAAATTCAAATAAAGCCACACTTTGATTACGAAGGGGGAACAATAGCAGGAACTGCAGCTTATTCTACAGAACCAGAACAACAGCCCGTGTGTTCATGTTGCAGTCTCTCCTTCCTCCGAACAAGGACGTGATTCATATACTACCCATGTGCAAAATGAACGCAGAAACTTTGCACGAGCAAATAAAAACACATTATAATAAATATTGAGAAAATGGGGCTTAAGGTCATCGCTGTAGTAACTGACAACAACGCTCTAAACACAGAGATGATGTAGTTTTTTGCTCTGAATTCTCAATTGGGCATTGTTTATCTACATCCAGCCGATAACGCTCGCCCTCTTTTCTACCACCTTGTGCATCTCCAGAAGTGTATCAGGAACAACTGGATTAATTAAAAAAAACCCTTGAAGCTGGCTTTATTTCCCAGAAATTGATTTGACTGAGAAAATGAACGAGGACCACCTCGGATGAAAGCTGCTTCTTTCGCCGATGTTAGAAAACTTTATACTGCAGAGAAAATGTCGCTGGCTACAATATACACGCAAAGTCCGTTAATACAACACCCCTGGAGCGGTGAAAACTAAAGCTATAGTTTTAGATGTCATGAACCCGTTTGTTGTCAAACGCTATCAGAACGCACGGTTCTGGATTCACGATCCCCCATGCCGAGTCAACCACACTTTTATTAACAATACCTTACAGGCTCCTAATTAGACCATTGTGTAAGGGGGGGGGGCGATACATAGTAAAACTTGACATGAGACAAATATAAAAAGATGAAATCAAGATGGTACAATATGGAAAGTGCACTGTGATCTAAACGACTGCCAAAAAAGCAATAGTAACACCTCAGTAAAAAAAACTAAACAAAGGAAGAGCGTGCACGAAACACGAACTTAATTAACATGAACAGTTAGTGATTGTAAAATAAAGAAAATTTCGGCAGCGTTTACAATACTACAATGCAACATGATACAACGTTAAACAATTTGAAACATAAAATAACACATCTGGAGAGAATGAACAAGAAATAACTACGCAAACATGAAATGTTCGAGTAGGCGGTTGTGAAAGGCTTTGCGATTTGTGATTGAAGTGATATCACCAGGGAGATCATTCCAAAACTGGATGGCGTGTGGCAGCGCAGAACAATTAAACGCCTTTGTGTTGCTGAATATGCGCTCGAAACTGCCACGATTATGGAGCCGCCTAGACATGCGCAGTGGGGTTTTCAAAGGGAGAGAATGAGGCCTGGTGTTTTGAAGGTATCCATGAAGCATACATAAAAGGGAAACACACCGGCGAACCTGAAGAGGGTGCCGTGGAAGTTCGAGTTTTATTTTAGTGATACTAGATTTTCGTTCGTTGTTTCCGGTAATAAAACGAGTGGCACGGTTATGAACAAGCTCTAAGTTAGTAATTAAGTAGTCTTGATAAGGGGACCAAATAGATGAGTCAAATTCTAACTGCGGGCGAATGAAGATAAGGTACGCTAACTTGCGAATGTTAGGTGGCGATTTACAGAGGTTACGACGAGTGTATCCAAGCGTTTGAGATGCTTTAGCACAGAGAGCAGTAATGTGAGGGCGCCATGAAAGATTGTGAGTCAAGATTATCTCTAGATACCTCAATGACTGAACACGAGATATGGCAGAGTTGTTAATGACGTAGGAAAAATAGGAGTTCGATTGTTTGCGGGTGAAAGAAATGAGTTTACATTTTCCGGAGTTCAATACCCTGAGCCATTTTTGACACCACATATTTATAAGGTTAATTTCACTTTGCAGGATGTGGTGATCCTCGGGAGATGTTGTTTTTCTATAAATGATACAGTCATCGGCGAACAACCTAATACTTGAGGAAGTAATGTTGGAAAGGTCACTAATGTAAATAAGGAAGAGTAAAGGGCCTAGAACGCTACCTTGAGGCACTCCCCAAGTTACATCAGCAAAGGAGAAACACAGTTATTAATTACGGTGAATTGTTGGCGAGTTGATAAGAAATTTCTAATCCAAGATAAGCTAGCAGAGTCCTTTTCAGGGGAATTTAATTTGGAAAACAATCGACAATGGACGACCCGGTCAAAAGCTTTGGAAAAGTCAAGAAAATTGCTATCGGTTTGTAGATTGTTGTCCATGTTAAAGTGCAAGTCAGTAGTGAGTTCAAATAATTGCGTATCACATGACATATTTTTACGAAATCCATGTTGATTTATGAAAAAGAAATTATTAGTCCCCAAGTGGCAGTAGATGTGCGATGCAATTATGTGCTCTAACATTTCACAGTAAATGCAAGTTAGGGAAATGGTGCGGTAGTTGTCTGGTTGATTTTTCTTTCCAGCTTTTAATACCGGAACAACCCTGGCAATCTTCCAGTCTTTAGGTAGTTGTCCAGTCGACAGTGATTGATTAAATATTCTGCATAGTATTTCGCTAGAAAGCGGTAGGGTATTTTTCAATATCTTAGCGTTTAAATTATTCACACCCACTGATGTTGATAGTTTAAGGTTATTGATGAGACACGCAACTCCATCTTCAGTGACCGTTATTGGTGTCATGTAAAGGTAACCTAAATCTGGAACATAAGGCACATTTAGGTGACCTTCTTTAGTAAATACTGACGAGAAAAATTTGTTGAACTCGTGCGAGCATTGCTCATCTGTTATTTGTGTGTGGTCGTCATTGAAGAGACAGATTTGTTGCGATTTATTTCCAGGAGATATGGTTTGCCAGAACTTTCATGCGTTTGACTGCAGAAGGGAGGGTAGGTCATGTGAGTAGTACTTGTTTTTGGCGGAACTTATAGCCGATGAATATTCTTTCTGGCATGTATTGTACCTTTCCCAGGAAGGCACGCTAGATGAATGTTTGGCTGCAGTGTAGAACCGCTTCTTTTTATTTCACAGTTTGCACAGTGATGAACTGAACCAGGGATTTTTGTTATCGTGAGCAATAGAGATGAGAGGCACATACTTGTCCACCAACTCGGACATTTTGTTCTTAAATGCAAGCCAATTTTCAGCCACAGACTAAAGAGAGAAAGATTGTATAAAAGACTGATGGAAGAAGGCCGCTTATTCATTGTTCATGCCTTTGTAGTCCGTTCTATTGTAGTTACGAACGAACTTCGTAGCCATGGAACCTATGTTTGGTACCGGTTTGTGGATGGCGAGTTGCAGGAGATTGTTGATTGACATTATCTTCACGTGGTGGCGAGTAGTAATGTTTAGACCCCTTGTAAACACCAGCGACGAAGGGACAGCATGCAAGATCCTGTAAGCTCTGTCGATGACATGCAGTTAGCTTTCGTTGATGGCATTGTTGAATGGCTGGATACCTGGGGGAAAATTGACACAAACAGTGGATTCCTGACGAAAAAGCACACAGTGCTCTGAGATTGACGTGCTATTTCTTGGTTGAACCTTCACGTCACTGTTTAGAGAAACTTCACTTCAAGTACGTCTTACTCGGTAAATTTTAGGCGGACGCATTGGAAGATCGCTTCGGTCGGTATTGCCAATTAGCAGAAGCACAGTACCAGATTTCCGTGCGCCAACTCTACGAATGTGAGAAGAAGCTGCGTCTTCAAAAAGTTTTGACACTTCCTCGTGAAGAACTAGAGTTTGTCGATGTCAATGAGAATCCTAAGGATTGCAAATTTTCGTGGCTGTCAGTGAAGACAACATCGCCGGTTCCCCACACGATATGAATGTCAATGTTTACATCGCAGGATATGCTGCACATGCTGCCTCCAAGAAACTTTCATGCTTCGCTTGTTTTGACACACTGGTTATAGAAAACAGAAAAATTCAGGTAAAAAATAGTTCCGTGATAGCTAACCTGACCAAGAGAGGGCTGAAATTTCCAGAGCCTTGTGTCTTCAACATGGTTCTGACAACAAAGCTAGTTGTGCAGAAACTGTCGTCCGGAGAATACTTCAAAGACTTTCTCTCGAGCAGTGACCAACGTGGTATCGTCGTTTCTCTGGCATTTTTGCTTGCTGGAACCACAGACTGACATCCAAACGTGTGTTAATGGCTACACCGCACAAACTATCTTGCGCTTCGTAGCTCACACAGCAATGTTATCTTGAACGACTTCTGCAGGCTGAAAAATGACAGCAATCAATACGATGCGCAGAAGGCCACAGCACGGAAATCAGCAACACTGAAGAAAAATTGATGTTTTAACGAAATAAAGCTCATCTTGTATCGCATGGTTCATTCTTACGAGAGTGAAACTACATGCGGAACGCTTCACCTGTGCCTGAGAAGGCTTCTCAAATACGTGACATAGTATTCCGCACCCATAACATCCAGACTGTTACAACAGCAGTAGAAGCAAGCGCGATGCTCCGGAATACCGGAACGGAGCGCCCACACAGGCCTACAGCGTGACGTCACGCAACTATCGGAGAGGCCTTAAGAATCTAGGGGGTGTTGGTCTCGCCCACTGATCTCCGTAGGTTTGTCTCACCCGGAAACGGCGGCTGACAGTGACAGGCGAGGAGGAAACTGCGTTGAGAGGAGGAGTTTGCGCTACCTTTCAAAAAGAGAGGGACCTTATGAAGCAGCCTGGAGCATGGAGGAAGGAAACGACTGAGAAGAGGCTCTGACGTCGCTCGTCAGGGCCTCTCCGGAAGCCGGACATAGTGACTGGGCAAATGAATGAATGCGTGATTGCTTGGAAAAGAAGGCCTTATTTTCTGCAGTCCTTGCGGAAGCATGGCTCAGCGCTTTGTCGGGGATGGGAAGAGGGTGGGTATAAAAGAATATAGGAAAGATATAGGTAAATAAAGGAATAAGACAGGCAAGCGACATGAAAAGAAGGAGAAAGGAAAGTTGGGAGCCGGTCTGAGAAGTCCGAGGACGGGGCACCACACGGCGAGAGCTTCACGGCGTCAGGAGGTCGCGGAGGGCGAACCAGTCGGCGAGGGCTACGCTGACGTCGGTGATTGCGGACCGCACAACCGGTCAGCTTGAAATCCTCCGAGCAACTCTCTTGTTTACATGCGAATGTGAAGCAGAAGGTACGACTCCCTCTCCTGCTCAAAAAGCACGTGGGCTGCGCGCCGCACGTGTCGCGGCGATCCGAAATTAACGCAACAGGGCTGACCATGCCGGGCTAACGCGATGCTTTTGGCGAAATTATTTCTTCCGGGTATTAATAGCGAGTAACAGCTCGTAGACAACGACGCAAGCACAAGAGAACGTGAACCACGCGCGCAAAAGGTGAGTGCGGTGTCAATGTTTTGACGTCATTAATTCACGCACTGCACAAACAACACGGGCGGCCGCGCACCATCTTCTACGGTTGCATTCCATCTTTCACGCTGCCGACGCGGCGCCCAATCACCGTGCCCATCTTCCACGTAAAACTCACTGGCGTCAGCATTGTGCAACCGCAGTATCCCTGCGCAGGGTAAAGGGACACTCGAACGTGGTTGCTCTAGTGCTGAAGGAGCGAGCATAGCAAGCGAAGCAGAAAAGGTGTTTTCATGTGCACGTGCAAGCTGTTACTGTACACATATTGAACACCAAACTACATACGCACACATGACGTCCTCAGCACAAGTGGTTTGTCCCTCGTCACAAGCAGGAACACTGCAGAACCTTCACTTATCTGCAAAGAGTTCAACGTGGTTCCGCTTTGTCATGTTGCCCAAACGCAATTTCGCTGAACACTTCAATTACTTAACTATACTTCAACCGCCGAACCACACATGGATATACGCACTCGTTCTATGCACTGTTGAGGCCGTGGCAAACAACAGGTTCCGTAAACGTTGCCACTAGTACAATACCCGTCAGAAGAGCCCTGCGTAGCCGACAACGCGGCAAAAGGCTCGGATATTCTTCGTCGCGCGGCCGCATAAGAGCTACGGAGACGCACATGCCACCGCCGCTCCTTGCTAGACCAACTACACTGCACAACACGTGACTGCAGTACACTCTAACGTAACCATAGCAACGTTACCGTTGCGTAAGGTAGATATGGCCGCCCTGGCGTCATTTCCTCCACACTTTTCACGTAGCGCGCCGGCTGGGCATGCCCTCTTCTCGCACTCCTTCCTCCGTTACCCCGGAGTGACCCTGAACCCTCCAGCCCTTCCCGCCCTGTAGATCTCCGCCCATGATGTATGCCACTGCTAAAAAAAAAACATTGTGTGTGACTTTCTAGCAACGTCCCTGATCGTCCCGTCACGTCACCGTCTCATCGAAAAAAACGTAGAGCAGACACGAGGAAGTTGTGTACGAAGAGGCGATGGTGGTTGCAGTCAGGTGAATCTAGAATTATGCCCCGTGGTAGAGCGACCTAGAATTCTAGAGGTCAGTCACTCTCGGTTTGTCACTCTCGGCGACGTGGCGATCGTTCGGAGTCGGCGGTGGTACTGCGGCGGCTGCGCACGTGGCGTGGAAACCGAAACTTACTAGTTCTGAAAGCCATTAGATGCGAAGCAGCTTATGCCAGAGTTCAATCCGGTGTGTGGCCTGACCACCGTCACTACGCATGTGCGTCTCCTCCTCCTCTTTTTACGCTCCTCCTTTCTCCCAATGTTGCTGGTGAAAGCAACAAAATGCTTCATCAGCAGCGCGGCGTCCACACCTCCGCACGCATTCGCATGTCCCCCCCTCTCTCCTTTTCAACATCCCCCCTCTTACGTTCCCCGTGAAAAATGGCTATTCATTTCCATGAGACTAGAAACTGGACAGAGCGCGTCTGCTTAGCTCGTAGCCGTTGATCATCGCTCTTGCGGCGTTCTTTGTTTCTATAAGAGCAGTACAGTACCCAGCAAGTCCACCAGTCTGTCGCGAGAGGAAACGATAGGCAGGAACTCGAAGTGGAGGACTGTTACTCAGTCACAGCTGCCATTCACCTCTTCGCTCTCGTCTTCTGCCACCAACACAGCGTGGCAATATATACATATATATATATATATATATATATATATATATATATATATATATATATATATATATATATATATATATATATATATATATATATATATATATATATATATATATATATATATATATATATATATATATATATATATATATATATATAAGATCTAACAGACAATAATGCCAAGGAATGTACAGGGGAAGTTATTAGAACCAATGGAATGTAAGTAGGAAGACAGAAAAGTGGGTGAAAAAATAACAAGCCGTGAGCAGGTTAGAGCATCGAACGCGTTATTCGAAGGTCGTAGGTTCGTTTCCTGCTCACGGCTGGTTATTTTTTCACCCACTTTTCTTTCTTCTTATTTACATTCCATTGGTTCTAATAACTTCCCCTGTACATTCCTTGGCATTATTGTCTGTTATATCTCATTAATATTGTGTCAAAACACGGAAAAACGAGCCCTTAGGTACACACCTCTTTCCCTTATATATATATTGTTATGAGTGACTGTGTTTATTTACAGATGAGGCTCAACGTTTCTCCCCCTACGCCGCCGAACGTAGCACTCCGATTCTAAGCAAACATTACTTTCGTCCCAGGGCGATTTTTAAAAGACATGCTCAATATGGAAACGGCAGCACCGGTATCAACTAGTGCAACAGTACTCACATTGTCTAAAAAAACACTCACTTTGTTCTCAGCCATTACAACACAAGGGGGTCTTGCGGAAGATGATTTTGCGGCCTCGCCCCCATTGGTCGCACCAGTTAGTTTCCCAGTGGTGGTGGCGTCCCCGAGCGGTGACGCGGAGACGGGGATCGCTGTTGGCGTGCTGGTGGTGGGGTAACGCTGCGGTCGGAGCAAGGGGAGTCAGCGCGTGCTGCGTGTTGCTGTTGGAAAGAGCCCTGAAATGGTCGAGACTCGCCAGCAGGTACATATGGCGTGTACACGTTGAATCGTGGAGCTCGCTGCTGGCGACGGTAGCAGTACCTAGCGATGTGTCCAGGTAGCCCGCAGTTGTAGCAAGTACTGGTGTCGCGTCTAGTCGTCCCCGGCGAAGTAAACCTCGTCGGTTGATAAAAGCCGGGCGATGGTGGTCGAGGAGTAAATCGCTGTGACGCAGCTTGCCTGCGTTCCTGGTTTTCGAGTGGTCGTTCACTCCTTCGTTCGAACCGATCGGTGTAATTCGGGCGAGGCTCAAAGTAGCTCTATCGCATCCGAGGTACCAGTGGTTCACGGGGCCGTTGGTCGAATGCACACTGAAGGCAGACACCAGCGGTGTCCACAGCTTGCAGTTGAGCAAGTTTTCCTTAACCACTCGTCTTATAAGAGAAGAGATGTCGTCCTGCGATGGAAGGTCGACACTTGCAATCGTGGGGACATTCTCAAGACGTCCAAATTTTGGTAGGACTCTCCTCCTCTTTAGCGCTTCAAACGCTTGGCAGTGTCTCCTTAGGTCGGAAGGTGTGTGTAAGTCTTCCTTAGTGATAAGAAAATTGTACACGTCTTCCGCGATTCCCTTGAGCAGATGACCTACCTTATCTTTGTCACACATGGTCGCACTCACGATTCCGCAAAGCTTCAAGACGGCCTCGATGTAGGTGGTGCATGTTGCGCCAGGTAACTGAGCTCTGCGTGAAAGCGTTTGCTCCGCCTGCTTGACCTTAGCTGTTGAGTCACCAAAACACCTCTTCAGCTCGTCCACGAAAATGTCCTATGTGGTCAATGCACTCTCATGGTTGTCGAACCAAAAAGACGCGGTGCCGACGAGAAAAAACACCACGTTCTCGAACTGCTTAGCAGTGCTCCAGCGGTTGCTGCGACTCACTCTTTCGTAGTGCTTGAGCCAGTCGTCAACATCGTCATCCGGCTGCCCCGAAAAGGTCCTCGGCTGACGTTCCGGCATGCCGCAGTGATCTTGTCCTGACGGGTGAGCGTGTTGCTCATCAGCAACTAGGTTGCTATGGCCTGCTCCCGCGTCCTCCATGTCTGGTAGCTGCGGTGGCAAGCCTGCCAAGCGTCTGCTAAGTCGCAAAATCGGTAGAGCTGGGTCGTCCAGATCGATGTACCCGGCACCTTCCACCAAACTGTTACTAGTGACTGTGTTTATTTACAGATGAGGCGAAATGGCGTTGTGAAATAGCAGCGTACTTCTGAGACAGGCCTAGAACGCTTCCACCCAACTACACAGTCCAGGCGCCACTCCACTACCCTTCTTCTTCTTCCGCGCCCCGTAGGCTCGCGCATGTTCGCTTCAATATATATATATATATATATATATATATAGGCAGGCATGGTGGCGAAAATGGCCGTAGCGTTGCAATAAGTCAAGTAGATCCTCCAAGAGAACGGTAACAACGGAAGTGTTTAATTCGACAGTTTCGGCCAGAGTCTGGCCTTCATCAGGAGTCATGGTACATTCTGTTTGCGCTCACATTTATAGTATTTTGGGTAAAAAATGAGAGGGAAGGAACGAAAAAAAACAGAAAGAAAGAAAGAGTTTGAAAAACGAGAGAGGAAAGGATATCCAGAAAGTTCCAGGTTCCACTGTGCTTCGCGAGTGGCGTCGTCAGTGTGTATTTTCTTAGTATTGCGTTCAGTGCAGTTTGGTGGCGGTCCCTTTATTGTAGACGGGGCCTGGCTAAGGTAAGGGCTTGCGTGTCGCGAAAAATGCTTTTTTTATTATTATTTTTTATTTTTTATTTTTTAAAGACCGTCACTAATTCGGCGTCGGGGACAGCGTTCCGAGGCTCCAGGAAGTCGGCGCGGGAGAAAATGTTTCTTAAGGCGCTGTCTGTCGTTTTGAATGCTATTTTGCTCTGCGAATCCGCGTTTGGGGGTTTTAATTGTGTATGGGGTGGCCCTTCTATATGTCGGGCTTTGTTGTCGAAATGCGGGAAGGGTTTCCAAACTGCGAGAAAGGACGTTTGAAGTGATTGCTATTTTGTACTGGGAAACCGCGTTCGGGGCGTTTAGTTGTGTATGTGGATGTCGGGCTTTGTTGCCAAAATCGGGGAAGGGTTGCCAAAAGGCGAGAAGGGGCGTTTGAAGTGATTGCATTTTGTTCTGGGAATCCACGTTCGGGGCTTTTAGTTGTGCATGCGGTGACCCTTCGACAAGTCGGGCTTACAACTATTGTTCGGTTATTCAGAGAAATAGAAATAGACGACAGTGGTTCACTGAAACACGCAAAGATATTTGTAGTTGTCCAGTCCTCGTCGCCGCCACAGTGCCGCGAAATCTTGAACTGTTATGATTACAATTATAAACTTACATATACACACATACACCCCCATACATATGCGCATATGCATAAGTACATATACACATATAAATGCATATGTATATATTATAGTGCTTTGATTGCTGCAAGTGTACCCGGACTTTCATTTATGCCTTTTTCGAGGGTGTTAAATCGGTGTATGAGGTATGATTCACGTTGTTCACGTTCCCGGTTTGATTTAAATCCTGTTTCTAAAAGTGTGACTGACAATTTGTCGAAGGAGTGGCCGGGAAGGTTAAGGTGTTTTGATAGAGGTAGATTCGGCGCTGATTTCGCGTGGGCTCTGTGATTATTGAAACGAATCCTAAAGGGTGTTTCCGTTTGTCCGATGTATTGCATGCCGCACACGTTGCATTCAAGTAGATATACCACATTAGGGGAATCGCATGTTAGATTTCCTCGTATGTTAATTGAAAAGTTGGATTGTGTGCTGCTTGCCTTGCTTGTATCTCGCATCGCTTTGCATACAAAACATCGAGGCTTCAGACAAGGTCGGCATGAACTGTCGGAAGTTGAAGTATTGATTTGGGAGTTTACAAGTGTGTCTTTGAGGTTGCGTGTTCGTCGGTAAACGACGCCAGGAGCCGATGGGAATGCACGTTTTAGACGTTCACTTTGTTCCAGTATGTTGTAATGTCGTTTAAGGATTTTGTTAACGTTGGGGAAATTCGTGCTGTATGTTAAACATAGGTGTGTCTGTTGCAGGTTGTGTTGTGGTGGCCGCTTCATCAGGAGGTCATCACGCTGAAGTTTTCTAGCTTTTTGAATAGCGTCATCAATTACATGTGGAGGATATTTCTGTTTTTCGAGCACGAGTTTAAGCTTTTGTGAGCTCGCGTGGAAGTCAGTGTCTTTTGAGCAAATTCGCTTAAAACGGTGGGCCTGGCCGTATGGAATGCTGTTTTTACAATGGCGTGGATGATCACTTTGGTAATGGAGGTACTGTTGTCGATCTGTTGGTTTGCGGTAGAGGGTTGTGGAAAGTTTATCATCTTCTATTATTATGGTAACGTCAAGGAAATTTACGGTTACTTGTGAGTAGGTGTGTGTGAAGTGTATGTTTGGATGCACAGTATTGTAAGTATCGATAAAGTTTAGCAGTTCATCCTCGCTGTGAGTCCAAATAAGAAAAATATCGTCAATGTACCGCCTGTATAGGAGTGGTTTCAAGGGAGTTTGGGACAAAAATTCGGTTTCTAGTTCTCCCATAAAAATGTTAGCATAGTTTGGTGCGAGTTTGGTACCCATGGCGGTGCCGCTGATTTGTCGAAAGTACTCTTGGTTGAACTCGAATGAGTTCAGTTCTAATACAAGTCTTGTGAGGCTTGCGATGGCAGAGAAATCTGGGGTGTCAGGTTGTCTATGGTTTGTGTATGTGTTTTTTAATGCCGCTATGCCATCATCGTGGGGAATATTTGTATAAAGTGAAGACACATCAAGGGTAACTAAGTATGAGTGTTTCGGAATGCGCAGGTCTGCAATATCTCGAAGAAAATGTGAGGTGTCTTTTACGTACGACCCGAGAGTGCACGGAATGTGGCCTATTAATTTGTCTACGTACCCTGATATGGGCTCGGTTACTGTGCCTATACCTGAAATGATTGGTCGGCCTGGATTACCGGGTTTATGAATTTTTGGGAGTATGTAGAAGCGCCCTGGACGAGGGTGTACTGGCCGCATTAATTTGTGCTCACTGCGTGTTATTCCTCCCTCGTCCAACAGCTTCTTCAGTTCTGTTGCTACAATACGCGTGTATTTCTCTGTCGGGTCCCCTGGGAGGCGTTCGTAGAATTTTAAGTCGTTTAGTTGACGGTATGCTTCTTGTACAAGAAGCATACCGTCAACTAAACGACTTAAAATTCTACGAACGCCTCCCAGGGGACCCGACAGAGAAATACACGCGTATTGTAGCAACAGAACTGAAGAAGCTGTTGGACGAGGGAGGAATAACACGCAGTGAGCACAAATTAATGCGGCCAGTACACCCTCGTCCAGGGCGCTTCTACATACTCCCAAAAATTCATAAACCCGGTAATCCAGGCCGACCAATCATTTCAGGTATAGGCACAGTAACCGAGCCCATATCAGGGTACGTAGACAAATTAATAGGCCACATTCCGTGCACTCTCGGGTCGTACGTAAAAGACACCTCACATTTTCTTCGAGATATTGCAGACCTGCGCATTCCGAAACACTCATACTTAGTTACCCTTGATGTGTCTTCACTTTATACAAATATTCCCCACGATGATGGCATAGCGGCATTAAAAAACACATACACAAACCATAGACAACCTGACACCCCAGATTTCTCTGCCATCGCAAGCCTCACAAGACTTGTATTAGAACTGAACTCATTCGAGTTCAACCAAGAGTACTTTCGACAAATCAGCGGCACCGCCATGGGTACCAAACTCGCACCAAACTATGCTAACATTTTTATGGGAGAACTAGAAACCGAATTTTTGTCCCAAACTCCCTTGAAACCACTCCTATACAGGCGGTACATTGACGATATTTTTCTTATTTGGACTCACAGCGAGGATGAACTGCTAAACTTTATCGATACTTACAATACTGTGCATCCAAACATACACTTCACACACACCTACTCACAAGTAACCGTAAATTTCCTTGACGTTACCATAATAATAGAAGATGATAAACTTTCCACAACCCTCTACCGCAAACCAACAGATCGACAACAGTACCTCCATTACCAAAGTGATCATCCACGCCATTGTAAAAACAGCATTCCATACGGCCAGGCCCACCGTTTTAAGCGAATTTGCTCAAAAGACACTGACTTCCACGCGAGCTCACAAAAGCTTAAACTCGTGCTCGAAAAACAGAAATATCCTCCACATGTAATTGATGACGCTATTCAAAAAGCTAGAAAACTTCAGCGTGATGACCTCCTGATGAAGCGGCCACCACAACACAACCTGCAACAGACACACCTATGTTTAACATACAGCACGAATTTCCCCAACGTTAACAAAATCCTTAAACGACATTACAACATACTGGAACAAAGTGAACGTCTAAAACGTGCATTCCCATCGGCTCCTGGCGTCGTTTACCGACGAACACGCAACCTCAAAGACACACTTGTAAACTCCCAAATCAATACTTCAACTTCCGACAGTTCATGCCGACCTTGTCTGAAGCCTCGATGTTTTGTATGCAAAGCGATGCGAGATACAAGCAAGGCAAGCAGCACACAATCCAACTTTTCAATTAACATACGAGGAAATCTAACATGCGATTCCCCTAATGTGGTATATCTACTTGAATGCAACGTGTGCGGCATGCAATACATCGGACAAACGGAAACACCCTTTAGGATTCGTTTCAATAATCACAGAGCCCACGCGAAATCAGCGCCGAATCTACCTCTATCAAAACACCTTAACCTTCCCGGCCACTCCTTCGACAAATTGTCAGTCACACTTTTAGAAACAGGATTTAAATCAAACCGGGAACGTGAACAACGTGAATCATACCTCATACACCGATTTAACACCCTCGAAAAAGGCATAAATGAAAGTCCGGGTACACTTGCAGCAATCAAAGCACTATAATATATACATATGCATTTATATGTGTATATGTACTTATGCATATGCGCATATGTATGGGGGTGTATGTGTGTATATGTAAGTTTATAATTGTAATCATAACAGTTCAAGATTTCGCGGCACTGTGGCGGCGACGAGGACTGGACAACTACAAATATCTTTGCGTGTTTCAGTGAACCACTGTCGTCTATTTCTATTTCTCTGAATAACCGAACAATAGTTGTAAGCCCGACTTGTCGAAGGGTCACCGCATGCACAACTAAAAGCCCCGAACGTGGATTCCCAGAACAAAATGCAATCACTTCAAACGCCCCTTCTCGCCTTTTGGCAACCCTTCCCCGATTTTGGCAACAAAGCCCGACATCCACATACACAACTAAACGCCCCGAACGCGGTTTCCCAGTACAAAATAGCAATCACTTCAAACGTCCTTTCTCGCAGTTTGGAAACCCTTCCCGCATTTCGACAACAAAGCCCGACATATAGAAGGGCCACCCCATACACAATTAAAACCCCCAAACGCGGATTCGCAGAGCAAAATAGCATTCAAAACGACAGACAGCGCCTTAAGAAACATTTTCTCCCGCGCCGACTTCCTGGAGCCTCGGAACGCTGTCCCCGACGCCGAATTAGTGACGGTCTTTAAAAAATAAAAAATAAAAAATAATAATAAAAAAAGCATTTTTCGCGACACGCAAGCCCTTACCTTAGCCAGGCCCCGTCTACAATAAAGGGACCGCCACCAAACTGCACTGAACGCAATACTAAGAAAATACACACTGACGACGCCACTCGCGAAGCACAGTGGAACCTGGAACTTTCTGGATATCCTTTCCTCTCTCGTTTTTCAAACTCTTTCTTTCTTTCTGTTTTTTTTCGTTCCTTCCCTCTCATTTTTTACCCAAAATACTATAAATGTGAGCGCAAACAGAATGTACCATGACTCCTGATGAAGGCCAGACTCTGGCCGAAACTGTCGAATTAAACACTTCCGTTGTTACCGTTCTCTTGGAGGATCTACTTGACTTATATATATATATATATATATATATATATATATATATATATATATATATATATATATATATATATATATATATATATATATATATATATATATATATATATATATATATATATATATATATATCATCGCTACTGCTACCTCACAATCTGAAGAGAAATCCGGCACTGGAATATTCCTTCAGACCTTCAACTGGTCCATCTCACTAAGACTTTTTGATTTCTTGTCAGTATTTTCAGCAGAGTTTATGGTGGTAATTAGGACATTAAGAACCCGCCGCGGTGGTCTAGTGGCTAAGTTACTCGGCTGCTGACCCGCAGGGCGCGGGTTCGAATCCTGGCTGCGGCGGCTGCATTTCTGATGGAGGCGGAAATGTTGTAGGCCCGTGTGCTCAGATTTGGGTGCACGTTAAAGAACCCCAGGTGGTCTAAATTTCCGGAGCCCTCCACTACGGCGTCTCTCATAATCATATAGTGGTTTTGGGACGTTAAACTCCACATATCAATCAATCAAGGACATTAAGAACACTGAGATTGGCCACCACAAGTGTGGCCATAGTTATTTATTTGTTATTTTTGTGTTCGGCGCTTGCCTCCAATAGTCATTCGTATTTCTTATGCACTTTCAGTTTTCTGGTCCCAACTCATCACTTTATTCAAATATATCTGGGTGCCGGTACACAAGGTACAAAAATGAATGAAATGGTAGACACTCAGGTGAAAGCCGCTCTGTAGTCCAGTACTTTCAATTATTCTCAAATCAGCACTCATAATACGTGACAGATTTCGAAGGCATGCCGTAATTCAAAAGTCTGGTGGAATAATAATCACTCACCTAAATGAATTTCAACACTATTTTTTCCCTTGGCGTAGAGGAAGTTCTGGTCAACCAGCAAATAAGAAGGTATTTTTACGAAATTACACTGTAGAGTTTCAAAAATAAATTACGACATGCATAGAGCTGGTCTGGCTCCTTACCCTCTTTGCTCATTCTGTAACAAGGATGAAACGACTGAGCATTATTTTTTATCCTGTAGTCGCTTCAAGTCACCGAGGAAAAATATTCTGGGTTTATATGTAGAATTTACCTTCCCAAAACTACCATGAGATTATGAGAGACGCCGTAGTGGAGTACTCCAAACATTTCGACCACCTGGGCTTCTTTACGTGGTCCCAAATCTGAGCACACGGGCCTACAGCATTTCCGCCTCTATCTAAAATACAGCTGCCACAGCTGGGATCAGATCCCGCGGCCTGCGGGTCAGCAGACGAGTAGCCACTCAGCTAGAAATACATTTTTGAAAGGAATGAAAGACAATCTTAAGGAAAAGAAAGACATTCCTAAGGTGGCTTTTAATCAAATAAGATTGGATTTCATTATTTATAATATTCTCTTCTGGAGAGCCTTCTCATTAGGTCATTGTGACCGGGATATCTGTTCTTCTGTAGAAAGATTCTTAATCAAATCGAAGCGGTTCGGTTTGCAAATATCTTAATTAGTAAAATTTGATTTCTTCTAACCATCTTATAAATCATTCAATTTAACAGCAATATGTGATCACCTCGACAACATTGCTCATTCCTTGGCCGATTCCCCAGAGTCGGTGGGAGCCATGCCTTTAGGCTACCATAATAATAATAATAATAATAATAATAATAATAATAATAATAATAATAATAATAATAATAATAATCATTTCTGCCACCTGTTAGAGAGCACGTAAAAAGACGGCAGGAATCACTCATCTGCCAACTTGTTCCGTGAAGGACACCACTTCCCCTCTCTTCAGTGAAACTGACTGGAGGAACATTGCGTCAGCAAGAGCAATGACTATGCGGCAACCTTGTGTTATTGACTAATGCCATGATAGGTGGTGTCATTTGTGTGATTGGTGTTTCAGTCAAATAAGGGGAGTCCGGGAGGGTTTAAAATGACGATTCAAAGAGCAGGATAGCACTCTGGACCACGGGTTAACGCTTTATCTCCCACACTCATTGTTTTCTCAACTATAAAAGTTAATGCTGTAAATAATTGAAAATGGTGCAAGTAAACCTGTTCGTTTTACTTGTCAGCATCGTTTCTTTCACCCGGATTTGCTCCACGCTACCACAGGAGTCCGGGTCCGACGTAATCTTGACGTCTCGGCAACCCAGGTCAGCGGGGTCGTGTCGGGGAGACCCCGACCCACCACAGCGTGTGCAACTGGAGAAACCGGAAGAGGCCACGCCCAGATGACCGAAGCAGTACAACCGATCACCTCAGGCACTAAAGAAACAGTCTCGCTCTTGCTCCCACCAACATTCTCTGCACGCGAGGCCAACGGTCATCCGGCCCATGACGTCAGTCTGAAGTACACACCCATTGTCAGGCTCGTGTGCTTCGCCTTTGCGGAGAAAATGTCGTTGATTTCTAAAGTTGTAACCCTTTATGCGCATATATATTACACAAATTGTACTTCGCCTACTGGATAAAAAACGGTCCTCGATGAATTTTTCACACTGCCGGCCAAACTATTGAACATTTCTAAATATAACTTCCCGCGTATTACAAGTCTAACGCGCGTTGTACTTGACACGTCGATCTTCAATTGCACCGTCGGGATACTGGCTTCAGGTATTCACTTAGAAAGATCCGCACATGCGTCAATACAATTACATTTGTTGCGCATAAAATATAGGTGATAGGAAGGATGCTCAGGCGAAAGCTCTACGTGCATCAAGTAGTGATGCAAAACTATGAGTAATTGGACTATCGAAGGATGAATATTTTATTCAAACTATCAGCCATGCCATCAATAGTACCATCAAGATTAGTACTGCCATATATATATATATATATATATATATATATATATATATATATATATATATATATATATATATATATATATATATATATATATTGTTGTAAAGCCTTTGAACAGTGGTAGTCCTCTCCAGCGCCTTTTAGTGGGTCGCTTTTTTCATAAGAAGACGAGCAGCTCGTGCAGAGAGTCGGTCCCCGCATTGATTGTCGCTGTCGTGAATCATCGCTGAGTGTCCGCCAATAAACCTCTTAACAATTTGGTGGAGTTGCTGTACCTTTCAAACACCTTCGGTCCGCATTCGATGCCCTTGGAGTTTCGATCCCGTACCGTGCCTTCAACCATGCACCAAGACGCCGCCCAGCAAACGCTTACTCCTACGCCGACGCCATGTCCCGGTGTCCCCCACCTCCGCGACCCTCCTGTCTTCACCGGTGCGGATGGCACCGACGTCGAGGACTGGCTGGCCATTTACGAACGTGTAAGCGTCCCCAACCATTGGGACGAGGCAGGTAAACTCGGCAACCTGTTTTTCTACCTCGCGGGTGTGGTTGGCTTGTGGTAAAACAACCACGCATCTGATTTCCCGACTTAGTCCGCTTTTAAAACCGCTGTCGTCGACGTGTTGGGCCGTCCGGCCGTTCGTAAGCTGCAAGCCGAACAGCGTTTTCGTGAACGAGCCCAGCAGATCGGCGAGTCCTTCAGAAGTTACATCGAGGACATCCTTGACCTGAACAGTCGACCTGAACATGAAGTTAACCTGAACATGTCAGAGGCTGACAGAATCACGCATGTTCTAAAAGTCATCTCCGATGATGCGTTCACCATGCTCCTGGCAAAGAACCCCCGCACTGTGGCAGAAGTCATTACGTTATGCCAAAGTTACGACGAGCGGCGGCGACAGCGCGTGATGACCCGTCGACCGCCACCACGTGATGCTGATCTCTCGGCCTTGTCAGCAGCTCCTGACCACGCAACCTTGCTCGCCGAAATCAAGTCGTTCGTGCGTGAGGAAGTTGCCCGCCAGGTCTCTTTACTGGCTTTTGCTTCCCCACAACATGCTCAACAGCCATCAAGTACACTTCGTGGGAATCGAGAGCGCCATCCTACCTGGCGCCTCGTTCCCCAGTTGCCGCGCGCGCGCCGACGGCGTAGCCCGGGCGCGCATAAGCGCCGGCATCCGCCAAGATGGCTGCCAGGGCACCTCTTGGCCTGGGCCGGTCAACCGTCGGCTCTTTCCCGCGCTGGCATACCCGGGCACGCTACGCTGGCGCGCTGCGTGGTCCTACGTCACAACGCAGCGCCATTTCCCTTTGGGCCGCACGAGACATCCTCCTCTCCTACGAGCTATGTTGTGCCAGACGATTCGCTCGTAGTAGCGGTAGATGCTCTCAGGCCTCCACGAGAGGTTGACGCGCTGCTTAGCAGGTGGCTTCTCGTTCGTGCTTCGGCCCTTGTGCGGGAGCCGTCGCGCAGTAGGCAAGCGTACTTGCTCGGTCTTGCGGAGTTCCCTATACGGCCTGCAAGCCTGTGAGTGTCGTACTGTGATGCATCTTGGGTTAATAAACCCGTCGTTCTTATTTTCCTGCCTTGTGCGTGGTTTCTGCGCCATGTCGGAGAAAACGACGAACCCGGCCGCCGCGTCGTCGCACGCAGCGGCAGTGGAGGACGTCGCATCCCTACACAGTTGCGCTTAGTAGGTAAGCATAGTGCAAACTTATCTCCACATAACTGCTGCCCAACTTGGTTTCGGCATGGCTTCAGAGCAGACCTTTTTGAGGCGCTCGTTCCTGTTCGATCCTGTGGCGACGGACTTGATATCGTTCGAGGCGGACGGCTGCAACAGCGCAGGGTGCGGCCCTCTCAGCGACCCTCTGCTTTCTTTCAATGGGAGAGATCCCTTTTTCGGGGCCCCCTACAGTGATGCAAGTCGCTTGAACGATGACCACAGTCCTAGCCAAGCCAGTAACGGGCTGTATCAGCTGTTCGAGACTCACGCGCTTACGGGCCCGTCCCCGGCGCAGTCTCCGCTCGTTGGCCTTTCCCCGTCAGCAGCACGGTTGACAGCTCAAATCGCCGCACCCAGTCCTTCCTACCGGGGGCACTCAGGTGTTGGCGGGAACGCGCTTACTGACCCGTCGTGGTCGCGAGCGCAAAGAGTTGACGATGTCGCTCGCGAGCCTGCGCGCTTAACTGACAACATCGCCGCATTCACCGACGCTCGCTGGCCTGAGACTCGCGTAGGCGACGCTTTCGACGGACGTTGGCCACCGCGTTCCGCTGTCGACTCGTTTGCCAGTCGCGTGAGGCCTCAAGCACCAGTCGGAACGCAAACCCTACCCTCCTCCACGCCGTGTACTGGCCCTTTGCGGTCGGACGCGCATGTTGGGGAACAGGCGCGCGCACCTGTTACGGCCGCGCCCGCCTCGAAGCAATCACCGCTGCACGTAACTGCAGCGCAGCTCCTAAACGTTCTGTTGGAAGCGGTGCGCTCACAGCCTTGTGCTTTAAAGGGAGACCCCGAGTCCCCTCATCCAAGCGTTCCGAGTAGCTTAAGGGTACCTCTGCCTGAGTACAGCGGTTATTCGGACCGCGTCAGTGCCACAGAGTACCTCGAGGTGCTGCACTGCTATCAGCAGGATACGCGGCTGAGCGACAGTCTTATGCTAGGCTCTGTTTTACCCGTGTCGCTGGCAGCCCAAGCGGCGAAATGGTACCGGCTCGTCGGCCACCAAGCTCGCTCGATGGAGGAGTTTAGGGCACTCTTCCGTAGTGAATTCCTTCCTCCTGAATGCTAGCGCCGCATGCGTCCCGAGTTAGAGCTTCGCACACAGCATCCCAATGAATCTCTTCTCGAGTACGTTCGGGCTTTGCAGAAGCTCTACCTCTTTGCCGATCATACGGCCTCAGACGCCGAGAAGGTGGAGCGAGCCATAAGTCAGGCTCATCCAACCTTCGCCGCTTACCTTCGGAGCGCCCGTTATCGTGACCTAAACGAGCTGGCATCCGATGCGAAGCGTATTCAGGGCGACATACTGGCGGCGCGAGCATATATCGCCCACCGCCACCGCCGTCCGCGTCTCTCGAGCCTCGTTGCGCGTGGGCTGGTCGTGACTCGTCACACTGGGGTTCCCCGAACCTTGAGGTGGCTTCAACCGTGAGAGACTGAGACGCACTCGATGTGTCGGACCGTGCTCTGGACCCGTACACACTAAACCAATTCTCACCCTAAAGGGTGTAAATGAGCTTGTCGCCGGACGAGCACCCTTTTCTCCCTATTGGGTGTTCAAAAAAAGGTGCTGAGAAAGGGTGCAGAGCTCAGCACTTTTAAGAAAAGGGTGCAGAGCAAAAATTTTAAAGGGTGTAATGAGTGCACCCTTTAGAAAATGTGGTGTGATGTCATAACACCCTTTCCAATGGGTGCTGGAAGGGTGCTTCACATCGACGTACCAGTGGGCCAAATCTAGGATTGATGCTGGAGATGGCTAAAAATGCAGATTGCTGTATACTCTGTAGACCATACTGAGTGACAGCCCACATACGGTTTGTTAGTACTAGAACAGATGTACTAAGTCGTCCATTCGACCATGAGCACGTGCGTCATGCACGCGGCCGGCCTTCCACAGAGGGCCTTCCGCAGGCGCTTATGAAACTAGCACTGAAACACAGTGACAGCTCTAGGTGGGGCTTTTGCATCATCGTCTTTTAAAACACGGTGTCTCTGCAGTGAAGCTACTGGCAAGTTGGCTGCAGTGTTTTACTTTCTCTATGTGTAGGCAAATAGAGAATCCGGCACTGTTATGGAGAAGTGCTGCAATTGTACCTTACCCTGTCCAGGTGCTGCTCCTCGGGTTATAGTTTTTTTGCTGCTCTGGATAGAACAAGCTGGACTTACTGCACTTCTTAAGAACAGTGTCGAATTTTAGATAAGCTTGTACTGTTGCAAAAGCAAAGTTAGCTTCACCACAAAGGAAGTGTGATTTGGCGAAGCCGCCGTTCTCCAGCAGTCAACAAAGTATAGAGGCCCCACTTACAGCTGTCCGTACGTTTGTGTACTAGTTACCAAAGTGCCCTCGAGAAGCGCTCAGCAGAGTGCCGGATGCATGGTGCAATGTTCAAGGTGGAAGTAGACAATATGTAAATATATACCTTAAAGCAAGCTATATTGAATAAATATGTGTGTTTCAATAATCATGAAATTGATCCCAGAGTGCGTATATGGCCTGTGCTACCCATTTTTGGTCCAGAATGAATTTAATCTATTCAAGGCCCCTTCCTGCACACATGCATGCACAATTTATGAATGCTTGGTCACCATACAGACATGCATGCCTGCAAATTAAAAATTCACAAGTTTCGAATACCGGTGATTATTTCAAAAGCCATATACTCACTTTAAAAGACACGCAGATAATATGCACAAAATACAGAACCTTACCACATTGCGCTCTTTTATATTATGTTTAGCAGACGTGAGCTTTCATGCATGTGAGAATGCAAGATATTAGGCCCCAACCAAACTTAATGACAAATAAATTAACATGATGCAAATAGTCACTATTTTATTGTACATAGCATACAACCCAAAAAGATTGACAATAGTAAACATGAGCTATGACCTACTGCTTCGATAGTAATGCTGAGATATGTGTGAGTTAGGATCAATCTTCTGTTTTTCAAATCTTTTTCTTATGAGTAGACATCTTTGTTGTGACGAGAATTCTTTTTTAACTTTTAACATTCTGACTTCCCTCCTTCCATAGTAGGTAACAAATAAATTATTTAGAACAACAAAATATAAGTTAGAGGCACCAGCAGTCCAAAGGCGCTTATTGAGGGTGTTGCCAGTGCCCACGAAATTGAAAAAGAAAATGGATTGCAAAGTAGGTGTGTGGTAAAACACTGTGGCTTATGTAACATGCTTTAGTGGCTTATCATGCTTTAGCCACAAACACTGTGGCTTAAGTAACATGCATTAGTCATCATGCTAAAGGCCTTGACTACAAACTTGCTCAAGGCTTATATACAGCTCTCCCTTTATATATATGTGTGTGTGTTTCTAAACTTGTGTGTTACAAAATCACAAATATTGGCAAGGTAATGCAAGTGGTGTTGGATTAATATACTGTGATCATTCAAACACTTGCACAATCCATCTTCAGCTGCCCAGGCGACTTTGGTTCCTTTTACAGAAGTGTGGTCAGGGCGCTCCTTCTCACATCCGCACCCGGAAGCCTAAAATAAAGACAGAAATAATCACCAAGAATTTCACAAAACAGACTGTCCAAGATACAATATACTTTGTCATGCTGGAGTGTTCTTAGTTCTGTGTGAGTAGAAGTCAGCATCAAAATCCGCTTTGTTTTAAACGGAAAACATGCTTGTTGGAGGTCCCCAAGGCAAAGAGCTGTGTAAACAACTTGACAGTACCTGGGGGCCTACAGAGGGTAGCACGTACAACAGATTTCACATACAAAAACAAACAGCATAGTAGAAAGGAAATATGTATACAAGAAACATCTGAGCAATGATTCAGCATGATGCACACGTGAAACATGAGTTAGGTTTGAGTAAAAAAAGCTATTCATCAAGTAATTGCGCACATCCGATTTGATCATAGCTCTGTGGTAGAATACTTAATTCTACCACTCTTAATTCTACCATTCTACCACACAGCTAAGTTAATTAGGGTTATTAAAAAATTGTAAAGTGCCAATAAGCAGTATTTTAGTCTAGCTCTGCAATAGTGTGTCGTGTATGTAGTACTAGTATTTGCCTGTTAGGTATGCTGTAGTCATAAATATATTCAGTTTTCTTAATGCCTAAAACTTAGTATGTTGCAGTCCGCCTGTTCATGTTCAATAAATAATTGTTTATAGTAGCATTTAGGTTCTGTACTAGAAACGCCAGAGGAGAGCTACTAGTAGAATTCGCAGAACGCAATAATTTACGGATTTTGAATACCTTCTACCGAAAACGAGAAAACCGCAAGTGGACATGGAGGAGCCCTAATGGCGAAAATAAGAACGAAATAGACTTTATAATGAGTGCACACCCTGGAATCGTGCAGGATGTGGAAGTGATTGGCAAGGTACGATGCAGTGACCATAGAATGGTACGGCCTCGAATTCGCCTAGACTTGAAGAAGGAACGACAGAAACTGATACGCAAGGAGCCAATCAATCAGCTAGCACTGAGAGGGAAAGTACAGGAATTCAGAGTGTTGCTGCAGAACAGGTACTCGGCTCTTAGTGAGGGAACCAACCTTAGCGTAGATACAATGAATGATAATCTGACGAGTATCATTACGGAGTGTGCAGTGGAAGTTGGAGGCAGGGTAGTAAGACAGGACACTGGCAAGCTTTCCCATAAAACGAAGAACCTAATTAAGAAGCGTCAAATCATGAAAGTGTCAAGTACAACAGACAAAATAGAACTGGCAGAGATTTCGAAGTTGAATAATAGACGTAAAGTATGCGATGTGAAAAGGTATAACATGGAGAAAATTGAACACGCTCTGAAAAACGGAGGAAGCTTCAAAGCAGTAAAGAGGAAACTTGGGATAGGCAAAAGTCGGATGTATGCACTAAGGGACAAAGAAGGCAAAATAACTACCAATATGGATAGGATAGTTAAAATAGCGGAGGAGTTTTACAGAGATCTGTACAGTAGCCGAGACAATCACGACCTTAATACTATAAGAACTAGCAGTAACCAAGATTACACCCCACCCGTAATGATAGAAGAAGTCAGAAAAGCTTTGAAGAGCATGCAAAGAGGCAAAGCTGCTGGTTAAGATCAGGTAACATCAGATCTGCTGAAAGATGGAGGACAGATTGTGTTAGAAAAACTAGCCACCCTGTTTACGAGGTGTCTCCTGACGGGAAGAGTACCAGAGTCTTGGAAGAACGCTAACATCATCTTAATACATAAGAAAGGAGATGACAAGGACTTGAAGAATTACAGGCCAATCAGCTTGCTCTCTGTAGTATACAAGCTATTTACAAAGGTAATTGCTAACAGAGTAAAGAAAACATTAGAATTCAATCAACCAAAGGAACAAGCAGGATTTCGAACAGGCTACTCAACAATTGACCACATTTATACTATCAATCAGGTAATAGAGAAATGCTCAACGTATAACCAACCACTATACATAGCCTTCATAGATTACGAGAAGGCGTTTGATTCAGTAGAAATATCAGCCGTCATGCAAACACTGCGGAATCAGGGCGTTGATGAAGTATATATAAACATTCTGGAAGAAATCTGCAGGGAATCAACTGCTACCATAGTGCTTCATAATCAAAGCAACAGAATACCAATCAAGAAGGGTGTAAGGCAGGGGGACACAATTTCCCCAATGCTATTTACCGCGTGCTTACAGGAGGTTTTCAGAAGCCTAGAATGGGAACAGTTAGGGATAAGAGTCAATGGAGAATACCTTAGTAACCTGTGCTTCGCCGATGACATTGCATTGCTGAGTAACTCAGGAGACGAATTGCAACTCATGATTACGGAGTTAGACAAGGAGAGCAGAAAGGTGGGTCTTAAAATTAATCTGCAGAAAACGAAAGTAATGTACAACAACCTCGGCAAGGAGCAGCGCTTCGAGATAGGTAATAGTGCACTTGAAGTTGTAAAAGACTTTGTCTACTTAGGGCAGGTAACCGCGGAGCCGAACCACGAGATTGAAGTAACTAGAAGAATAAGAATGGGGTGGAGCACATTCGGCAAGCACTCTCAAATTATGACAGGTAGATTGCCACTATCCCTCAAGAGAAAGGTATATAACAGCTGTATCTTGCCGGTACTTAGCTACGGAGCAGAAACCTGGAAACTTACAAAGAGGATTCAGCTTAAATTGAGGACGACGCAGCGAGCAATGGAAAGAAAAATGGTAGGTGTAACCTTAAGAGACATGAAGAGAGCAGAATGGATTAGGGAACAAACGGGGGTTAAGGATATCATAGCTGAAATCAAGAAGAAATGGACATGGGCCGGGCATGTAGCGCGTAGACAGGATAACCGCTGGTCATTAAGGGTAACTGACTGGATTCCCAGAGAAGGGAAGCGGGTTAGGGGGAGACAGAAGATTAGGTGGGCAGATGAGATTAAGAAGTTTGCGGGTATAAATTGTCAGCAGCAAGCACAGGACCGGGTTAACTGGCGGTACATGGGAGAAGCCTTTGTCCTGCAGTGGACGTAGTCAGGCTGATGATGATGATGATGATTAAGTTACAAAATTGATGCTAAAAATTTGGCAGACCCTATATACTTTGGAAATCGATGTTATGCGAAACACGCGGATGCAAGGTGAATGTATTTTAATTTTTTATTGAGCGATCTTATGAACTGGAGCTCAATATATGTACAAATTTACACGCATACGTTAAACAGCCACATAAGTTTCATTTGTTATAGGGAGATGTTACACCCATGACAACATTAGCAGTTATTTGCTGTTTCGTAAAGATGCCAACAGAAACATGGATATTAGCCACACTAGAAGTGGTAGGCTGGTATGAAGCATTGGTGTTTGCGCTGGCACTTCCGAGGATGGTAGCCCTCAACACTGCTATACAAATACTTCACAGGATGGTGCCTGACTACAATTGACTTTGATTTGACCTCATGGCTGCATCATAGGAGTGCATATGTAATAGTTAAAAATTTTGATAGCCAGTACTGCAACGACAGTTGAAGTTACACAAACATTGGAGACTATTTGGAAAGTATAACAGACGCCGGGCATAGCTTTGTGGTAGAATACTTAATTGCCAAGCAGAATACTAGGTTTCAATTCCTTCTGGGACACGTGACTTTATTCTTTGCATTCATTTGGTCAATGCTGCCTATGTGAGATTTTTAACATGATAGCGTTGAAGAGCTCGTGTTGCAGAAAACCCGCCACCGGCGTCTGCCCTGTTGGTTGTCAGCGAAAAATCGTCTGTGCATCTGTGACCGAAAAATCACGTTCCCTAGTTTCCAGCAACTCAAAGAATTCCTACTTATGACCTAATGGAGGTGTGCTAATTGCTGCAAAACAAAACCCCCAAGCCGTACTACTCGACACTCAACACAGGGCTTAACACACGTAAGTCCATTGACATCGGCCAAAAATTAACTCCTCTTCCCTATTTCTCCTCTTCCCTATTTCGTGAACCACACAATGCCATGATAATTGTACCCTGGTATTTTTGGTGGGCTATATCACGCAATAAATGCAAATTTATGTCAAAAGAATGCCATCAAATTTTACCGACATGTCATCGAAATAGAGACACAGGCTACAAGTCTTATTTATAATGCCAAGAGCATTTAAGGTAACCGCATTGAATATAGCTGGTGGCCTTTTTCACTATCTAGGTATTAATTTTTCACTATCTAGGTATCAAAATTCTGCCATGTCAGTCATAGTTTACTGACATTGCAAGCTCAAGAGAAGTGTGGCTCTGAAGGCATCAACACAGCGTTTGGCCAGATCTAAGAAGGCAGTCTTTAAAATTGCTAATGTTTTCAATTTTTTTGCTGTAAATTTTGTGCCTTGCATCCAAATGAACCTCCATCCTACTTGTTTTTTTGCATTCGTGCTCTCACTAACTGCTTACCTTGTCTTGTCAAGTGTTCGATGACATAAATAGGACTACTTAATTTAAAACGAAAGGCCTCTGTAGACAGACGTAAGCTTTTTTGTCTTATCCAGATCATTTCATTTGTAACATTGTTCATATTGCACTACTATTTTTTTCAAACTAGGCTTGTTTGTTCCTACTCTGTCTGTATTGTCAATATCATTGCGAGTAATGGTTTTTCCGTCATCGCACAAAAATTTCGGACAGCGTCAATAGAAAACGCTCATCTGGGACGCCCTTGATGTCAGATAGTTCAACCTTGAATACAGTGTAAGTTCTTCAATTTTCATCTGAAGTTGCTTATTTTCACCTGGAAGTTTTTTGTGCCTGTTTCAAGATGCGACAGGCTCTTCATGCAACCATTCATGCAACCTTTATTTCTAAAGAGAGCGCGTTGACCCTGTCATCACCTACGTTCCACACTACTTGAAGGACCAAAGTTCAGCATGAATTTTGTGCTTGAAATCCTCTGCTTACCATGACAAACAATTCACAGGAAACATTAGTACTCTTGCTTGGCAGGAGTGCATGCAGTAATACTAACACAATTAAAGCAAGAAATAAGTGTCTCACCTGTGCAAAAATGGTTTTGGCAAGCACTGTGAAGACCACACACACTGCTGCCAAACTGAGGAGAATATGGAGAGCACTTCATATAAGTAGACAGCGTCCAGTAGCTTGGTGAGGCACAGCGCATGAGCAGGGTGAACAGAGCTGATGCTTGCAACAGTGGTTCAGAGTTTACTGGTGCTTGGGCTCCTTGACCTTGTCAGGAACTTTCCTTGAGCAGCCTCACTCACATGAAATGACAGACCATGCCGAAGAATTTCCGCACCGGTGCAAAAAAAAAAATTGGTGAGGTTTGTCTAGACTGCATGCGCTGCTTGCCAAATTGCAGTGAATGGCTAGAAACGCATGACCAACATATATTTATTGGCACGCAACTGAGAAATACAAAAAAGGCATGCTGCAGTATAAATACAACGAAAAAAATGCTGTTGCAAAGCTTTTCATGTCGATGTCATACATGTGAATTTTCATTTACCTTTATAGCTCGCTCATGCACGAAGATGAAATTAGAACTCTTAAACGAAGACACCCCCTTTTAGCTATTTCGACTGCGCGTAATTAAGAGATAAGCATGCGTGAGTAATGCTGTTGCTTACGATCAATAAATTCTGTTCTTGAAGCTGACCAAATGTATGCACGAGTGTATCCATAGAGACACATTTGCATTTCTGTAGTATGATACCCATGTGATGTGTTTCTTAGGTAAATGCCATGCAATATGCACCATATGAACATTTTATTACGTAAAATTGCAATACCACTGCATATACATGTGAGTATCCACATATGCATCCACTGCAGATAAAGCATAAAATTAAAAGAATACTGACACATGAATTTTTTACCGAGGTAGTGGAGGGCTCCAGAAATTTTGAACGCTTGGGGTTCTTCAACGTGCATCCAAATTTGAGAACACAGGCCTACAGCATTTTCACCTCCATCAAAAAAGCAGCCACCAAAGCCGGAATATCATCCTGCGACCTTCGGGTGAGAAACCAAGTACCTTAGCGACTAGACCACAGCGACAGGGCTTCAATCTCCCTGTTCTCCCGTGTTGGGTGACAAACCGGCTTTGCTGGTCTGGCTAACTCCCCTGCCTTTCCTTCTCTACCATTTATTCTCATGAGTTCAACGAATGGAGCTTCCTTCAAACGGCTACCATTCGGACGTTTATAATTTGCCTGAAATTGAGTTCACTAAATGAATGTTTTGTGCTGCTTCATAGTGATCATTCATCTAAATTGTTCTGGTTGGCTAAAAAGGCACTACTCCTCACTTCTCATCAAACAGCACAAGCTGTCTAATGACCACAGGGGGGGGGGGGGGGGTGGAAACTCTAAGACAAAACATCAATCTTGAACCCCATGTCATCACAATGAAGCAGGAAAGCTTCTGCAACAATGACCGGCAACCAGGATCTCAGCCACTACAGATAGCTACATAACGTAATGGTTTCCCAACGTGACGTAAAGGCAGCAGAATCACATTGTGCCTAACCTGCTTCATTATGATAGCGATGAGGCCACAACGTTATTGGCCTCTGTATGCTAATAACAATTTACCTTGCAAATTATGTGACAATAACATTCGATACGACGTCATGATTCTTGCATCCTACCATGTGGTCTAAGTACCAACAAGGTGGTTTTAGTGACGTCGGTGCAAGCCAATAAACAACAATCACTTGGTGAACATTATTTTTGATATTATTCAATTGGTGTGATGCGTACATCTTCAAGAAACGGCAGTTTAGATTTGTTCCTTCTTAGATAAATACAATGTCTAAGCTTGCATGTCAGAAGCAACATATGCACGCCTTAGGCACGCATACTGTGATGTATAACCCTATTGTGTTTTGAGCAATAAATTAGGTATTCATACACTGCCCATATTACATGTCACTTGTAAATCTGCAGCGAGGTCATAAAAAATTTATTATATCAGATAAAGCGTTACACTTGTATTCGAAAGTGTCATTGGAAGTGGTGGTAGAACTTTGTTTTAGAATGTTTGTAGACGTAAAGGTATTCGGCAAAGTTTTAACTCCAAAGCGGGCTGCAGCGCCCACTATTCTTAAAAACCAGAACAATGCAATGATAGGTGAAGATGGGGGAACAAGCACTACCACCAAAATTGCGCTCGAACGAGTGAACTACTGCTCAACTTAGCGCTTGCACAGCTAAGGTACGGCTATTCGGCCACTCATAGACAAAATGTACTGACCCATGCGTAATTGCACGCTTTGAGAACCGCACCTACAGCACGCTGTGTCAAGTTTACGCCCAATAATTAAGCTGAATATTATGGTAATTTAGTATTATACGTGCCCGGTGGATGCAAACACATTTGGTCAAACAGGAAAACACATCTACCTTATAGTAACCCCACACATTTAATAATCATTTAGCTGGTGAAAAGAGGACGTGCAACGTATAAAACTTTTTTCAGATAC
The DNA here is from genome assembly GCF_043290135.1 of Rhipicephalus microplus. Classification (NCBI taxonomy): domain Eukaryota; kingdom Metazoa; phylum Arthropoda; class Arachnida; order Ixodida; family Ixodidae; genus Rhipicephalus; species Rhipicephalus microplus. Next base: position 162,526,194 of record NC_134710.1, on the reverse strand, counting down.
TGTTTTGGCACAGAAAACGAACAAGGCCGCGTAAATACCAACGCGGACACCACGTCATTCTTCTCCATTCTTCTAAATTAAATACGCAAAGATCTAATTCAACGCGAATCACCCGAATACTCCAACGCACGCGACACACAGACGACGCTTCCAGCTTCCAGGCGCAGTCCCCGAAAGGCGTCCGACGGCATAGCGAAAATATAGTGATTCATAGCGTGCAGAGCATCGCCCGCCAAATTACATCCGCACAGCGCACATTGCTTTAACCCCCCTCCCCACAGAAAAAATTCGTCCGCGCGTAACGTCCCTAAGCTTAGACTTGAGCCTCATGAAATCAGACACGCCAACAGGCTCTCTACGTTAATAAAAACTCACTTATCGTCTACTAGCTAAGAAAACCTTCGTTCACAACGTTATAATACTATAGCGCTCCCGGTGTTAACCGCGGGAGGAGCCGACGACGCGAGCGGAAGCACAGCAGCCTGGATCTGGCGCGCCGCGGCCTTGGCCGGAGAAGCAAAAAACGAAGCGTCGACAGCAGAAACATCCACCTACCTTTTTAGTTTGCCGAGCGCTCGACGGTACGAAGCAGCTGGTCCTCTCTTGAGTATAGTGCATCTTCGCAACAAGCAGCACCGACATAACACGAAAGACAGCGCAAGCACACTTTGAACAACATAAAAAATCGACTCTAAACGCTCGGCACACGGCCATTGCGGCCTCCAGGAAGATTCCGCCATTTCTGTCCTTCTCACGCCACCGATCCGCATTTGCGCACCCAATCATTTAAAAGATAAGTAAATAGACTGTTTCTGCTTAAAATTATACTAAGAAGAAGTGAAAATGGAAGATACGCTAGTGTGTATTGCATAGAATATTTCTTAATTTTGAAAAAGAAAAAAATTACATAACGCGTATTCGCGCAAAACTTGAAACGTTTGCTTGCTTGTGTATTTCTTATACAGATACCTTGTTAACATCTGTACATTGGTTGAGTGGTTCAGCTGGCTGTTAAAAACAGTGTTAAAACGGTTGTATATTAGTACAAATTACAGGCAGCAAGCATAATTTGTCACAACAAAATAAGCGTACTGATTAGCAAACATTATTTTAGCTGTCTTTAGTGAATTTTCTTTAGGAAAAGGTTTTAGTCAAGGCTCATTTTAACTTGCTTTAAAGAATATTTCTATGAACAAAATCAAGAAAACGTTTCTTTAATGTTATTATAATAGAATGTCAAAGTCCATAGCCCGCCATAAAAATTGGTAACACGTGTCAACTCATACATTGTAAGGTTAACAAATATTTGTACAACACAACAGCTATTCTATCTACCACGGACTTGTTGGTTTGCATTTCTTTGCATTAACAAATGTATGATCATTGGTGTATGCCATCAAGATTTGTACTGTCATTAGTATGATAATTAGTATATATATATATATATATATATATATATATATATATATATATATATATATGGGAGAGAAGTGTATAGCTAAGGGCTCGTATTTCCGTGTTTTAACGCAATATTAATGAGATATAACAGACAGTAATGCCAAGGAATGTACAGGGGAAGTTATTAGAACCAATGAAATGTAAATAAGGAGAAAGAAGAAAGAAAAGTGGATGAAAAAATTACCAGCTGTGAGCAGGAATCGAACCTACGACCTTCGAATAACGCGTTCGATGCTCTAACCACTGAGCTATCACAGCGGCCGTCCCTCCATCCACTTTTTGGGGTTTATATGTAAATTTAGAAGTAGGAGTGACAGTCAGCGCCATCTATAAGCCAACTAACGAGTGTGACAACACTCTTATTCGCATGTTTGGCGTCACGTAGCACGTGAACATATTATGAGCGGGCAGCTGATTAATTGTCCCTCTTATACAACCTAAACACACCAAGTCTGCCAGTACGAGACCCTCGTTCAATGAAAATAAGGGAGAGAAGTTAGAGCATCTAACGCGTTATTCGAAGGTCGTAGGTTCAATTCCTGCTCACAGCTGGTAATTTTTTCATCCACTTTTCTTTCTTCTTTCTTCTTATTTACAATTCATTGGTTCTAATAACTTCCCCTGTACATTCCTTGGCATTACTGTCTGTTATATCTCATATATATTGTTTTAAAACACGGAAATACGAGCCCTTAGGTATACACTTCTCTCCCTTATTTTCATTGAACGAGGGTTTCGTACTGGCAGACTTCGTGTGTTTAGGTTGTATAAGAGGGACAATTATTCAGCTGCCCGCTCATAATAAGTTCACGTACTAAGTGACGCCAAACATGCGAATAAGAGTGTTTTCACACTCGTTCGTTGGCTTATAGATGGCGCTGACTGTCACTCCTACTTCTAAATTCACATATAAACCCCAAAAAGTGGATGGACGGACGGCCGCTGTGATAGCTCAGTGGTTAGAGCATCGAACGCGTTATTCGAAGGTCGTAGGTTCGATTCCTGCTCACAGCTGGTAATTTTTTCATCCACTTTTCTTTCTTCTTTCTTCTTATTTACATTTCATTGGTTCTAATAACTTCCCCTGTACATTCCTTGGCATTACTGTCTGTTATATCTCATTAATATTGTGTTAAAACACGGAAATACGAGCCCTTAGGTATACACTTCTCTCCCTTGCTTTCATTGAACGAGGGTCTCGTACTGGCAGACTTGGTGTGTTTAGGTTGTATAACAGGGACGATTAATCAGCTGCCCGCTCATCATAAGTTCACGTGCTACGTGACGCCAAACATGCGAATAAGAGTGTTTTCACACTCGTTCGATGGCTTATAGATGGCGCTGACTGTCACTCCTACTTCTAAATTCACATATAAACCCCAAAAAGTGGATGGAGGGACGGCCGCTGTGATAGCTCAGTGGTTAGAGCATCGAACGCGTTATTCGAAGGTCGTAGGTTCGATTCCTGCTCACAGCTGGTAATTTTTTCATCCACTTTTCTTTCTTCTTTCTTCTTATTTACATTTCATTGGTTCTAATAACTTCCCCTGTACATTCCTAGGCATTACTGTCTGTTATATCTCATATATATATATATATATATATATATATATATATATATATATATATGCCGTTGTTCCTGGGTGGCGATGACATAGCCAGCTACCGGCACTACTCTGTTCACTTATTCATAAATAATCAGTCTTTTGGAAAAAAAGGAAATAATTGCTGACTTTGAAATGCCGGAATATGTGTTTAGGTGCATTTATTGTCAAAAGCAACTACTATTGACAAGAAATGAAGAGGAAGAAATGGGTCCATCAGCATGGGTCTCTAGCAGAGGAGCTCTTGAGAAGTGGCTGCCTTGCGACGTGGTTAACTCCTTGCAAATGTTGCTGCTGTGCACGGCGACTGAGAAATCTGATGTTGCCATGTCGGTCGGTCATAATGCTTAGCCTTATCTGTGCGTGTGCTCCGGCTCCTCTGACCAGCAGGGTGGTGCCAAGGGTTTCGGTTGCATCTTCTTCATGGTGTGCTGCCGCAGGTTCTGGTACAAGACGTTAGTAGCCTCCACCTGTTTCAGTCTGACTTCCAGCTCCTGGACGTGGCTTTTACTCTGTGCTGCCTGCACACTCTGATTTATCGCCATATGAAACACCTTGTCGAGCAGGTAGCGTCCGCGTGTGTCCACCATGCCTTCGAAAACAGCATCTAGTTCCCGGCAGTCTGTGTCGTCTTTGGTGTCCATTTGTAGGATGAGAGCCTGGTGTTCCAAAATGTTCTCGTTCAGGTAATTCAGATGTGCCCTCATGCTGTCTATCTGGTTGATCATGTCCAGGGTGTCCTTCCCAAGTCTAAGTGCCTTTTCTCGCTTCCACATCAATTCTTCTAGGCAGGGCGTCAGTTTTTCCCGTTCTTAGAGTGATCGTTCCATGTCCTTCTGCAAGATGGAGACACTCTTCTTGGTCAACACCAGTTTTTCAATGCCCTTTTCAAGTTTCTGCCACTTCTGATGGGCTGCTTTTGGAGAAAACAGGCCCTTTGGGGCAACTGGATTCTCTGTCTCTCGTATCGTCTGCTTCAGCTGCATCAACTTGCTTTCGTACCGCATACGCATAGATTGTAGCCTGTGCTGACACTGCTCCCGTTCACCTATCATCTTCTTCTTGAAGGAGATCTCAGTATTGAGTGTGGCCAGGTCCTTTCCTATCGTTTTGTCTTCCTCCAGTTCTTCAGCTTCGGTGTCTGAGCTTTCTTTCCCACTGTTTTGAGCGGTGTCTTCGTCAGTGTACAACTTTTTTCCGATGCCCTCGTCCTCTTTGTTCATTTTGAATGACAAGTGTTTCGTCTTGCACTTGAAGTTCTCAACGTCGCGCTTTCCCTCGGCAAGTAAGTTTTCTCTGCTGGTCTCCTCGCCGCTGCAGCTGATGTCGTAGAGCGCATTCACTTTTGCTGTCGAATGAGAACCAATGCAGGTGCCTGTCTGGTACCTCTGCAGCTGTTTTTGAAGCAGGGCACACACCTCCTACGACTCAATGAGCTTGCTTCTGATCGCTTCAGCCTTCTTCTGGTATCCCTGGATGAGGTTCTTGACGTTTTCGCCGGTGTCCGAATCACCACCGCCAACCAACTCCCCAACTGCTTGTTCAGCCAGGATTTCTGTATTTTTGACTGTGAGGCGCTCTACGGTTTCTTGGAGGACCTTCATTAGGATGCATAAGTTCTTGTTCTCAGACTTGAGCATTGTGTTCTGGTAGAACATGTCGTTCACTGGCTCTTTTCTGTCTACCCCGACCAAGCGTCTGCCGTGTTTGCAATCGTTCAGCTGCCGTTTCAGGTCCTGGATCTCCATTCGGAGGGCGGCGATCGTCTGGTTCGACTTGTCTTCGTTACGCGTGGTCTGATTCATGATGTCCCGATTCACGTATCTCACGTTTTTCAGCCTTTACATGAAGTCTAGATGGCTACGAGACACGCGTGCTCCTTGCCTGCGATGTCCGACAACAGAGACGCTCAGGAACTCGCACACCGCACTAGTCGGCCACACCTCAAGGAGCCACGGACCTTTTCATCAAGCAGGGTCGCTGAAGACGTGGATGACTAGCCAGCTGTACAGGACCAAGCTGCTAGTGATGACGACGAATCCTCAAAGATGGCTCATACCCACAGATGGGGATCTGCCATGAATTTATTATATAATTTGGTGAGACGTTCCCGGTATTCTTTATCTGCATAAAAAAATAACGTTCGTAAAACGGAACAAGTGCAATAATTGTTGTTCACTTATTCAAATCAGCCAGTGTAGTCGTTATCTTGCGCAGAATTTAGTATGATTAAATAGCCCTTTTTAAGGTAAATTAGTGCAACAGGAATAATACTTGCTCTATTTATTTCGTTCACTTTCTTGAAGGTAAATACAAAAGGCATCAAAAGTGTTATTGTGGCTGCCAGATTCGAAGCACTCCAAGAAATTAGGTTGCAAATTGTGATGTTCAGCCCCAGGTTAGCGAGTGATGATGATGATAATGATGATGACTATGATGATATTGATGATGCCTAGAATATGGCTGTTACCCGTTCAGGTGGATCGGCCAATGTTTCATTACCTGAGTTAGACTTTTGCACTATTGCATATTTATAAAAAATATTGTACATAAAACGAAAAGAGTGTTATAAGTGTTGTTCACATGTTAGACCACACTGAAAATAGATTGTCTTGACTTCCACTGAACGTGCTTTAAAATCATTCTTAATATTACCAATCATAGTAAAAAACATAGCTCTTTTTTAATGTTAAACTATTGCTGCAATTATAACACACAATTAGCCAGTTCAAGTCTCGTTCTTTTTTTTTTCGTAAAGGTAAGCACAAACGGCAGCAAAAACATTCTCGTGGCTGAAGTCCAAGTTCGAAGCACCAAAAGTAAATATATTGTCATTTGACATAATTAAACCAAAATTAGATAAGTGGATATAAAGAAGTCTTTGTCTTAGTAGTCGGTACCCGCGACATGAGAAAAAATGATGTTCTCTGCAGCTTTTGTTTAGCGAAATTGTTAAGAAAAAAATCTTCTTTTTTCTTAGAGGTGTTGTTCTTTCGCTGTTTTCACTTCTTCCGCTTTTTCGTAGTCGGGCACGTACGCTGCGTAACAATATATTTTGGAATCACGAAGAGCTATCAATATAACTTTGAAGCTGTGCAGTTCCACTACATGTAACGGCTTCATTTGCACTGAAGCTGACCCCTCCGCGGTAGCCTAGCAGCTAAGGCCTTTCGCTTCTGACCCTCAGGTCGCAGAAAGGAATTCCGGCCGCGGTTGCCGCAATATCGAGGAAGGTGGAAACCTTGGGGCCCGTGTGCTTACATCAGGGGCGTAGTCAAGAGGGGTTGGGATAATTATGGGGCGTTGAACCCTCCCCCTCCCTAATTTCTCGCTTGAGCCTCCCCTCCTACCACTTGCCCACTTTTATATCGCTTCGCACTGACATGATTTAAAAACTATGTGATGCTACTATCACAAATAATTCCTGGGTGCTTTTAAAGTAAATAATGACTGCATACAGAAAAACTTGTCACGGTGTTTGTCAAGGTTTCGGCACTCTGTTAGGTTTTGTGCAGAAATTTCAGCCGCGTTCGTTGAAAGTAGGCTCGGCAACGAGATTAAAGCATCAGTGGTGGTCATACATGTATGTACCCGCTAGAACAGATCTCACCGGAGTCGATCTCTACAGTAATTTTCACCAAACAGAGATTCCTTTTATAGGTAAACCCAAGCACAGTTCTAATGTCTGTTAGGCCACGTTCAAGCATACTAACAGTGTGTCTCTTTATACGTGTGCCAAGATATACTCAAGCCAAAGTATAACAATTCTATTGAACCTTCGCACGTTCTGCTAACATTCGAACACACACACGCGCGCGCGCGCAAGCGTGAACGAATATTTGGTTTATTTCCCGAACTTCACTTGCATTCAATTGTACAATATATATATAGATATATTTACTGTGCCCAAATGGCTGAAGGCATTTCAAATTGTCTAATGACGAAGGTGCAACATAAGCAAACATGCACCCCAATCAGAGCCTTAGAAAAGCCTACTAACGTACTCATCATGAAACTTAAGCAGATAAGTAATAGGATCCTGGCCGAAAATGTTATGGGTTGTTTAATATGTGGTGTTTACGTTCCCAAACCACCATATTATTAGGAGAGATGCCGTAGTAAAATGGTCCGGGAATTTTGACTACCTGTGGTTTTTTAACATGCACCCAAATTTGAGCACACGGGCCGACAGCATTTCTGCCTCCATCTAAAATACAGCTGCAGCAGCCTGGATCAGATCCCGTGGCCTGCGGGTCAGCAGTCGAGTGCCCACTCGTCTAGAATGATATTTTGAAGGAATAAAAGACAATCTTAAGGAAAGGAAAGACATCCCTAAGGTGGCTTTTAATCGAATGAGATTGGATTTCATTATTTCGAATATTCTCCTCTTGAGAGCCTCCTAATTAGGTCATTGTCACCGGGATATCTGTTCTGCTGTAGAAAGATTCTTAACCGAATCGAGGTGGTTTGGTTTGCAAATCTTTCAATTAGTAAAGTTTCATTTCTTCTAACCATCTTATAAATCATTAGATTTAAAAGCAATATGTGATCCCCTCTACAACATTACTCGTTTCTTGGCCAATTCCCAAGAGTGTGTGTGAGCCATGCCTTTAGGCTATCATCATCATCATCATCATTGTCATATTCATCATCATCATCATCAATTCTGCAGCCTTGTAGAGAGCACGTAAAAAGACGGCAGGGATCACTCATCTGCCAACTTGTTCCGTGAAGGACACCACTTCCCCTCTTTTTGGTGAAACTGACTGGAAGAACATTGCGGCAGCAAGAGCAATGACTATGCGGCAAGCATGTGTTATTGACTAAAGCCATGATAGGTGGTGTCATTTGTGTGATTAGTGTTTCAGTCAAATAAGGGGAGTCCGAGAGGGTTTAAAATGACGAATTAAAGTGCAGGATAGCACTCCTGACCACGGGTTAACGCTTGATCTCCCACACTCATTGTTTTCTCAACTATAACCTTTTATGCTGTAAATAATAATAAATTGTGCAAGTAAACCTGTTCGTTTTACTTGTCAGTAGCGTTTCCTCCACCCGGAGTCACTCCACTCTACCCCAGGAGTCCGGGTCCGACGTAATCCTGACGTCTCGGCAACCCAGGTCAGCGGGAACGAGTCGGGGAGACCCCGACCAACCACAGCGTGTTCAACTGGAGAAATCGGAAGAGGCCGCCCCCAAATGACCGAAGCAGTACAACTCATCACTGCAGGGACTAAAGAAACAGTCTCGCTCTTGCTCCCAGCATCATTCTCTGCACGCGAGGCCAATGGTCATCCGGATCATGACGTCAGTCTGAAGTACACGCCCACTGTCAGGCTCGTGTGCTTCGCCTTTGCGGAGAAAATGTCGCTGCTTTTTAAAGTTGTAACCCTTTACACGCATATATATTACACAAATTGTACTTCGCCGACTGAATAAGAAACGCTCTTCGACGAATTCTTCAGACTGCCTCCCATACTACTGAACATTTCTAAATATAACTTCTCGCATACTACAAGTCCAACGCGCGTGGTACTTCACACGTCGATTTTCAATTGCACCGTCGAAATACTGGCTTCAGGTATTCACTTAGAAAGATCTGCACATGCGTCAATACAATTAGATTTGTTGCGCTGGGAACATAAGTGATAGGAACGATGCTCAGACGATAGCTTTACGTGCATAAAGTAGTGATGCAAAACTATGAGTAATTGGACTATCGAAAGTATCAATATTTTATTCTAAACTATCGGCCATGCCATCAATAGTGCCATCAAGATTTGTACTGTCATTAGTAAATTAATTATATATATATATATATATATATATATTGTTACGGGGAGAAGGCGTCTGAAAAATGCCTTTACTTTTGGTAAACAGGCAGGCATACAATATGGAGCCCGGTCTGCACGAGCTCGCGCTAAACATCATCCTCTTTTCTAGAAAGTTCATTTGTGGCGCCCCGTAGCATCACCCCCGGCGGCGAAGGCACCGTCTCGGTGCTTGGCTGGTCTGAGTAAAATCGTTTCAGCCGATTGACGTGAACAACGTCAGAACACGATCGCGCGCTGGTGGCGTTAAGAGGTTTAATTTCATATGTCACGTCGGAGACTTGGCGCACCACACGGTACGGACCCGAGTACGGTGAAGTCAGCTTTTCGCACAGGCCGACTCGCCGCGACGGCGTCCAGAGAAGGACTGTGTCACCTTGACTGAAGTGGACATCACGATGGCACGCGTTGTAGACCTGTCGTTGTCGTTCCTGCGAATCGATCAGACGCCGGCGAGCAATCTCGCGTGCCTCTAGAGCTCTAGAAATCACATCGCGGGCATATTCTGACATGTGGCCAACGGCAGGAAGGAGCGTGTCGGAAGGCAACGTAGGTTCTCGTCCGTACAGGAGGAAAAATGGCGAGAAACCTGCAGTGTCATGCCGAGACGTATTATAGGCAAATGTTACAAATGGAAGGGCGAAGTCCCAGTCACGATGGTCGGAAGAAACGTACATGGCGAGCATGTCCGTGATGGTTCTATTTAGCCGCTCCGTGAGCCCGTTGGTTTGAGGATGATACGCCGTTGTGAACTTGTGCTTTGTAGCGCAAGAGTGCAATATGTCTTGGATAACTTGTGATAAAAAGTAGCGACCCCAATCGGTAAGCAGTTGCCGAGGAACGCCGTGGTGTAATATGACGTCTTCTAGAAGAAAGTCAGCGACGTTGGTCGCACAACTGGTAGGAAGGGCCCGTGTGATGGCATACCGAGTGGTGTAATCCGTGGCGACTGCTATCCACTTGTTTCCGCTCGCCGATAAAGGAAACGGTCCTAGTAAGTCGACACCTACCCTATAAAATGGTTCGGATGGGATCTGAATGGGTTGAAGGCGTCCCGCTTTAAGGGTTGCTGGTTTTTTGCGGTGTTGACAGGATTTGCATGAGGCGACGTAACGGCAGACGGATCGGTAAATACCGGGCCAAAAGAAGCGACGTCGAACGCGGTCATAAGTTCTTGAAACTCCCAGGTGACCAGCTGTCGGAATATCATGCAACTGTGCAAGGACAGTCTGACGCATATGTTGTGGTATGACTAACAGCAGCTCAGGTCCGTCAGGGTGCATGCTGTAGCGATATAAGACGCCATCTTGGAGCAGGAACATACGGAGAGACGGAGGAGTTGTGGGACCACTAAGCCGAAGGATTATATCTCTGAGGTGAGGATCACGGCGTTGCTGATCTCCGATGTTGCTAAACGCGGAAAGTGCCAAAACGCAAGTAGACTCACCGCTCTCAGAAAGGTCTGCTGGGTCTACTGGATGACGCGACAAGCAATCACCATCGTCATGGTGGCGACCTGATTTGTAGACAACCGTGTAGGAGTATTTCTGTAGCCGTAGAGCCCACCGGCCGAGACGTCCACAAGGATCTTTTAAGGACGACAACCAGCATAAGGCGTGGTGATCAGTGACAACCGTGAACGGGCGTCCATACAAATACGGCTGAAATTTAGCCACTGCCCAGACGAGTGCGAGGCATTTGCGTTCTGTGATGGAGTAATTTCACTCTGCTGGCAATAAAAGACGGCTAGCGTATGCAATAACGCGCTCGCAGCCATGCTGTCGTTGTGCCAAAACGGCCCCGATGCCGTGGCCGCTGGCGTCGGTACGCACTTCCGTTTGAGCGCATATATCAAAGTGGCCGAGAATCGGTAGCGTCGTAAGTCTACTCGTCAGTTCAACGAATGCTCTGGTTTGTTCAGGTCCCCACACAAAAGTCACATTTTTTTTAGTAGTTCCGTGAGCGGTCGTGCGACGTCAGCAAAATTCCGCACAAATCTACGAAAGTAAGAACAAAGGCCCACAAAACTTCGAACATCGTTCGCAGAGGTCGGCACAGGGAAATCTTTGACGGCACGGATTTTCTCAGGATCGGGACGAACACCAGAAGAATCGATAAGGTGTCCAAGGACAGTGAGCTGCCGGCGGCCGAAGTGACATTTCGACGAGTTTAGTTGGAGCCCTGCTTTGCGGAAAACCGAAAGAATTGTTGAGAGACGCTCGAGGTGAGTTTCGAAAGTTGGCGAAAAAACAATGACGTCATCAAGGTAGCATAAGCAGATTGACCACTTGAAACCGTGAAGAAGAGCGTCCATCATTCGTTCGAATGTAGCCGGGGCATTGCATAAACCGAACGGCATTACTTTGAACTGATAGAGCCCATCGGGAGTTATAAATGCCGTCTTTTCATGGTCCAGATCATCAACTGATATCTGCCATTACCCGGAACGAAGGTCGATGGAAGAGAAATAATTTGCGCCACTAAGGCACTCAAGAGCGTCGTCTATCCGCGGCAGAGGATACACGTCTTTTTTTGTAACCTTGTTAAGATTTCTGTAGTCGACACAGAAGCACCAGCTGTTATCCTTCTTTCTCACAAGCACAACGGGCGAAGCCCAAGGACTTGAAGAAGGTTCAATGATGTCTCGGGCAAGCATCTTGTCGACTTCTTGCTGGATCACGTGACGCTCGGTGGAGGAAACTCGATAGGGTCGCCGGTGTACTGGATTTGCATCACCGGTGTTGATCCGATGTTTCACGACGGTCGTTTGACCTAGGGGTCGGTCGCAGAGATCAAAGACGTCTTGATACGACGCAAGAAGGCCACGAAGCGCAGGCACATGCTCGGCCGGGAGATCAGAGGCAATCATTCCAGTTATGCAGTCTAGTGTACTGCGCGACTGAATACTTGCAGATGACGGTGTATCCTCTGTTAAGGCCGATATGTCGTAGTCGCCGGCCGGGGCAAGGGTTGCAAGGGATATTCCTCGTGGCAGCACTTCAGAGCAAAGTCCAAAATTCACAATAGGGAGACATGCCACGTTGTTCTTCATTGTGATGATGGTGTGGGGGAACGCAACATTGAGCGAACAGAGTACTGTAGGATCAGGTGAAATGACATAATCGCCGTCAGCCACAGGTGGATCAGAAGAGACGTCGATATACGTCAAAGCTCGACAAGATAGGCGGACAAAGTCGGCGGAGCATAGCTTTGGCGGCGCAAGATCAGGAGGGTCAACGGCGTGTGGTAGGACGAGCTGAACAACACCAGCAGAACAGTGAATTAGGGCGGAATGCTCCGACAGAAAATCGAGTCCCAATATGATGTCATGTGGGCAGCGGTCTAGTACGTAAAACAGAACAGTGGTATGACGTCCAGCAACAGTGACACGGGCGGCACACATCCCGGTGACCGCTGGTGTTGCACCATCAGCTACTCGGACAAGAGTGATCGGAGCAGGAGTGAGCACTTTTTTCAGTCGAGCACAAAGGCTGGAGTTCATGACTGACATGTGAGCGCCGGTGTCAATGAGTGCTGCCACAGAAGTACCGTCAACATTTACTTTAATCAAGTTGTTGTGTCCGGGTATCGTGTGTAGAGGAATTTTGAGTCGGGTCGTCGAAGCAGGCTCACCTCTAGGAGCTGCGCCCGTCAGTTTTCCGAGGACTGGTGGTAGGAGGGCGAGGGGGAGCGACGTCGGTTAGTTGAGCGGGACATGCGTCCAGAGGGCGACGGAGAGCGGCTTGGTTGGGCGGGCCTGGATGGCGAAGCACCATCTTGTGCCGTGTAGATCGGCATCCGAGAGCCAGCAGGTGGGCGTCGGGTGTTGGCATAATGCGACCATGGCTGCCAACCCCAGGAAGTGCGGCAATGACGTGAAATATCGCCCACTCGTCCACAGTTGAAGCAGATCGGCCTGTCATCGGAAGTTCGCCATTCTGCCGGGTTCCGGTAACGTGGGCGGTTGTTCGGTCCGCGGGACATATTAGGTGTACTGGGCAGTCGGTAGTCAGGTCGGTTAACGGGGCATAGCGTCTGAAGTCCGGCGTTGGCCAGTTCCTGGCGTACGACACTCTTGAATAAAGAAATCGTGGTGCGAGAGTCGTCAGGGGCCTGGACTTGGTCAGACAGAGGAGATGCTGCCTCGATTTCGTGGCGCACGATGCGCACGATATTGTCGGAAGTAGCAGGGGCTGGTGCCAAACGGGCGTCCTCGCAGGTTGATGTTGCAGCCGTGTTGGGAAGACGCGAAAAGTGGGGAGTGATACGGCGACTTTTCGCGTCTTCGAAGCGTCAGCATTCATTATTAACGTCGTCTATGGTCGATGAGTTTCGATATACGAGGAGATTGAAAGCGTCATCGGCGATTCCTTTGAGGATGTGCGCGACCTTTTCAGATTCCGGCATCTTGTCATCAACCTTCCGGCAGAGGGCGAGCACATGCTGTATGTATGTGACGTACGACTCGGTGCCGCACTGGAGTCGGGACGCTAGTTCTTTCTGCGCAGCACGACGACGCCCGATGGGCTTGCCGAAGAGATCGATGAGTTACTGCTTACAGATGTCCCAACTCGTGATATCTTCCTCGTGGTTGGAAAACCAAACTTTAGCTGTACCGTCAAGGTAGAAAATAATATTGGCCAACATGAGCGTCAGATCCCAGTTGTAAAGAGCGCTCACCCTTTCGTACAGCTGAAGCCATTCCTCCACTTCAGTACTGTCACTGCCCGAAAATGTGCCTGGGTCACGCGGTTGAGTCAGGACGACGGTGCGGTTAGTAGCAGCTGGATGCAGTACTGTTGGTTGCTGCGTAGTTGGACGAAGCACGCTTGGGATAGTCTCCGAAGAATCCTCGTGTTCGTCTTGATCAGGCATCGCACAGGCAGCCAAGGAACGTCCGCTGCGTAGAATCGTCGTGGTGTTGACTGTGGGAAGACCCGCACTCTCCACCAAAATGTTACGGGGAGAAGGCGTCTGAAAAATGCCTTTACTTTTGGTAAACAGGCAGGCATACAATATGGAGCCCGGTCTGCACGAGCTCGCGCTAAACATCGTCCTCTTTTCTAGAATGTTCATTTGTGGCGCCCCGTAGCAATATATATATATATATATATATATATATATATATATATATATATATATATATATATATATATATATATATATATATATATATATATATATATATATATACTTATATATATAAGCCATTGTTGCTGGGTGGCGATAAGCGATGTTACCAAATATTTGCGATATAGCCAGCTACCAGCACTACTCTGTTCACTTATTCATAAATAATCAGTCTTTTGGAAAACAAGGAAATAATTGCTGACTTTGAAATGCCGGAATATGTGTTTAGGTGCATTTATTGTCAACAGCAACTACTATTGACAAGAAATGAAGAGGAAGAAATGGGTCCATCGGCATGGGTCTCTAGCAGAGGAGCTCTTGAAGAGTGGCTGCCTTGCGACGTGATTACCTCCTTGCAAATGTTGCTGCTGTGCACTGCGACTGAGAAATATGATGTTGCCATGTCGGTCGGTCATAATGGTTAGCCTTATCTGTGCGTGTGCTCCGGCTCCTCTGACCAGCAGGGTGGTGCCAAGGGTTCCGGTTGCATCTTCTTCATGGTGTGCTGCCGCAGGTTCTGGTACATGACGTTAGTAGCCTCCGCCTGTTTCAGTCTGGCTTCCAGCTCCTGGACGTGGCTTTTACTCTCTGCTGCCTGCACACTCTGATTTATCGCCATGTGCAACACCTTGTCGAGCAGGTAGCGTCCGCGTGTGTCCACTATGCCTTCGAAAACAGCATCTAGTTCCCGGCAGTCTGTGTCGTCTTTGGTGTCCATTTGTAGGATGAGAGCCTGATGTTCCCGAATGTTCTCGTTCAGGTAATTCAGATGTGCCCTCATGCTGTCTATCTGGTTGTTCATGTACAGGGTGTCCTTCCCAAATCTAAGTGCCTTTTCTCGCTTCCGCATCAATTTTTCTAGGTAGGGCGTCAGTTTTTCCCGTTCTAAGAGTGATCGTTCCATGTCCTTCTGCAAGATGGAGACACTCTTCTTGGTCAACACCAGTTTTTCAATGCCCTTTTCAAGTTTCTGCCACTTCTGATGGGCTGCTTTAGGAGAAAACAGGCCCTTTGGGGCAACTGGATTCTCTGTCTCTCGTATCGTCTGTTTCAGCTGCATCAACTTGCTTTCGTACCGCATACGCATAGATTGTAGCCTGTGCTGACACTGCTCCCATTCACCTATCATCTTCTTCTTGAAGGAGATCTCAGTATTGAGTGTGGCCAGGTCCTTGCCTATCGTTTTGTCTTCCTCCAGTTCTTCAGCTTCGGTGTCTGAGCTTTCTTTCCCACTGTTTTGAGCGGTGTCTTCGTCAGTGTACAACTTTTTCTCGATGCCCTCGTCCTCTATGTTCATTTTGGATGACAAGTGTTTCGTCTTGCACTTGAAGTTCTCAACGTCGCGCTTTCCCTCGGCAAGTAAGTTTTCTCTGCTGGTCTCCTCGCCGCTGCAGCTGATGTCGTAGAGCGCATTCACTTTTGCTGTCGAATGAGAACCCATGCAGGTGCCTGTCTGGTACCTCTGCAGCTGTTTTTGAAGCAGGGCACACACCTCCTCAGACTCAATGAGCTTGCTTCTGATCGCTTCAGCCTTCTTCTGGTATCCCTGGATGAGGTTCTTGACGTTTTCGCCGGTGTCCGAATCACCACCTCCAACCAACTCCCCAACTGCTTGTTCAGCCAGGAGTTCTGTATTTTTGACTGTGAGGCGCTCTACGGTTTCTTGGAGGACCTTCATTAGGGTGCGTAAGTTCTTGTTCTCAGACTTGAGCATTGTGTTCTGGTAGAACATGTCGTTCACTGGCTCTTCTCTGTCTACCCCGACCAAGCGTCTGCCGTGTTTGCAATCGTTCAGCTGCCGTTTCAGGTCCTGGATCTCCATTCGGAGGGCGGCGATCGTCTGGTTCGACTTGTCTTCGTTACGCGTGGTCTGATTCATGATGTCCCGATTCACATATCTCACGATGTTCAGCCTTTACATAAAGTCTGGATGGCTACGAGAGACGCGTGCTCCTTGCCTGCGATGTCCGACAACAGAGACGCTGAGGAACTCGCACACCGCACTAGTTGGCCACACCTCAAGGAGCCGCAGACCTTTTCATCAAGCAGGGTCGCTGAAGACGTGGATGACTAGCGAGCTGTACAGGACCAAGCTGCTAGTGATGACGACGAATCCTCAAGGATGGCTCATACCCACTGATGGTGATCGGCCATGAATTTATTATATAATTTGGTGAGACGTTCCCGCTATTCTTTATCTGCATAAAAAAATAACGTACGTAAAACGAAACAACTGCAATAATTGTTTTTAACTTATTCAAATCAGCCAGTGTAGTCGTTATCTTGCGCAGAATTTAGTATGATTAAATAGCCCTTTTTAAGGTAAATTAGTGCAACAGGAATAATACTTGCTCTATTTATTTCGTTCACTTTCTTGAAGGTAAATACAAAAGGCTTCAAAAGTGTTATTGTGGCTGCCAGATTCGAAGCACCCAAAGAAAGTAGGTTGCAAATTGTGATGTTCAGCCCCAGGTTAGCGAGTGATGATGATGATAATGATGATGACTATAATGATATTGATGATGCCTAGAATATGGCTGTTACCCGTTCAGGTGGATTGGCCAATGTTTCATTACCTGAGTTAGATGTTTGCACTAGTGCATATTTATAAAAAATATTGTACATAAAACGAAAAGAGTGTTATAAGTGTTGTTCACACGTTAGACCACACTGAAAATTGATTGTCTTGACTTCCACTGAACGTGCTTTAAAATCATTCTTAATATTACCAATCATAGTAAAAAAATAGCTCTTTTTTAATGTTGAACCATTGCTGCAACTATAACACACAATTAGCCAGTTCAAGTCTCGTTCGTTTTTTTTTTTCGTAAAGGTAAGCACAAACGGCAGCAAAAACATTCTCGTGTCTGAAGTCCAAGTTCGAAGCACCAAAAGTAAGTATATTGTCATTTGACATAATTAACCCAAAATTAGATAAGTGGATATAAAGAAGTCTTTGTCTTAGTAGTCGGTACCCGCGACATGAGAAAAAAATGATGTTCTCTGCAGCTTTTGTTTAGCGAAATCGTTAAGAAAAAATTCTTTTTTTTCTTAGAGGTGTTGTTCTTTCGCTGTTTTCACTTCTTCCGCTTTTTCGTAGTCGGGCACATACGCTGCGTAACAATATATTTTGGAATCACGAAGAGCTATCAATATAACTTTGAAGCTGTGCAGTTCCACTACATGTAACGGCTTCATTTGCACTGAAGCTGACCCCTCCGCGGTAGCCTAGCAGCTAAGGCCTTTCGCTTGTGACCCTCACGTCGCAGAAAGGAATTCTGGCCGCGGTTGCCGCAACATCGAGGGAGGTGGAAACCTTGGGGCCCGTGTGCTTACATCAGGGGCGTAGTCAAGAGGGGTTGGGATAATTATGGGGCGTTGAACCCTCCCCCTCCCTAATTTCTCGCTTGAGCCTCCCCACCTGCCACCTGCCCACTTTTACGTCTCTTCGCACTGACATGATTTAAAAACTATGTGATGCTACTATCACAAATAATTCCTGGGTGCTTTTAAAGTAAATAATGACTGCATACAGAAAAACTTGTCACGATGTTTGTCAAGGTTTCGGCACTCTGTTAGGTTTTGTGCAGAAATCTCAGCCGCGTTCGTTGAAAGTAGGCTCGGCAACGAGATTAAAGCATCAGTGGTGGTCATACATGTATGTACCCGCTAGAACAGATCTCACCGGAGTCGATCTCTACAGTAATTTTCACCAAACAGAGATTCCTTTTATAGGTAAACCCAGGCACAGTTCTAATGTCTGTTAGGCCACGTTCAAGCATACTAACAGTGTGTCTCTTTATACGTGTGCCAAGTTATACTCAAGTCAAAGTATCACAATTCTTTTGAACCTTCGCACGTTCTGCTAACATTCGAACACAAACACGCGCGCGCGCGCGTGCGTGAACGAATATTTGGTTTATTTCCCGAACTTCACTGGCATTCAATTGTACAATATATATATAGATATATTTACTGTGCCCAAATGGCTGAAGGCATTTCAAATTGTCTAATGACGGAGGTGCAACATAAGCAAACATGCACCCCAATCATAGCCTTAGAAAAGCCTACTAACGTACTCATCATGAAACTTAAGCAGATAAGTAATAGGATCGTGGCCGAAAACTTTATTGGTTGTTTAATATGTGGTGTTTACGTTCCCAAACCACCATATTATTAGGAGAGATGCCGTAGTAAAATGGTCCGGGAATTTTGACTACCGATGATTTTTTAACATGCACCCAAATTTGAGCACATGGGCCTACAGCATTTCTGCCTTCATCTAAAATACAGCTGCAGCACCCTGGATCAGATCCCGTGGCCAGCGGGTCAGCAATCGAGTGCCCACTCGTCTAGAATGACATTTTTGAAAGAATAAAAGACAATCTTAAGTAAAGGAAAGACATCCCTAAGGTGGCTTTTAATCGAATGAGATTGGATTTCATTATTTCGAATATTCTCTTCTTGAGAGCCTCCTAATTAAGTCATTGTCACCGGGATATCTGTTCTGCTGTAGAAAGATTCTTAACCGAATCGAGGTGGTTTGGTTTGCAAATCTTTCAATTAGTAAAGTTTCCTTTCTTCTAACCATCTTATAAATCATTAGATTTAAAAGCAATATGTGACCCCCTCTACAACATTACTCGTTTCTTGGACAATTCCAGAGAGTTGGTGTGAGCCATGCCTTTAGGCTATCATCATCATCATCATCATTGTCATATTTATCATCACTATCATCAATTCTGCAGTCTGGTAGAGAGCACGTAAAAAGACGGCAGGGATCACTCATCTGCCAACTTGTTCCATGAAGGACACCACTTCCCCTCTTTTCGGTGAAACTGACTGGAAGAACATTGCGGCAGCAAGAGCAATGACTATGCGGCAAGCATGTGTTATTGACTAAAGCCATGATAGGTGGTGTCATTTGTGTGATTAGTGTTTCAGTCAAATAAGGGGAGTCCGAGAGGGTTTAAAATGACGAATTAAAGTGCAGGATAGCACTCCTGACCACGGGTTAACGCTTGATCTCCCACACTCATTGTTTTCTCAACTATAACCTTGTATGCTGTAAATAATTATAAATTGTGCAAGTAAACCTGTTTGTTTTACTTGTCAGTATCGTTTCCTCCACCCGGAGTCACTCCACTCTACCCCAGGAGTCCGGGTCCGACGTAACCCTGACGTCTCGGCAACCCAGGTCAGCGGGAACGAGTCGGGCAGCCCCCTACCAACCACAGCGTGTTCAACTGGAGAAATCGGAAGAGGCCGCCCCCAGATAACCGAAGCAGTACAACTCATCACTGCAGGGACTAAAGAAACAGTCTCTCTCTTGCTCCCAGCAACATTCTCTGCACGCGAGGCCAATGGTCGTCCGGATCATGACGTCAGTCTGAAGTACACGCCCACTGTCAGGCTCGTGTGCTTCGCCTTTGCGGAGAAAATGTCGCTGCTTTCTAAAGTTGTAACCCTTTACACGCATATATATTACACAAATTGTACTTCGCCGATTGGATAAGAAACGCTCTTCGACGAATTTTTCAGACTGCCTCCCATACTACTGAACATTTCTAAATATAACTTCTCGCATACTACAAGTCCAACGCGCGTGGTACTTCACACGTCGATCTTCAATTGCACCGTCGAAATACTGGCTTCAGGTATTCACTTAGAAAGATCTGCACATGCGTCAATGCAATTACATTTGTTGCGCTGGGAACATAAGTGATAGGAACGATGCTCAGACGATAGCTTTATGTGCATCAAGTAGTGATGCAAAACTATGAGTAATTGGACTATCGAAAGTATCAATATTTTATTCTAAACTGTCGGCCATGCCATCAATAGTGCCATCAAGATTTGTACTGTCATTAGTAAATAATTAGTATATTATATATATATATGTATATAAATATATATATATAGATATATATATATATATATATATATATATATATATATATATATATATATATATATATATATATATATATATATATAAGCCATTGTTGCTGGGTGGCGATAAGCGATATTACCAAATATTTGCGATATAGCCAGCTACTGGCACTACTCTGTTCACTTATTCATATATAATCAGTCTTTTGGAAAAAAAGGAAATAATTGCTGACTTTGAAATGCCGGAATATGTGTTTAGGTGCATTTATTGTCAAAAGCAACTACTATTGACAAGAAATGAAGAAGAAGAAATGGGTCCATCGGCATGGGTTTCTAGCAGAGGAGCTCTTGAGGAGTGCCTGTCTTGTGACGTGTTTAACTCCTTACAAATGTTGCTGCTGTGCATTGCGACTGAGAAATCTTATGTTGCCATGTCGGTTGGTCATAATGCTTAGCCTTATCTGTTCGTGTGCTCCGGCTCCTCTGACCAGCAGGGTGGTGCCAAGGGTTCCGGTTGCATCTTGTTCATGGTGTGCTGCAGCAGGTTCTGGTACATGACGTTAGTAGCCTCCGCCTGTTTCATTCTGGCGTCCAGCTCCTGGACGTGGCTTTTACTCTGTGCTGCCTTCACACTCTGATTTATCGCCATGTGCAACACCTTGTCGAGCAGGTAGCGTCCCCATGTGTCCACTATGCCTTCGAAAACAGCATCTAGTTCCAGGCAGTCTGTGTCGTCTTTGGTGTCCATTTGTAGGATGAAAGCCTGGTGTTCCCGAATGTTCTCGTTCAGGTAATTCAGATGTGCCCTCATGCTGTCTATCTGGTTGTTCATGTCCAGGGTGTCCTTTCCAAGTCTAAGTGCCTTTTCTCGCTTCCACATCGTTTTTTCTAGGTGGGGCGTCAGTTTTTGCCGTTCTAAGAGTGATCGTTCCATGTCCTTCTGCAAGATGTAGACACTATTCTTGGTCAACACCAGTTTGTGCGATGCTTTGTTCAAGTTTCTGCCACCTCTGATTGGCCGCTTTTGGAGAGAACAGGCATTTTGGGGCAAGTAGATTAAGCCCAACTATAACGGGTTTGAGCAATGCTATGAAGGACCATCGATCTGGTTTACGAGGCCTCGCTACTCAGAAGAAAACAACATATGGCCTCTTTAATAATAGATGAAGCTAGCAAAAAACAAAAGTGTATCTATGTTAGGAAAGCTGATGCAGCCTTTGGCCTCAAGGACATGCCAGAGAGTAGCATGGCGAATACAGCGAAAGAAGCCCTTGCGAACAGAGTCCTCTGCTTTGTGCTGCATGGTACCATTAGTCGGTACAAGATTCCATCCTTGTACTACTTCACGAAGCAACTGAGCGGTAGAGACCTCTTTGCCTGAACGGGGGAGGTCATTGCTGCTGTGGAATCATGTGGCATTATCATCATTCGCATTGTCCCGCACAATTATTCAGCGAACGTGACGATGTTTAAGCACCTGGGTAACGGCGTCAACACAGTTGTACGTCATACACACGACACCAACCGCGTTATCTTTCTTAGTTTTCACCCGTGTCACGCGATCAAAGCATTAGAAACCAGTTCCTCGAGCGTGAACTTACAGATGGCACAAAATTGATTAGTGGTGCGTTTGTGCAGAAATTCTATGAGCATCGAGAACACGAAACTGTGAAGCTGGCCCAAAATTTCACGAGGAAACACGTCTACCATTTCAATTTGAAAAAAAAATGAATATGTGGCGAGCAGTTGAAGTTTTCGCCCCTCAAGTGTCTGCAGGTGTACCTTCAGCAAAATTCTACTGGTGCTGGCAGAGATTTCAAGGGAGCAAGTTCCATCGGTTTCTTCATGAAGTCCATGAAGAAATGGTTTGACATCCATGACACTGGATTCAATGGAAATGCCCACAAATCTCCCATTTTTAGGAGAGATGACAATCACCTTCTCTGGCTGAAGGATGAGTTCATCTCATATGTGGAAAAATACAGAAGAGTTTCATCGGATCAGTGAGTGCTGGCTTGACCAACGAGATGTACGAAGCCTTGCTTTTTAACAGGGTCGACAGTGGAAACAACAGAATTCCTCCTTGAGCAAGGCGTCAGTTATGTCCTGACAAAGAAATTGAACAATGACCCCATCAAAGCAATATTCGGAAGGGTGCGGTCAATGTGCGCCGGGAATGACATGCTGGATGCTATAGGCGTCACCGCTGCTCTGGACCACATCGTTAAGTTGCACATCCCCAGACCGAAATCAGTTATCAAATGTGGAAGTTGAGGAAGAGGCTGCGGTTATATTGAATATACTTAATAAGGACTTTAGGTCTTTGTTGGAGTACGAGGTTTGCCCGTCTACGTCTGTCCCCTTCTCTGGCTTAGCATACCTCGGCGGTTACATGCCCAAGCTTATTAAAGACCTCGGATGCGACTCTTGCGCTGTGCTGCTGACGAACAACAAGCAGCATCAGCTGTACAAGCTGCTGCGAGCACAAGAGAGGTGCCAACTACTCTGCCCGAGTCCCGAGGTTTTAGCTCTTTTGGACAAGATAGTGGTCTTTTTTTGATAAGGCCTCTTAATACCTGACACGGATAAATGTGCTAGGAGTTTTGCAAACAGCAGTCCAGCCTTACTTGCAACGCGCTACAATCTTAAACTGCTATGAAAGCGTTTACGACCACCACTCCCGACGATCCGCAGATGTTATAGCCGAAAAATTCCTGATTCTCCACGTCAACCACACAAACCAACTGACTGACACCAACGACAAGCCTTCCACCTACACGCACGAGCCGACTAGAAAGCATTTTAGGCTGTGAACAAGACATTTGTGAAGTTTGGCAAAGTTTTTCACTTGAAAGTGTTCAACTTTTGCCTGCTTATGAGCAATAAATACTTATTTTCAGACCTCAGAATGTCGACACGTTTGACAGCGGAGAGCTGTACGTCGGGCTCTTACATTTACATATTTTTCAATAAACTTAAGCTCGATGCACCTAGCTCAAATAAGATGTCAAAACAAATCATTTCTGTGCCTTCAACAATTAGGCAACTTGTTTTTCAACGCGCGGTGAGTGGAGAAGCGCTCCCGAACTGATATGTTCGCGCGCTGTACGGAATCGTACTTGTGGCTTCGTATATTGCTGGTTACGGCTTCGTTTTAAAGAAAACAACGAACCCTTTTGAACTTCATGTCCCGATTTGGAGAGGTGAGCTTTAAGAAAAGGTGCTGAAGCACGACCGCTGATTATTTGCTGATTTTTGTTTCGTGAGAAAACAGCTCGAAGCCACACGAACACACATGGAGCCAGAAGCAGACCAGATGTACGAAGATTAGGCAAATGTGTGTACTTCCCATCATTCCTATGCGCGCTGAAGCACCGTGCGTTGCAACTCCCATAGACACTAGCGCCAGAGTTCCCTCTATTGTATATTAGAAAACTCTATGCCGTGGCCCGTGCGGTGGGGCACGCTCGCTGGATTCCGTGCCGACCGGTTGTGCCCCTGCGATCTCCAACGTCAGCGTAGCTCTGGCCGACTGGGCTAGCCCTATGTCATCTCCTGACGCCGACCTCTGATGACAGCGTAGCTCCGACCTACTGGACTTGCCCTACGCCATCTCCTGATGCTGTCAAGAGCTCTCGCAAGTGGTTCCCCGTCCTCGGACTCCTGTGACCATGTTTACATCTTTCCTATCTCTCCTATCACCTCGATATGTCCTCGCTCGATGGCTTAGCGCATCTTTCTTTCTCTCTATAGCTTTAATTATATTTTTGAATCCCTCCTCACCCCCATCCCTTATAAGCTACTGTTGGGGTGTCGCACCGTGATGCAGACAGTTACAGGCTCACTTTTCTCTTCTTTTCCCTCTCTTAGAATCACTTTGCGGGGCACGGCCGGGCAAGGCACGGCCGGGCTAGACTGCACCTGCGTGCTCGCTTCTTACGGCTTTGTATCGGGTGTAGTACATGGCTCTCGCCACTGCTTTAAGGAGGAGCGCTGCGACCCTGACCTTCCTCCACCGGCTCGGCCGGGCTCTGTTCAGACTGGCGTGGTGGATGGACGTGTTTTTAGCACTCCCGATTGACTGCGCAGATAAGTGGTTTTGCATGTTTCGAGCTTCACTTTAGAATTAATAAGGCAGCAGTTAAAACATTTGTAGCTCCTATTTTATTTTACGACTTTTCAGGGGTCAGTTAACAAGTATTTACTAGTTTGTGTGTGTGTGTGTGTGTGTGTGTGTGTTTGTGTCTTTGTGTTCTTTTTGTTTCTCTTGCCACCCTGTGGGGGAGGTGCACATACATTGAACACGCAAATTTCTGCACTAGACCTTAGAATTTTTCTCTTTTGTAGGGAAGGGTTCGTCGTGCGCCGTGTTTTGTAATTATTGAGCGGGACAATTCATAAGGACAATTGCTGTCAGAACGACATGGTTAAAAAGGCTGTGAAGTGTTCAGAATGCGGGGTGGGTTTGAAAATAGACCCAAGTGAAGAAGCGAATAGAGAAGAGGCTGACACCAAGTGTAGGCAATGTGAGGTCAAGAAAAAAATGGAGAAAATGGGGGTTGCCCAGAGTGAACTGCTGATGAGAATCATCGAGCTGGAGACTGCGTTGGTGACAGAGCAAGGGAAAACAAGGGATATTGGAGAAAGGCTGAAGTCTGCCGAGGAGGCCCTGGGGGGGGGGTGAACAAAGGAGCGGTGGACGGAGAGAACAGTAGGGCACCGGCAACCAGAATGGCGGAGAAGAAAGAGCAAGCAAGTTTGGAGAAAACTGATTTAGCCGGTTCAACGGTCGCAAGACCCAGCTTCAGCGAAGCAGTGGTGGGGCTGGAAGGAGACAAAGCAGCCGGCGTCACAGGTGCATGTGACCCCAGGTGCAGGACGCTCCAGCTGAAGAGTCACAGCACGTGATAATCGCCGGGGACTCGTATCTAAATTGATGCGCGGAAGCAATCAAAGAGAGAGTAAGAGGTGACAAGAGGGTTGCAGTAGGGACGTTCTTAGGACGCAAGCTGGAAGCAGTCATGAGGCAAGCGAGTGCGAAACTCAAAACTACAGCTGATGGATGAAACCTCGCGATAATTTTAGGTGGTTTAATCGATGTCTTAAATGAAGATATGGCAGGACTAGTGACCACACTGGCCAAAGGGGTCGATAGGTAATAATATGCACGATACCGGACGTACCAGCACGTGATGGCAACCTGCAAAGAGTGGTTGTCAACGCAAACCAAGGAATATGGCGGATGAGTCAAGAAAAAGCTTTGAGGGGGTGCAAATAAACAAAGAGGTGCATAGGTGGGGTGGTTTTCAACGAGAGAGAATTCACTTCGACGGGTGGCTAGGTCATGAGGTTGGTTGGCGACTTGAAGGAAGCGCAGTAGCTTTTTTGGGGGGCACGCGGGCCCTTCGGGGTGCAGGATAGCTAGTAACGAGGAAAACAACCAGGGAGACTTTTTGAGAAGGGGTATGGACACATACGATTTCAAAGTGGCACCAATATCTAAGACAGGTGGAGTCCAGGGAAGAAATATATACGTAGCCACGAAGGCCGAGCCAATTCAGACATAGGGTATATTAACATGCACGGAGGCAGGAACGGGCTGAAGTGGGAAGAGATAAGAGAACAGCTAAGGGAGGAGAGGTCGAGGGTATACAGTGTTGTAGAAACAGATCTTAGGGACATGGAACAACCTCCTAACAATCCGGACTACGCGTGGGAATATTGTAATATAACAGAAGGCAGCAGAAAGGGGAGTGGTATTGGGTTATTCATTCATAAAAGTACAGACTGGCAGAGGGTCAAGCAGGAGTGCAAGGAACATTTATGGCTAAAAGAGAAAGTGGCAGGGCAAATGACACTCCTTGGTTTGGTGTACTGGTGGACGGGAGCAAAGGCGAGAGAGGAAAACCAGGCAATGGTAGAGTATATATCAAAGAACATTGAGGAATGAGGAGGAGAGTGCGAGATGATTATGCTAGGAAATATGAATGCGCACATAGAAGATATACATGGGTATACCAACCCAACAGGCAAAATGATCATGGATATGTGTGAAAGGCGTGATTTGATCATTTGCAACAGTACTGAGAAGTGTGAAGGGCAAATAACCAGGGAGTTAGGAAGGCTGCAGTCGACGATAGATAATGTACCGATGTCACATAGGATCTATGATAGGCTCAGGGGAATGCACATAGATGAAGGTGGCTCCAGAAGTCTGGGTAGTGATCACAAACGTATCAAGCTAAGTTTTGGAAGAGCAGTGAAAGTAGGAAGGAGACAAGATGAGCAACTACAGGAAAATTTTGATTCAGAAATGCAAATAGAAATAGCTGCTAAACAAATTGAGAAAGTATTCACTGATGATGATAAAACAGTGTGGACATAGACGAATCTAATTAGACTGTTTGAGCTAGAGCTTGCTAACGCACGTGACAAGTCACCCCGGAAAAGAAGACACAGACCCAAGAGTTGGTGGGATGAGGAAGTTAAGCGAGCCATAGCAAAACGTCAGGAAGCCTCTAGGGAACACAGACATGCCAAGCAGCGGGGTGAATCGACAGATGATGTTAACAGAAAAGAGGACATCTTTCTAAGCTGTAGAAGGGTAGCATTCCTTCTTATCAATGAAAAGATTGGAAGAAAGGGGGCTCAGTGGCTGGCAGAAGTACATAAAAAGAATAGAAAGGCAGCTGCGAAATTTTGGAACCATCTAAACTCCCTAAGAAATCAGACGAGCCTAGAGCAGAGGTTTAAAACTACAGCTCAAGGTGCTAGGCTAGAAGGGAATGAAGCTATTGAAAATATAGGAACAAGAGTGACAAAAAAATTCAACAGAGAAGTGCTTTATGCACCACAATAGACAAGGATGAGTCAAGTGGCGCAATGGCTCCATTTTCACATCGAGAGTGGGAAAGGGCTGAGAAGAGGTTTCCTAGTTGTACATTAACAGGCCCAGATAGCATTCCAATTATGCTGATAAAGACATTGGGTCCGAAGTCTAAACAGACTTTGAGACAGGCAGTGAGCAGAACAATAATCGATGTTGAAATCCCCGATGGATGGAAACTTTGCAGGATGAGCATGATCTTTAAAGGAAAGGGGGACAAGGCTGACATAAGCAAGTACCGTCCTATAATAGTGACATCAGAGGTTTACAGGCTGGCGATGCAGATTATAAAGGCAATACTGCAGGCATGAATAGAGGATGAGGTGGTGCTGGGAGAACTGCAGAATGGGTTTCGGAAACGCAGGAGGTTGGAAGACGATCTGTTCTTACTGACGCAGTGCATCTAAATAGCAGAAAAATAACACAAGCTCTTGTGGCTAGCATTTTCGGATATCAAGGGAGCGTGCAATAGCGTGGTTCAAGAGGACTTGTGGGGAATACTGGACACACTAGGTGTGAAAGATGGAGTCACTAATCTTTTAAAGGATATCTATAAAGGTAACAAGGTAGTTATAAAGTGGGAAAAGCAGGTATCCAAGCACACAGAGGTAACACGGGGCTTAGGCAGGGGTGTCCTCTGTCACCCTTGTTATTCATGATGTACCTACAAGGATTAGAGGCCAAATTCGAGAGAAGTGGACTTGGCTTCAACCTCTCTTTCGTCAAACAAGGAAAACTCATTGAACAGACACTACCAGCATTGATGTACGCAGATGATATAGTGCTAATGCCTGAAAACAAGGAAGATTTACAGAGATATGAACATCTGCAGTAATCAGGGAGATAGGTTAGATTTCAGATTCAGTAATGAAAAATCAGCAGTCATGATTTCAATGATAATAATATATAGAGGTAGAGAGCTTAAAATACAGGAGGTCACACTAGAGATAACAGATAAATACAAATATCTGGGCGTATGGATAAGCAATGGGACCGAGTACCCAAGGGAACACGAAATATACGTGACGACTAAAGGTAACAGGAATGCAGCAGGGATGAAAGATAGGGCACTGTGGAATTACAATTGGTATCATGTTGTGAGAGGAATATGGAAAGGGGTCATGGTTCCTGGTCTGACGTTCGGCAATGCGGTCTTGTGCATGAGATCAGAGGTTCAAGCAAGATTAGAAATTTAGCAACGTGGAATAGGTAGGCTTGCCCTAGGAGCTCACGGGAATATACCAAATCAGGGAGTACAAGGGGATAAGGGATGGACATCATTTGAGGGCAGGGAACCTAGCAGCAAAATAAAATCTGAAAAGCGATTGAGAGAAATTGCGGAGGAGCGTTGGGCTATGAAGGTTTTCGGCTACTTGTGCGGTAAGAATGTCGATACAAAATGGAGGAAGCGAATCAGAAAATTGACGGGTAAATACTTGGAAAACAGCAGGGGGCCAAACCAAAAAGAATGATCGGTTAAGAAGAAGGTGAAGGAAGCTGAGACCGGTATGTGGAGAATCGGCATGATTAAAAAGTCCGCACTAGAGATATCTATCGAACTTTTAAGCAGGAAATTACCAAGGAAATAATCTATGATAATACTCGGCGTAGTTCCCAGTTTGAGGCGAGGACGGGAGTATTGCGAATCAAGACATATCGGGCCAAATACGAAGGGGTAGACATGGTATGCAGTGCATGTGGAGAGGAGGAGGAAACTGCCGAACACTAGATAATGTTCTGTAAAGGGCTTCCCCCTATAGTTCAGGATGATGGCGCCGAGTTTTTCAAAGCACTGGGGTTTAGGGACCGGGAGGGCAAAATAGACATTAAGTGGTTAGAATTAACTAGAACGAGGTTATCTGATTGGCGGCTAAAGTCAAGACATGAGTGAAAATTAAACCCTTCACTGCAAAGTACCAGTCCTCAACCTCACTATTTACGAAACCATCAGCAAGTACGGAAACCATCAGCTTGAACATGGAGGAAGTTTGCCTTCCTCCATGACTTTGAAAGACAATCATTGAAAGGCTCTGACATCGGTGGTGCCTCCGTAGGTGATGCCAACTCTAGCAAAATTTCCCTCGCTCTAGGGCATTTTGGTTGTACTTAGGGGAAAAGGGAAATTTGTCAACATCTAAGGAAATTTCTCGCTTCCACGTGAAGCAAGCAAATCAACGACGGGACCTCCCGCCTACAACCTCGTTTTAGATGCGGAGCATCTAATACTCGAGGCTTGTAGTGCGGCGCCGTCCGCAAGCTTCCTCCTCCTTCTTCCACCATCTGTGCATCCCTTCCTCCTCTACACACCGCGCGCGCTTCACTCCTCCACCATCTGTGCACCCTTCCTCCTCTACACACCGCGTGCGCTTCTCCTCTTCACGAACATTGGCTAGCTGTATAATGTAGCGCGCATGCGCCGTCACGCTTCGAAAACATCGGCAGCTGACGCGCGCGCATGCGCCGTCGCGCTTCGAGAACATCGGCAGCTGACGCGCGCGCATGCGCCGTTGCGCTTGTCTCCCTTCTCGAACATTCGACAGCTGACAGTGCATGCGCCGTCGCGCTGTATATATACTCAAGGTCGGTGCTCGCTCGCTCAGTTGCCGCTCGTCGGTTGGTTTGTACGGCGCGTCGACGTCCGAGGTCGCAATGATCGACGTCCCTTCGACCAGCGCCGGCCAAAGTGTTGGCGGAACCGCTCAAAGTTCGTCGCAATAAATAAACACCGCCCTTTCGCATACGTGTCGTACGTGTTCACTCATTTAACACCCCTCCTACAACCACGTTAACCAATTTAGCCAGCGACCCAAGTAAGTCGCAATTTAACACCCCATTTCACAACCACGTTAACCAATTTAGCCATCGACCCAAGTAAGTCACACTTTAACACCCCTTTAACCAATTATATGCTCCGCATCCTCCTCAGTGTTCCCCCGAGGGAAGCTGCGGGCAATTTTTTGTTCCTTCTTCCACTTTTTTCTCTACACTCACCCGAAAGCGCTGTGCCATGTGCAGTAGGGGTTCCGAGGGGTGCCAAGGGGCGACAGGGCCGGTCTGCGGCCCCAATGCTGTGCCAGCGCTCTCCCTCCCGCACATCAGTGCGGTTCATTCTGTGACGTCCGTGTTCGATTGCCTGAATCCCGGTTCAAACCAAAGAAAAAAATTACAGCATATGCGCGGACTGAATGATGAGGATTGGGGCGAAGCGTCCGTCCGTCCATTCGTGCATCCATCCGTCCAACAGTGGGCCGATCTGTCTGTCCGCCTGTACATCCGTCCGTCTAGTGAACACTCCAAGTACCACCATCTCGCATCTTTTCATCATATATTGATTTTATACAAGTACCGTTAACTAGTGAACATTCCATAACTAAACGAGAGGTGGCTACCTACTACATACATCGAAGACGCACGACCCACAGCTTAAGAAGCTTCGCCCCTATAGAAGTCTATTCCTTGTGGCACATACCCGCGCTCTTGGGTATGTGCCACCAGTGGTTACAAACGATAACGAGACGAACTGGTGACGCCATAAGGAGCTTCACCCCTAAAAGGGCTCTCTCTCGATCCCACCAAGTATGTTTTCCTTTACACTAACCACCCATTTTCTCGCCTTTCACCCGTGGCGTTATTTCCTTGGCTTGTTGTTCTTTATCGGTTTCTCTTATTTGCGAACGCTGTCACGTTACTGAGCAGCTGCACCGTGAAGCCATGTGGCTCCCCCAAGGTCGGTTTCTGCGAAAAGCGCCGCCAGAGCAGTAGGCTGCATGTATATGCGGTTATTTGCAAACCTAAAAAAATATTGAAAAAAAAACATGGCTGTTGGGAGAATGATTGATTGATTGATTTGTGGGGTTCAACGTCCCAAAAACACCATATGATTATGAGAGACGCCGTAGTGGAGGACTCCTGAAATTTTTACCACCTGGGGTTCTTTAACGTGCACCCAAATCTGAGCACACGGGCCTACAACATTTCCGCCTCCATCGGAAATGCAGCCGCCGCAGCCGGGATTCGATCCCGCGACCTGTGGGTCAGAAGCCGAGTACCTTAGCCTCTAGACCACTGCGGCAGGGCGCTGGTGGAAGACTACAAGATATATTTGAAATGATCAAAATCTGTAATAAACGCATATTTTCGTACCCATTCAGCAGGTTGCGAGGGATGAACAGCCAACTGGCAGCTAATATGCTTTCATGGTTAAACTGTATGCTTTCATGGTTAAACTATTTTTCGTCACTATATCCTGTATCAGGTATCATGACAAAGCTTGAGAGTACATTTTTCAGGACATGTTCATAAGTTATGTAAGCATACATCATTTCATGTCTTATATGAACACCACCAAGCATTTCCTCCAGGAGAGTTGCAAAATAACAAAATTGATGAATGTTTTAAAGCTTGCTCGCAGGAATACTTGACGTACTGCGCTTTATATGCTTGTTCTGGTTATTATTATTATTATTATTATTATTATTATTATTATTATTATTATTATTATTATTATTATTATTATTATTTTAACTTGCATGCTATTAAAAGTGCACTGTATCGTATTCTAAGTTTTCCGTGTTTTGCATTGAACAACTAGCAGTGTTCCTAAACATAAATATTTTTTATAATTTATTCCTTCTTCAGCCTATGTAATGCTTCTTTCTTGGTGATTTGTATAAAATACTGCGATACTACACCCTTCCCCCTCCCCCCAAATGTGATGACCGCTTAGCTTTGTGATTTGATGAAATAAAATGTTGTGTAAAGCTTTTCAACTTGTACTGCGAGAATTTTTCACCTTCAGCACGGCGATTGTAGTGAATCTTTTCAAACGAATGCACTATTATATCATAAAAAGTGAACTGTGAAATCGTTTTCCACAATTAGTCTTCAAATATCCGCTCTCCATGATAATCTAGAGAAATCTAGGGAATTTTTTCCCTCTAGAGAGGGAAAAAGTGGCTGTGCAGGTTGGCAGCACTGGGGAGCATGGAAGCATGACAGGACATCGGAAGGCGCTTGTTTCTATTTTTTGGGGGGCCTAATCAAGTTCTCATGTTGTTTGAGCCGTGGTCTCAGTGCAAGGACAGATGAGATTCTATGGCCGTGTGTTAATGCGCGCAACATGGCAAGGTGATCAAATGACCAAAGCCAAGTGATAGCGTTCGAAACTACAGCAGTTGACTGCTTTTAATAAGTACTGATGGGGGTCCGCGGCCTCAGTTCCTTTTTCACGCTTAATCCCGACCTGTCGGAATGGAAGGATTTGCATTCCACGAAGTTAGTGGTTGATGGAAACAATCTAATCTATATGATCTACTTCACATCAAACCTCGAGTGCGTCTACGGGGGTGACTATGACGGGTGAGAGGCAGCAGCTGCGATTTTTCGCTTGAAATGTCTAGCGTTCCGCCCAGGCGGTACGAACTGCTATGGGTAAAATTTTGTTCAGACGGAATCGAAATGATTTGTTTAGCGTTTTCTATAGTGTGGTCGCCTTACTTTTTTGCATTGTTCTCCTGCAAAGAATTGTTTGTTGGTTCTTACGAATGCTTTGTGCCGGAGTGGACATATAGAGAACCTTTCTTACGCAGACCGAAGTGCTCGTCATCCACCAGCAGATGTTTGATCATTGCACCATATTGATGTACTGTTTTCTCCAGTTCACTGAGTTTGTGGCACTCTTTCATCCGAAGGTATATAAAGAAAGTTCTTGTAGCGTGCTCCCAAAGAACGGGCTCGTCAGTGTGATCTGTATATGCTTGCCGTTGTTACAATCTTTTGTACAATGCTTCACGTGTGTGTGTGTGTGTGCGTGTGTGTGTGTGTGCGTCTGTGCGTGCATTGCAGGGGCCATTGCTTTATACAAAACTTTCTCCACAGCAATTTCTCCTAAAAGGGAGCGCTTTAACGCCTATCACTTCGTCTGGACGGCATGCCAGATACAGTGTTGCCATCTTTAAAAACAGGAAAATTGAATTGAATTCTGATGTTTTACTTGTCTTAACTGCAATATGATCGAGCGCATCATAGTGGCGTAGACGCTGGTTTAATTTTGAACACCTGGATTCTTTAAGGTGCATTCAAATTAAAGTACACAAGTATTCCTGCATTAACCTTCACCTAATTGTGGCTACCATTGCTGGGAATAGCTGAAGGCAGGCTCATAGCTACAGAAAGTGCCCTAGACCCCCCCCCCTCCCCCCACCAGAAATTCAAATAGAACACGGTGTTTTGCAGAGGATAGATAGTAAACATCAGTTTTTTGTAGCTTTCAACAAGTGAGCCCCCCATGAAAAATATTCCGGCTGCGGGCCTGGCTGAAGGGTAGGGTAGGAGTGCTGTTGCACTTCAACCTTTCTTGTGGAGTAACCACAGTGACACAAATGCATATTTGGTGGTTTCTCATATGAAACTAAAATTTTCTGTCCATATTCTTATAATAAATATGAAGTCACCTTGCGGTTTTCGCTTATTCAGACCTCTTCCTTTTTATTTGTTTCATTGTGTTCTTTTATTTGTGCACCTGTGTGGAGATTATGCTGTTGAGGTTCTGCTCTTTGTAATGTCTGCAGCGATGATAAAATATGCCGTGAGACCTTTTTTTGCACAATTTGCTTACTACTGCAGCCATGTAGACCTGCTCTATGAGAACTGATAACTGAGCATGCTTCATATCTGCTGGCTGCAGGTGGTCTTGCTGTACTATATTCTTACTTAACCATAACCTTTCAGGTACAAAATGTACATGTGCTTTGCTAATTGTTCTTGCTTTTTTTTATTTTTTCACTCAGGTATGCAACAGCAATACGCAATTATTTTGCTGTTTTCAAGAGTTGCAACATAGAGCTGATCCTCGTGTTTGATGGTGGACATGATGTTTCCAACCGCAAGCTGAAGACAACCCAGCGTCGCCTCCAGGAGCGCTTGGCTACTGCCAAGGCCATTGCCAAGACAGGGGCTCCCAACTTAAAGATTCTTCCTATACTAGCGCACGAGGTAAGTTGTCTTGTCCAGCCATCAGGACTATAGTTTCAATCTGTGAAAATGAAATAACGTAGTAAATGTCAGACATTTGCCTTAATAGAATTTTGTAATTAAACACTAACAGAAAACATTCTTGGAACAAGGTAAGGACTATAAGATCATTTATTTGCCATATTGTATGGTTACAAAGTACAGAAGGGAGATTGTAGAATAAATTCTATCCTCGAGCAGCTTGACAAGTCTGGAACCCATTCGTTTAGTAGGTAGGCAATATCATCTATATCTACGTATACATCAAAAAGACAAATCAGTCTGAAAAGTTGTCCTTTTTGTTTTATAGATAATTACATTGTTGTGGGGCCACATTTTCAAGCTTGAATCATGCCTGCAAAAATTTAAGGAATGTGGAGAGCGACAAATACTAGACATGTTTGTGCAATTGCAATCATCCATGGAACTGTACCTACTAGCCCAGTTGTCGACCTTGCAGTATGCACTGCATGTGAAACCATGGTGTCTGAAAGCAAGCTGAAATGTTCTTGAGTTCATTCAGTGAAGCAGAAAATGTGTATTTAAAGTTGTCTTTCTTTTTTTGCTGTTAATCGGTATAGCATTCCAGCCATGCTGATTCATGATGCAATGACTTGGCACCCCAAAAATGGTTGTTTCACCTATCAGAAGCAGATCTCAAACACTGTACTTTCGAGCACTGCTAGTGATTTAAGTGGCTATGTTTTAAAGGGGATGACGTAGCGATGGCCCCTCATTTTGTAAATGTCACATAATTCATGTCAAAATCCATTGAAAGTAGCTGCCAGTGGAAGTAGCCTAAAGTAAACTATATCAAATTTAAATCTTGATAGGATATGAACTAAGAGCCCTTTCTTGTGCATGTGCATAAAAACTTTTGTCCTTATACCCTCAGTTATAATATTAAACTGAAAATTGTCGGACAAGTGTGCCACAGGCCCTGGGGTAAAAGTTATTTCCTTTTATTTTTGTCTGTCTTGGCACGAGAGCACAATTTTGTGTTTTACAGCCCATGCATTTCTGAGGAAGTAGCGACTGACTTTGAAGATAGCTTTGTATTTACAGTAATTTATGATAGACTCACTAAATGGAGCCTAAAGAGACCAGGAAAGTGTGTTCCTTTTAACGGGAGTTTGATTTACGGAGAAATAAAGAGGAGTGCCAAATTCAAGAATAAAACCAGTCATGTTATAGGCAGCTGTTCCAACCAAGCAGGAAATTCATTAAAGAGATTTTAGTTTACTGTATTGCAACAATTATCTGATTTTTTCATTCTTTTTGCCCTTATCATGGTGCACATGTGGTTGTGTCTAGGATCAGATGTTCAAACCATCACAAAAAGGGAATGAATAAAAAAAAACACTATATCCCACTTGTGATGGTTTTTATTTAAGGAATTTGTGAGCAATTTGATTACGAGTCCTCTAGAATGTGTACAGCAGTATTATTGATTGTTACCGTTGGATTCATATTCCTGTCCTTGATTGCAAGCGAAATTTTTCTCCATTCACCTGCAGGTGTTCAAGGATGTTGTGCGAGAACTAGGCATCCAAGTTTTTCAGTGCAGCTTTGAGGCTGATGAAGAGATTGCTGCCATTGCTAACTACTATGGATGTCCAGTGGCCAGCCAGGATAGCGACTTTTATATATTCAACCTTGTTGGCGGCTTTATTCGGCTTGACTCTATCTGTACATCGCCACAAATAGTGACTGCAGAGAATGGTGAAAAGGTGACTTCTTTGCCCTGCAAGTGGTACCATGTAGACAACTTATTGTGTCATTTTCCTGGCTTTGATAAGTCTATGCTTCCATTGTTTGCTACATTAATGGGAAATGACTTTGTTAATGGTGTAATGTTTGAAGGCTTCTTCAACAGCATCAAGCTTCCTCGGCTCAAAAGCAAGAAACTGAAGATCAGTAAGCAGCACACTAAGATGGTTGGCCTCCTCTACTGGTTAAGCAACACAAGTTATGATGTCGCATTATCCCAGATATTGCAGAAACTGAAAGGAGCAAGGCGCGAGTCTACTACCAAAATAATTTTGGACACCGTGGCTCGGTATGAAGTGTGCAAGTCATCGTTTATTGACAAGTTGAAGGATGGAGCCAAAATGGTTCTTACAGATGAAGGAGGCAGCACATTTCCAGAATGGTTTTCAGAGCTGTACTTCAGTGGGATCCTTAACCCATATCTCATCAATATTGCTGCTGTGCACCAGGTGTTTCATTTGACACAGATTGATTGTTTTGAGTTGGAAAGCAGTTATGCATGCTCACAAAACCTCCGTAAAATTCTTTATGGCCTAGTATTGAGTGAGAACTCGAATTCCGAGGATTTAAGACCTGTAGAAGAATTTGATAGAGAAGGACAGAACATCACTCGTCAGTTTGTTGAACCTATCTTGTGTGCATCTGGTTATGGGGCACTTCCAAGGTTAGAAGAAATTCCTACTTTAACAGACCAGAGTCGTAAAAATTTATTTTTTTCTATATTTGGTGTTGAAAGCATACAGGGTCAGTGTCCAGAATCGGTGCATGGTCTCCTCGCAGTTATCTGCTTCTGGCTTAAAAATTCCAGATTAAAAGTTAATGAAAACCTCTTTCGCTCATTGCTTGTGAGCATTGTGATATTGAGGCTTCTTTTGAAGACAAAACTATCGTCTCGAAAGGCTTCAGAGAAGCTGAAATTTCTCAGGAATGGCTGTGCAGTTCGAAGCCGTGAAGGCATAGATGACATTCTACCAGGTGTGGAAGAACATTTGAGTTATGACACCGTACACTATGCAAGCCAAAAGTTTTCAAAGTTCTTCATTGGTCCTGTACATAACCATGCTAAGCGCTTTGACTATGAATTGGTGTATTTGGTTAGCCAACTGCAGACCTGCCTTTTGTTTGCAAGGTTTCTCAACAGGCTGTTGCTTGAGCCGTGCAAGGATGTTGAGTTTCACAAAACTTTGAATGGCACTTTTCTTTACAACTTGACAAAAGAGCTGGACAGTCGAGTAAATCCAGACCTTTTTATTGCTGAGTATATGGGAAGAGGAACAGTGCTTGAGACTGAGTTTTCTCTTTTCTACAAGAAAATTCGAGACCTTGTGCCAGAAGACAGTTTCTGTGCAGGAGCAGCTGCAGGTGGAAAGAAAAGGAAAAAAAAGAGTAAGAGGGCTGATACTCATGCAACTGAACGGCAAGATGATTCTCTTGAACTGCTGTCAAATCGCTTTGAAGAGCTCTTGAAGGAAGAAGCATAAAAACTGTGTGCTATACATTTGCTTCATCTGGTATCCAAACTTCACAATGAATACTTTTATCTCACTCACCTTGTGTGGGTTTGTACAAATGTTCTGAGACGTCCCTGCCAAATGTTACTCATTAGGTCATGTGATAATTATGTTTTAATAAGTTAAATAATAAAAAGTTTGTCATGAGCTATGCATGGTGTATGAGCAGTGCTTCCTGCTTCTGCATAACAGTTAAAGCATTGGATACAATGAGGAGGCTCCTTAAAGAGACAGCAAAGTGAAAAAAGATCATGCTATACTTGGGGACAGCTATCTGTGGTAATAAAAGGGAGGCTAGCAAACCAAAGTGGGCATGTGCCTCTGTTGAAGAATATAGTCCCACAAATGATGTGTCTGTGTTTTCCACAAGAAGATAATAAAAAACGACATTACATTATTGTCTATGGGATGCTGTTTATAAAGAGATGCTACTCGAGCCATGCAGATATTAATATTTATTTTGCTTCATGAAGTGTCATTTTCCTTTTTTGCCCTTCTGAAAACGTCGCACGTTTAAGGTTCACCTCACAGTCAGAACCGCGTCTTCGTTTTAGGTGAGTGCTCGTCATCCTCCAGCTATTCCGAGGACTCCCCAAAGGAGCTTGTGCTGTATTTCACTCACCAATGGCTGTGTAAGCAGACGTAGCAAATTCTATGCAGTAGTATTATTTTAACACGGCCGGTATTCGAAAAGTGAGCCGAGCCAGACTTATTCGCAGAGGATTACATATGTAGCTCTGCCACCGTAGTTTTCCCTTCATTGCCACAGAAAGTTGTCCCCGAGTATAGTGGATTACTCAACAATACCAAGAACATCACTCATGCTACAAAAAAATGTTTTGTAAACTATATTAAGTCAATCAGTACAAAAACAAAATAGAAGTTACGAAGCCATCTTCAAGTTTTCTCACCAATTCACCGTGACATCAAAGGTCTTGGTAGACTTAGCCAGGGTCTACCAAATTTTTCGTTGTAAAAATAAATTGCATTGTGTTTCAAGCAAGCCAGAGATTTAACATTTCAAGTTTCAGGAAATTTCGTTCAGCCAACAAATTATAATTTTTTTTTTAAACTTAAGTTCATAATATCACGTTTGCCATATGTTTGGGTATATAGATGTACAGCCGACCAAATCCTTCATTATGGTGCGTGAGCAGCGACTCTGTGTGTCAGCGCCGTATGACGAAGCGGAGTTGCAAACAGGGCGAAGATAAGCACATGCCTACAAAGCACAGTCGGCTTGGCCTGCCGTCTTTCAGGCTCTTCATTTTTATCAGCGCAATGCAGATTAGCCACATTCTGCTTATCTCATCAGTGTGGGCGTGGGCATATCTTGTAATGTTATTTCCTCGATTTGTGGTTGCAATGTTGATTTTAAAAAAAATGCGACCAAAACTATTTGCCTGCTCACGCTGTCGGACCCAGTTGAGCATGCTTTTTGCAACTCGGCTTCGTCATATGCCGCTTACGCACCGAAATGCCGCTGCTCGAGCACGATGGTTAAAGATGTGGCCAGCTGTACAGCTGGAAAATGAGACTAGGTCTTTTGTTTTCTCATTTACTATTAAATAAGTGTGTGAAAATATTCATCATTTTGAATATTTTTCTAATATTGTTTGCTATTCAATTTGCACTGGAATTTTACTATTTGAGACTATTCAAATTTCCAAAAGACAAATACAATCATTGTGTGATTGAAACTGATCCCTTCAAATTTTAACTATCGTTCACCTTCTCGTATTGCAGCACAGCTCTTTTTCAGGCTCTGCTACAGTCGAACTTTTTAAAAACTGTGGATATCAATTTGAAAGTGATCCCTTCAATTTTTTTAAATGCTTCACCTTGTTACACTCTCGTGCTGCAGCAAAGCCGTCTTCTAAGCTCCATAAAGTCACAAATGTAATAATTCAAGAAAATGCTGGTTGAAATATAGAGATGATAGATGTGGCAGAAGTGGGGGCTTAATTAATGCTGTTTTGGACCTGAAGTTTGGTTAGGAAGTATGAAAAAACACAAGTTGAAAATTTTTACCATCAAAAGCTTCATATTTTCTTACATACTAATATCTATAAGGCAGATCTAGAACTCCGGATTTAGAAAGGAGTGCACCCTTGTCCTCCACATCACTTGGGCTTCCACAGAAGTTGAAAGAGGAGGAGAAGCTGAGAAAATATCATCTTTGCTTGTCACATGTAAAGTGTTGCCAGCAACACTATGGTTGTACCAAATCATGTACGTAAATACAACTTGGCCTCTGCATTGCCTCATGCTTGATAAAACAATAATAAAACACTACCCTACCAGCACTTCATCAACCCAGCAAAAAGAAACACTTTCACGACGCTATCTCATGAGAATATGCCCAGCAATCTTCTCCATCTTTTTATCTGCAGTTTTGCTTCAAAGTATTTGAAAAATATTCTTCAAATATTTAATTCGAGTTGCACGCACACGTCAATATTTGAATTCGCTTTGCACCCTGAGTTTCGCTATTTACATAGCTCTACTAGTAACCCTATGCTCACAAAATTGATCAACATTTCCTCTATATTTTCAATGTCAGTAATATGTACCCATCCAACCAAGCGCCATCCTCTCCTATTGTCTTTTCCTATTCTTCCCCATCAACTAGTGTTTGTGCCTGCTTTGTGCTCAGATGCAGAGTACTCTTTATGCTCTTTATTTGGTGCCTTTATGCTCTTTATGTGGTGCCTTCCTTTGTTATTATTCATTGGTTGGTGTCTTGTACTCATCATGATCACTATGTTGGTTGTCACACTGGCTCTCTGAGAGAGGTAGTGTTTCCAGCTGGCGCATCTCCGTTCATGGCGCCATGTTTGCTATCAAAGGAGATGCGTCACTGCAATGCTACTGCATATGGTCGTTTTAAAATATGCCACACAAGTGCTCTGTGAGTGGTGATGTTGCTTCGAGCCATAAAGGAAGTTGCACGAAGTGGTGGTATAAGCTCAGCATTGAGCCTTTGAGAGAGAGATAGAGAAAAACGAAGGCCGGGAGGTTAACCAGATATTGGCAACCGGTTTGCTACCCAGCACTGGGGGGTGGGGAAATAGGAGCAAGAAAAAGGGGGTAGATAGAGAGGGGAAAAAAAATGCACGTGCACACATGAGAAATCGAAAACACACACAGGAAGGGCGTTCGGGCTACAACCGTTCAGGAAGGCCAGTGGATCGCAAAAAGCGCAGTAGTGCTTTCAGGGCCTTCTTCTGTGAAGTTGCATTTTGTGGTATTGTAAAATTCTTTCCTCCAACAGAGGTTTATTATCTAATTCTCTGAGTTCCTTGCGAAGGCATAGTCGTTGTCTACTATACTCTAGGCAGTCACAAAGGATATGTTGGGTGGTTTCTTCTTTGCCACAGTGGCCACAGGCTGTGGTGTTGGCCATCCCAATGCGGAAAGCATAGGTGTTGCTAAATGCAATGCCCAACGCAGCCTACATAAAAGGGTCTGGTCTGCTCAGCAAAGCCTCGACGGGACTTGAAGACTTAACGTAGGGTCAAGCAAGTACAGTCGGGCATGCTTGAAGTGCGGCTGATTCTATTGTGATGTGGTTTGCTGGCGAGCAAGCCAGCGGGAGCTTTCATGCAGCATCTGTCCTAGAAAGTGGTAGTAGCAGTTCATGGTTTTCTGCGTGGGCTGAGCGGGCAGCTTGATAGCCCGTACATTGCCGATGATTCCGCAGTGACTGGGTAACCACTGAAATGTAATTTGGTACCCTTTCTCAGTCAGGTGGTGTATAACCTCTGCTATCTCTAGTACCAGCTGCTCGTGCGGTCCACGGCGTAAGGCTGACAGTAGAGAATGCAGTGCCGTCTTCGAGTCGCAAAAAATAGTCCACTTGCGTGTAGGTTGATGAATGACAAATTGCAACGCGGTAAGAAGGGCTACCAATTCTGCCTTTGAAGCGTTTATTATGGAATTGGCGCAGAAAAGTGATTAGCAGTGAAAGCGGAGCAAGTGCAAGCACCAACAACTGTCCTCGTCTTCATCTTCCACTGGTGGCCCTCCTATCTGCGCCTTATATATTCTGCAGAAACAGATCTGACAGATGAGATATCGGAGAGGGCAAAGTGTCCACTGCATCTCCACAGGAACAGCAGTGTTTCATGCACAGGCGTGTGCCTTTTGGGTAGTGTCACGTCGTGGCAACTCCCTGAACTAAGCTAGACCAATGGCTCCTATAGTATTGTGGATTCATTGAAAAATCAGAGGAACACAGGCATTTTAATGAACACTTAATTCACAGAATAATTGATCAGACTATACTGTTTCACTTTAGCGTCCTTTTATTATTAAGGTTTCTTTCTTGGAGGGGTTTTTATATAAATATTTATATCTTTTGATTACCCTAATATGTTTTGCCCTCTCATCAATACATTTTACTAGTTTTTATTATTTGATAGATCTTGGCAGGGACTTGATTCTGAGTAGTTTGAAAATACCTTGTTTAAAAAAACTTGTAATAATATAGTCACCTGAACATCATAACGTGTGCATTAATTCTAACAAATGTATAAATTTGGCTCATTATGCTGCTTTGTTTACTCAAAAATCTTACAATAATTCTACCATTTCTTTGGTCCTTATTGTTCAATATAGCACTTAGCATCATTGTTAGCTTATCTGACTAGGAAAGTTAAATGCTTGGCACACCATCACAAAGATGTTTAGCGAGAACGAACACACAAACATTGTCACTTATATTGAAGCCAAGTGTAGAACTACCTTATAATGCATTTTTTATTTATATATCTAAACAGCAAGAGCTCTAAAGGATGCAAGCTCTTGATGGTAAGAAGCTTGCTATCTAGACATTTCGACATTACCTGCAATGCAATACATGGCGAGACTTATGAAAGTGTCTTGAATAGCTGTAAAGGATTTAGTTTTTTGTAAAAGCACGGAGTACCGAGTATATTGATTGTTTTACTTGCCTTAATTTCATTTGATACATTTTTCAGTTTATTATTCTTACTTCAGTATCTAGAGATACCTTTGAACAGGTTCTAGAGCTTAAGGCAATGCTGCAATTTTCACTACCCCACTGACTAAAGAATGCCAACATATGTTGTCACTTGAAAGGCCCCTGCTTTAGCTGAACTTGTAGATATAATGCAGTGTTTCTTGCAATGTAAAGCAAGAGCTGAAATCTAGAGATGCCTAGTAAAACTGAAACAGGCCCTTCAACTAAAACTGAAA
Organism: Rhipicephalus microplus; assembly: GCF_043290135.1. Classification (NCBI taxonomy): domain Eukaryota; kingdom Metazoa; phylum Arthropoda; class Arachnida; order Ixodida; family Ixodidae; genus Rhipicephalus; species Rhipicephalus microplus. The sequence goes on along the minus strand of NC_134710.1, from coordinate 162,483,881 downwards.
TTTAAAGAAGGACGGGCTATATTAGATCAATCTATGTTAGTTTTTTGCCTGTGTTCCAACTAAGCATTTTTTCACTTGCCGTGTGATGTTACCCTAAACTGAACTCTTTGCATGGGTTTACAAAAAGAGAAAAACTTTTATTCAACACTTTAGTAAATAAAAAGTCACACGCTCTGTAATGCATTCACCTATGATTAGTTGAAGGAATATAGACAGACAAGGAAAAATACTAAGGTCCTGAGCAGCCAGCCACTGCAGTTCTAGTGAGGATCCTGGATTGCTGTCAGCTGATCTCATGTTTGAGCCGGGTGGCAATGCCTCTTCGCTCTCTCATGGACCCCTCGGATAGACTTTACTGGTCTTCCGGTTTTGAGCTTGTGATGGCCTAATGCACAAAAATCTTCCCCGCAATCTGCATAAGGAGGTCTTGCAAGCAATTTATTAATTATTTATATATGCAAAAGCTATTTACTTCATCTCTTTTTTTACCACACACCGAGTTGTATAGATTGGGTTTTAACACTTGGGTTTTAATGGTCACCTCTACAATGAATCAACGATGAGAAAAGCATAACCCTGTAACAGGACCGTAATGCCGGGTCGTCAAGTAAGCTGATGACACATCATAAATTAATCTATCAAGAGTGAAATCCCGGGCTGCCAAGTGAGCTGATTACACACCACCAATTCATCTATTGGGCAGTGGGGTAAACCCATCTCAATCGCAAGGGGAGTCGCACATTTTGTCAGGTGGCCATTTGGTTTTCATAGATATTATCATCATCATCAGCCTGACTATGCCCACTGCAGGGCATCAACCTGGTCTTGTGCTTTCTGCTGCCACATTATTTTTTATTTTTATTTATTTATTTGATACTGTCAACCCTGTGCTTGAGGTCATTACAGGGAGGGCATCACATAATACATAATATGCTCACAATAAAGAAGTGTTTAATTGCACGTAGGAATAACAGATGAATAATCAGCATCAAGAAAAGAAGGAACAACAGCAGTGACTGTACTGATTATAATCGAAAAACAAGTGCTGGGACCAGAAGGTTGTACTTATCACTGCAGAGAAAGATGTCTGACGCATCTGTAAAGTTGACCGACGTTTTTTTTTGAACGACCAGGTCAGGTAAGCTATTGCACATTCCTACTGCGTCTGGAAAAAAGGAGTGGCGTAAAGCATTCATGCAAGTGAAATAGGGTTGACTAGCTCTGCTATTCGCGCAGGTCGCAGGATCGAACCCGACATATCTAGCTATCAATCATTCCTCATAATAGCTTGTGCTGGCACGCAAGAACTGGCATGCCACTCAGCTGTTCGATGCACATCCGCCCGGTGATACTACACTTACTGCATTATTCCTTTCTCATTTCATGCGTAGAAGTACATGTACGTTCGGGCATATCTGGTGCTCAGCATTTAATTAAAAGTCACATTTTTGCCATGAAAAGCAATGAATGTGATAGCAACGTGTTTGAATATTTAGCAAGTCTAGCATCTTTTGAAGCATTATTAATTGTAAACATGCGCTTGCTAAGTAACCAAGTTTCGTGTGGCGCCGCCACAGTAGGTGACCACAACAAGGCTCATGCGAAGTGTCGGCGTTGATGAAAAGCGCTTCCCGTGGGCAGCGCATGCTGGTATAAAGGCTATACGTCGTATCCTGCCGCTGGCGGCAGTTTTTATTTGTAGAGCGCATCTATGTGGACGGTCCGGTCGATCCAGGTATGCATACACTTCTGGCACCGTGTTTTCGTCTTGAGAGCGCAGCCCGCAGAAACTCCCGCCTGCTGTGAGGGCAAGAGCCGCGTGCTGATTGTTGCCGCGATAGCGCAGCAATCATAAGCTTCCACCCCCCCACCCCCCCCTTTCGCTCACGAGATAAGCGCGCGCGCGCAGACGACCCTGGCCGGAAAGGCGATGTTTGCTCCGCAAAAGGAGAAGGCTAGCGCATCCTTCCCATATACATGTACGTGAATGACGGTGGTAAAAACGAGCTGAGACTGTGAGCAGTGATACGTTCTTTTCATTTCATGCTCTCACGGTGCCAACGAGTAGCGGGTAGTGGAATAACTGGCTTCTTCGGCGTACACACTTTTGCCATACTATCCATACCATAGAATACTGCACCATGCTCGCGGGGCGTTCTGGGATTGATGTTGTATTGCAATGAGCGGGAGCTTGAGGGACAGGTGCTTGTGTGGCCCAGGGAGGGGGCTAGTGCCGCGTTGGTGCACACCCTGGTGGGTACACACCCTCGTCGGTGCAAAGGGCTGCAGTTAGTGCCAGTATAATGTGGGTTCAGTGAGAACGATATCAAGGCGCCGTTGCTTGGGTATCCACGAGTGTAACAAAATCTTTAGCTATCGCTGATATATATACCGCGCATAGCGCCACAGAGATTAACGAGGCAAAGGCAAGCTGGGTCGAGTTTCTGTTTACGCACGTGGTATAACGAAAAACTTTAAGAGCACTGCTTTAAAAAAAAAAAAAGTGTCTGCACTGCCTCGATTAGGTAAAAACCTTAAAATACTAAACAGTGGCAGCGGGTTTCGCTCATGAATTTGTGATAAGCAGTCCACTCGTGCGCTTGTCTTCATGAGTAAACCTCGTATGTACGTTCCCAAATAAGGCTGTCGTCTCAATTTCTCTATCTTTCAGCAGGTCTGCTGGTGTCCCTTATCCTAACCAGCGGCTTCTTTGCATTCCTTGTGGGTTTTTATTACAATTACCTGTCGTTACTGGAAGGATGTCACATATTCCGATGCATTGTTCTCTTCCGTCTTCCTTCCAACAATCGGGTGGCTTTTGCCATTTCAATAGTCTCAAATAGCTGACAGATACACAACCAAAATAACCAGCCCTTAAAGAAAAGTTTAATTGCTATGCTCAAATATATGGCTTTCTAACACTCAGGGGGGGGGGGGGGGGGGCACTTGCAAGGGGTGTCTCCCCAGCTTGAACACAAGGGGGTTCCGAGCTCCCCCGACATCCCCCTTGATTTACGCCGATGCTATTTACTCTCAATACCTCGAGGTGAACTAAAGCATTCAAGAAGTGGTTTCAGGTTCATGCATTGTTCTGGTTGCAGTGAATCATGTGATCCCGAGTTTCTCAATGTTATGCGGCTACATTGGTTTTATGCTTTTGTTGACAACAACAAAAAAAAACAACTACATTTGCGTTTTTCCCTCCCCCTCTTTGACTATAGCACTCATTTCGATTTTTGTGCCTTTAGCGAAAAAAAAAAAACGCACGCTTTTTTTTTTGTTTAGCAGCGTTGTCATTTGTTCACGTTTGCAACAAAATATTCAGCAAGCTTCATCACCTAATCATTGTTATTTTCAGGCTGTATGTAAATATTTAGGTGCATTCATCACGTATTACATTATTATAAAATCAGCTTCAAACGTTTTAGCGCCACACAACGGCAATAAACAAGTCAGGGCATATATAGACTTCAAGATTTCAGCGATACACTCCGTTTTTTTGGTTTTGTCTCAGAGGCCTTGTTTTGACGGTTGCCCTGCGGTTGCTGCACTCACTTCTCCAAGCCAGTTGCATCATCAGCACCACTACTGCCTCCGGCTGTAATTGAAGCTGCTGAAGTTGTGGGACTGCTGTCATAGGCACGTGTTGCGTGTTTTACTGAGAATCCTGACCGCAGTCGTGAGAGGTATGATCTCCTACAAAGTTTGTCTCTTCTTTTCGTGTTTCGCGAGATTGCCGTGTCATTGATCGCTATCTGGTGATTTTTCTTTCGTCCTGCATGTAGAGCGTATGTTAAGTCTATTGATCCAACATGCATGTCTGTGAAATTAAACTGCAAATTATTTTAGTTGCATGACCATGGAAATGCTGGAAGTCAATTTGTTTGTAGACATCTTGCTATTAATTTCGAGAAACGACGTGTTCGCGCTTTAAAGTTGCATGCAAACAGCGATTTCTTAGTAAACGTTGCGAAGAAAAACCGAATATATGTGATACAGTCATGCCAACGTGAATGAATGACGTATTTTTGTGCCTATTAAGATGAATAGGTGCGGAGCAGCGTTCTCAATTATTTGTGTGAGGTTATGCATGTCCGGTAGTTTCAAATTGGGTTACCTTGAAGTTCACATTAGAACCGGTCTCTGCGCCCTGTCATGCCATCGTGCCGGCGTGTCTGCCAAGCTGGCATATGTGAAAGTGGCACCAGACTTGGTTGCATCGTCAACGATCAGTCATTACCACATGTTGTGTTTGCGGAATTGTAGTCTTGCGAATCCGTCATATGAACTGTTAAATAAATGTCGTTGACAAATGTTTACTGCGCTCATAACCACGTGTTTCGTTCAAACCATTTGATTTTTTGTGTTTGCTGTTAAAAACTCATCGGTTTGCAGTACTAAAACGCGCGAACGAAGACCAACAGTAGAGGTTTTGTGGCGTATTTCTTTTGCATTCTTCAAGAATTCATTCGCGCTGTGGTCTCGCCACCTGTAATGATTTCATATTGCGTTTTCTCCGTACATATGGGCCGCAATTTTAAACAAATTTCGTACTTGCCACAGTTCCGGCGCATATCGATTGAGTATAGGAAGCAGTTTCCCTTACATCAGACATTTTAAGGTGCATCACGTAGAAGTGGAAAGTACTTGCTTCGTATTTCTGGTGCGTGGTTGCTTGGCGGGGCCACTACAATCTCGAGGTACGTCCTATAGGCGCGTATGTTGACGTACAGTACGAATAACGTATTGCTATATTGGAGACGCGTTATGAATCATTGTGCTACGAATTTTAGTAGGAATTGCCATAAGCGTACATGCACTCATATATAAAGGGTGTATGTATGTATGTAAACACATACACAAGTGCCAGCACATTTCATTTGCTCGAAGAGGGGCCCAATGCACAGCCAGCCACCAGGCAGCCTTGTTTTAGTAAAGTTGTCTCTCTCTCTGTCTTTCACCTCGTTGCAAGGAACGAATTGGCCAGTCGAAGAATTCCGTATCAGACCCGTTTTCACTTGTGGCGATGCTTTAATTAATATTTAATACCTGGTGTGCATATTCATGGATATTGTTTTGATTGTGTATGTGTGCACATGTGAACAAGTGAACAATTATTGCACTTGCAAAAGATGAAAAGTAACATAGTAATATGAATGCTAGAAAAAGAGTGTTTTGGTTTTCTTTTTATTTTTTGCAGAACTATCGCGATGACCTCAGCAGCTGAAATACGTCAAAAGTTTATAGACTTTTTTGTCCAGAAATATGACCATGTGTATGTTAAATCATCGTCAGTGATTCCTCACGATGATCCTACACTGCTTTTCACTAATGCTGGAATGAATCAGGTTGGTGCACACTCTTTTAGTGTGAAATGAAGGTTTAGGTATGCACACTTAATGGCATTAAGAATGCTAACATCACAGACTACTTCTGCCATGCTGAGAACTTCCTAGCTTTCTTCTTACCGTGCATTCAGAAAGAGTATGTTTAGAGTCTGTTTTACTTGTAGTTTTCCAAATGTTCCTTGACCTTTGGTTTTCTCTATATGGACACATTGATCTGCTTGGAGGCAAGCACTTCCAACTTTTTGTTGATTTTGTGCTTTGGAGTTCAAAAACCTTGACCTTCATTTTAACCAAGCCTAGAATATTCTGGAAGCACATTGCTATTTTAGCAATGAACAGAATGGAGCACGATGCTTAGCTAAAGGTTCTATGTTAAAATAGCAAAAAAAAAGTCAATATACTTGGTCAAGTCATTTTTATTTTCAGCTTCTACTACAGCAATTCATTACTGGAGCCTTGCAACGCAGCATGCACTCAGTATCTTTGGTTTAGATGTTTTATTATTGAGCACATTTTCAGTTCTGTGCCCTATATAAGTTCAAATTGTTCATGAGACATAGTCATAGCATAGTTACGGTAAATGTGTGCTATGTACAGCCGTCAGCAAGCTTAACACAAACGCTCCACAGCGTGTCCTGAAGCAGTTTGATTGACGCTAGCATCGCGTAGTTTGGGTATCTGTTTCCGAGATGTTACCCATGCACGCCGACGTACTATCCAAGCATGCCGAGCTATTATGTCAACCAGAGGGCTCAGTGCTTTGCGGCTGATATCAGCAAAGTAAATCCAGGTCACGCGTCAGAGCGTTCGTGTTAAGCTTGCGGATGACTGTACAGTTTTCACTCCGATGGCAGCCGTGCAACATCTGACCACTTGCACCACGTTGTTCTAATTGAGCTTCTTTGTGCTGTCCTGCTGCCAAGTAGCATTTCAGCAATAAATTGAGTGGAGTGTGATGGACAGGAACAAGAAAGAAGTGCTGTCATATTCGTGGAGGTGAACAAAAGTCATAGCCACAGGTATAGATAATGTCTTGCATTCCACATTTCCTGTTAGTGTTTTTTTATACTTCTTTTGGCTTGTTCTTATACTAATTGATGGGAAGCTTCGCTTTTCTCAACAAGCCATATTGTAGTGCAAAGGCACAACCTTGTAGAGAAGGAACAACTACATATGCATTCACAGGTCGTTCTTTTTCGCTGTTCCGCCATTGCACTTTTTAGGTAAGCACTAACATGCCCAGCCACAGGTCCTTCAGCAATATATTGCTTTAGGATGTGATCGGATGAGATGGCAGCTTCCAGGTTGAGACTATGTCCAGTTGCTCATTGTTTAGCGTAGCTTTTGGTGGTTCCTATTTTGAGATACCCTGTTGTTCATTGAAGTTCTGGCTAGGTGGAAGAAGCCAGAGTCAACTTTTGTTTTGTGGACATAGCTTATACCTAAATATATGGGTGCCGATTCCTTTTTGTGCATTTTGTGTAGAATATATTTTTGAAATTGTTTTGTTGTGTGAAGTGTTCTGGTTCTTTGGTCCAGCACGTTCTCAAGTGTCCTGGACATGCCTGGCCTGTGTACTCGGCCCATCTTGTTCAGTTCATACCCTACAAAAACTTTTGGGTCACTTGCATTTGCTTTGTCTTATTTGCATGGTGCTCAGCCTCTTAATGCTAGAGGAAGCCATTACATACAAGATGCTTACAGAGCCCATAGAAACTGGCAGAGGACATTGACCCAGCATGCCTCTGCCGTGGCTGGAGTAGAAAACTAGATTTCTCAGATAAGGCAGCTATATTTGAATGTGAGTTGCTAAACTTCGGTGGATATCAAAAGCTAATGAAAATTTTATTTGTGACCTAATATTGAGAAATAATTTAATTGCAAAAGCAGATATTCTATATGTATCATTTGTTTCTTTCAGTACTTTTCATAACATATCAAATTACCCTGTGTGAAGTCCTTGTGATCCTAAAATTTTCGCATATATTTGGAAACTCTTTAAACAATCTCTTATTTCTTTGATTTCTGAGGCTGTCAGATAAACAGCAATTTATTATAATGCTGTACGTCTTGTGACTGGTATTTTTTAAGTTGGGGCTACCACCTCAGAAAAGCAGCACTTATTTTGCATACATATTTGTTGTTTCCGGTATGTGCCTTTCTGGAACATCTCAAACGATTTCATTTGACCTGTTTTTTTTTTTTTCAACTTAAAATATTTGTGTAAGTGCATATTCAACCATTATGTAAACTTCTCTGACCAGTTCATGAATGTGTGTGTTTTATAGGAATATTTTTGCACATCATTTCGAAGAATAATGGAACTTCCTCTTCAAAATCAAGGCTGCTTATAAGAGAGCATGGGATAAATGATTTGTTTGCATGTGTAATTTTGTTGTACATATCTGAACTTCTACTACATATTTAAGCTTTAGTAAATATAATATTTCAATATATTAAAAGTGGACATAATACAAAATAAAAGTATAGAAAATGCCCCAGTCATTAGTAAAGTTTTTAGTTGGTATTTATATAGTCAAGTTTGAGTTCCAGACTCCTGAATTTGTAATATACATTCAAATGGGGTTGTATATGAACATATGAATTATGAACTATTTTGAAAACCTTACGTTCTAAAAATTTGTGCAGCATTGTTTTCATGTAGTGAGGAAAGTGTTCACACTCAGCCTATCACTTAGTAAAGTCATTCTTTCTTAGCTTTCTTTAAAATGAGTGGCTTCGGAATAGCAAGTACTGTCCAGTTTACAAGTTAACTGCTTATAATGCATGTTTCAGGGTTGAAAACAAACACTGGACAGCACAGTTTATCCAATAAGAACAATGTATTTAAAACTGAATGTCAGTGCCTTTTGCTGCATGTCAGCATAGTTCTGTTGTTTTAGTGTAACTACATATAGGTACTTCACTACATATGGGATCATTATGGTGAGATTTTGCTATACTGGTGCTTGCATAATGGTTATCATGTGCCTATGCACTCGGAAGTTTTTGTGCTTAGGTATGACTTTTGTCCAGTTTGCTTCTGGTGGAATGAGGCACAGTTTCAATGTCAAGTTTAATTTCACTGATGAAGACCTTCCAAGTCTTTCTTACCTTTCTGTTTCATTTTTTTGCATAGTTCAAGCCTATCTTTTTGGGAACAGTTGACCCCAACAGTGAAGCAGGCAGGTACAAACGGGTTGTGGACACACAGAAGTGTATTCGCGCTGGTGGAAAGCACAATGACTTGGATGACGTGGGAAAGGATGTCTACCATCATACATTCTTCGAAATGCTTGGCAACTGGTCATTCGGCGACTTCTTCAAGGTGAGAGGCTTGTCCTGCATGGCAGGGATTCAGATGTAATAATGCTCTCACTGACTTAGCCGAGTATTTTCTGTTTGCATTTCTTTGTGCTCTTTGGCCATCTCTGGCCAAACAATGCAAGGAAGTTCATTATCAGCTTCCTGATTTTAATTACAATACTTATCTCTCTTGTTGTAGAAGGAAATATGTGCATGGGCATGGGAGTTGCTCACAGATGTGTTCAAGCTACAGCCAGATCGCCTTTATGTCACCTACTTTGGTGGAAATGAAGCTGCTGGTCTGAATCCAGACTTGGAGTGCAAAGAAATCTGGAAGAAGCTTGGGTAAGGGCTTGTGCTGTGAAAAAATGTATGAGAAAATCTTGGAGGCAGCTTGACTATATTAATATACGTTACAGTGCCTGCATTGCAATGGTGGCAGAAGATAAAAAGGGGTCGACCATTGCACCAAAAATTATGTTATAGCACCCACTGGCTCTCTACACACAATGGCATGTCTTACTGTCTTTCAATTAGTTTAGGATGTTGAATGCTGCAATTTAGTGTAATGTGTAAAAGTGATCCAGAGGATCGTAAATTTTTATGAAGCAAACTGTGAACAAAGCTAAAATGGACTTTTGCACAATATGATGTGAATGCTCTCCAGAATGACTTTACTTGCAGCATTTCTTAGTGGCAGCATTAGAAATGGTAAGCATGACGTGCAGATTGAGGCAGAAATGTAGACAAAAGATCCAGTAGCAGGTAAGTTCTAATCGAGAACAGAGCATTGAAAATACGTTTATTGCCATAGCAGTTACACTATGGTTGCAGACAGTACTTTTTTTTTTTTGCATACAAATGTTTGGCATATGCACTGATGCTGAGAGGCATGTGCGCTAAGAGAAAGACATAGGCATCGTGGTTAATTTAATAGTATATGTTCTTATTATGTTCATAAGTCAATTTAATTTGCCAAGCATTGTATTGATTGCAGACAGTCGGACAAAAGTGTTGTCTCAGCGTAACGGCCATTTTGTTGATGTCGTAATATTGACAGTGCGTCCATTTTTAGAAGTCTCCAGAAAGGTGCAGTGTGTTTTGCTGCAAAAAGAATGACATAGATAGAATGTCAGTAGTGTGCAGAATTGCCCCAGACTCAACCAGCTAGGACATTTAGGCTTCGAATGTTGACTTGAGCATTGAAAGCATGCTCACAATAAACACCAAACTGAAAGTTGGATGCACAGGTCACAATGTAACGGGCAGTAAATGTCGAACTAACATTATGATGTGTTTTACTGGGCCCTTTCAATTTCGCAGTAATACAAGATTTATAATAAAATAGTTGCTATCTTTGCCATAATAAAACTATTGTGTCGGGGCATGCTAAAAATGTGCTGACAATGTTGTCCATTGTGGTTATTACCTTTACATCAGGTTGTCTATGACATGTCCCTGTCTCTTTCTATGTCTGTGCTCTTTGTCACTTTAACAGCTGCATCCTTGGCTTCTCTTTCATTTTGGCAGTGTTTATATGCTACATCTTATCTTTACTAGTTCTTTTTTATAATAGTATTCCAGAGGATCGTATTTTGCCTGGGAGCATGAAAGATAACTTCTGGGAAATGGGTGAGACTGGCCCTTGTGGACCATGCTCTGAAATTCACTATGACCGTATTGGGGGTCGCAATGTTGCCCATCTCGTAAATGCTGATGTTCCTGATGTCCTGGAAATTTGGAACTTGGTGTTCATTCAGTACAACAGGTGAGAAGCTCTTTTGTAGCATACTTACTACCCATGTTGCTGGTGCTTTTAAAAAAAAATTTTTTTTTTTACGGGTTAGCTTACTTCTCTGTCAGTTTTTTAAAAAGTGCTACATAATATATTAATTTTAACACACCTTATATATTTACATATTTTGTAATGAGGTGTGCAGAGATGTAGGTGCTGCGCCATTTGCATATTTCCACACCAATCTGGCCTACTGCGCCTAATGGCAATTTGCATGTGCAATGCCAAATTTAGTCAAGTTTTATCATTGACAGAGCAATGTGCATGGGCTACACAAAAGACGCCAAATTAATTTGCTCGTGTCGTATTTCGATTCATGCATGAATCTGAATTATTAAGGTGACGTTTGTGCGCATACCTCATTATGCAACTCTGTAGATGTGTTGACAGCGAAGCTGTTAGCCAAATCATATAGACTGAAAAAATTAAAATCGGTGTCACCGGCGAAGCGATGACTGCAATAGCAAAAATTTGTAATATTGTAATCCTAATGCTGCATACCTCCTTTCTTTCTATTTTTGCTACCGCATCATTACGCATGCCTTGCGCAAACCGCACTCAAATGACTGTGAACAATTAAGATAATCTTGAAACCTTCAGATGAGATTACGCGCACGATGCAGACATTAGAGTTTGTTCTGTAACTTACACAGCCGCTAGTGATAACATTGGAACCTTCGATAGCACATGTATAATGAGGCACTTAGCTGCTTGGCAGATTATTGATGGCCGATGCTCTGGTTTGCTGCTATCAGTCTACTGCGTGTATTGCTTGTAGCAATCTAGATAATCTTAGAACCTTTCGATGAGGTTATGCGTCCAACGCGTACATAAGAGTTGGTTCTGGAACTTAAGCAGCTGCTAGCGATAACGCGAAAATCTTCGATGGCACATTTGTAAATGCCGACGCAATTTTTTGCTTGGCAAAATATCGACGGCCGACGCTCTGGTTTGCTGCTATCAGACTACAGCTTGTATTGCTTGTAGAGTGACGTTTTGTTTTTTTGAACAAAGGTTCACCCAAATAAGGTTCACTCGTGAAAACAGCGGCTGCTGCCTCTACAAAACGCCTGTGTAAGAAAAGACATACGGCCGCTCCAGGGAGAATTGCTCTTATCGCATAATCTCTTTCCATTGAGAGCGCACCGCGTTAAACTGTTTAGGAGCCTTTAGGAGCCCTGCGCTGATGCTTGCTGATAGCATGCCCCAGCTTATCGCAACCACGCCCTTAGAATCAAAGTTCACCGCTGTTGCTCCAGCGACCCGTTTTCCCCCCCTTTTCCCCCGGGTATTTTTTCGTGCTCCTTCAAGACGGGCGATGCGTTTCATCTCTGCTTGAGCATTGGACGACAGGTCTAACAGGCGGCAGGATGCAATCGCATGCGCCTTCCGAGCGATGAAGATCTGCGGTCTCGTTTAATATATGCTTGAGCAGCGCTCACTGCCCCAGCTTGCGCAATTGTACGCGTGGGTAGAACGTATGATGCGCAAGGAATGTTACCAACTTTTAGTTTAGGCGGGACAAGGCGTTGACTGAAAACTCATCGAGTGCCCGTGTAGTTCTTATTCTAATAAAAAAAATCACTTATTTGCCTAGCAGTGGTGTGGTGAGCCCATTTAAATTTCTTCGCGGTTCGGTTCTCATGTCGACTGTGGCACTTCAATGACCGGAACATAAGTTTTTTTACCCTTATTTTTATATAGCCCTATTGGTTTAGTATGAAGATAACATTTATTATATTAGTTCATCTCTAGTCATGAGTTGCTGTTCATGTTAGATGCATTGTTTTAACCACATTTTGAACATTGCAGCATTTTAACATTAAATTTTTATTCGTCTGAGTAGCCATTCAGGGTGCCGTTTTATGTTTTTTTCTTTCAGTTGCTGTGCTTTCATCTTCAATATTGTAAGATTTAACATATATATATATATATATATATATATATATATATATATATATATATATATATATAAAAATAAATTTGGGGCAATTCTGGTCACTTGATCAGCTTTGAATGCTTAGTAAAAAAACCACTGAAGTTTCTTGTATTGATGAAAAAGCAAAGAGAAAACCAAAATTATAATTAACAGTGATGTGTGACCCAAGAAATCTGCTCCAAAACTAAATATTGATGCTCCAAAACACGCCTTTTCATGCTTAAAAGCTGCTCCAAAACGCCCCTTTCACTGCTCCAAAGCTGCTTCAAAACGCTGTTATTCCTGCTCCCAAAGCTCCTTCAAAAAACTGATGCCTGCTTCCACCCCTGGGTGTGTAAAAATAAAAATATTACATATTTTATTTGAACACACCTTATTACAAGTAATGTTGTAAGTTATTTATTTGTTAGGTGCACTGTTAATGTGCACTATCTGCTGGAAAATTCAACAAGAAAAAAAAGCGTCATAAAGGTGTTTATTTTCAGCATGCTGCTTGCTAGTGAACCAGTGGTGGGAAACCTGTGCCAATTGTGCCAACCTGCGCCTACTTGAAGTTAAAGTGTTTGCAGTGAGCACTAGGAACAGGATATCGCTATTGCGTTCAACTTTTATTAGGAAAGTTTCAAGGTCCCCGTAATTTTACGGGAGGTTTGCTATCCTGTGCACTTGCAATGCTGCAAAAGCACGAAATCGACCGATCAATTATTTCGACTTCCGCACTATTGAGGCGGTGCCTTTTAACCATTTGCAAAGAACGAAGCCGATGTGGCAACCACCTAAAAGTGCGCCAGTATGATTTACTGACTAAAAGCCACTTGTGTGGTGCTGCACCGCTTTAGGCCCCAATCGCTGCCGCCTCAATCATTGTACAGGGTCGTATTCACCATGCACCGCTTTGCAGAAACAAAAGCAGTTCGCTATTGCAGAGTTGAGCGTTGTGGATAACGGGAACCTAGACAACATGCGTAGCACACGCTTTCATGAGACGACAGCGCAAACGCGCCTCCGTCTGCTGTCAGGACCGCTACAGCATCGCTTGCAGAAAGCTCGCGTCATTGCGTTAACGCAACAGGCTTCTCGCCACATCTATGCACGATCTTAAGAGGAGTGGGCACAAGCGGCTCGGCATGGTGTGTATGCCATCTAGGTGAAGCGTTGCACGCAACTAGCCAGTAAACGATCGGTTCCCCAACTACGACCGTACTGCATCTCAAAAAAACTCAATTTTCACCAAGTAGCTGATCGGGCAGCCGATTATGTCCATTTCGTAGTTATGTCAACTTATAACTGCAAAATAACAGAAACGTCTTTTACATTGTACCCGCACTTCACTGATGAGTCTCCTACTGTTCTAAAGTGAGGTTGGATTGACGGAAGAAGCTTGCCAAATCCTTGATTTTCAGAAAACCGCACCTCAGCACCCACGAGCATCTGTGTTGGCTGCGTGTCCCGGACTCTGCAGTAGTTTTAAAATGATCTTTAGTGTCGCCACCACATTCCATCGAACGGTCGTGCGAGAATGCCAGCCATTTCTGAACTTTGGCAAGAAAAAAGAAAGGGCTTCATGGTGGGCATGTTAGGCAATATTTTTTCTGTGGAACTGTATTTATTCTTTCCTTAGTGCTGATGGCGCACGGAAATAGATGCAAATTGGTACTTGGTCAAAGGCGTGTGCATGGGAGGGGGGGCATTTGGGGTGCGAAAGCCAGCTCCATACATTGCATTGACATAATAGGGAGAAGGTGATGAGTCAGCCCTGTACACTGACATGTTAGGGAGAGGGGCACTGTGCCAAAGCGTCATCCCCCTCTCTCACAAAGGGGAACCCTGTGTGCGCTTATGTACTTGGTGTTTAATTCATATATATGTCTAGTGTGTAGTTAGCTATGTTTCCGGCAGGTTCTTGGCATGTATGTTTGTTTTAATGAGGTTTTACTGTAACAAGTTTTTTTACTGTAAATAGCTTTTTATGTGTGTGTGCGCGCTACTATGAAGTTCATGCTGCGACTAGCTTGGTGCAATATCCTTCACTATGGACGAGGGTCGTACAGTGCTGATCAATATAAAAAAATATATTTAAAAAGTCCTTCACTATCCTGCATCACAGCATCTGTACATAATACTGTCAAACCCTGATATATCGAACTCGAAGAGGATCGCGAAGCAGTTTGATATATCGATAATTCGAAATACAAAATATGCGTATATCAGGCCTAAATTAACTCCTTTCAGGCATCAGCAATTGTTACAAGTGCTAACATAATGATTTGCTCACTGTGTAATGAACAAGGTATGAACTGCAAAGTACCACACTTTATCTTGCATAAAAAAAGCCCATAAACTTGTCTTGATTCTTGCTAGCCGTCAGGTTCCAGTCATCCTCAATATTACTGAAGCTTTTCAAATAAGCGAATTTAGCTCCTTCAGCCACAACAGCTTTGATTGACGCAGAATGCTGATGCAAGCTTTGTAGTGCAATAAACTTTCGCGGCACCGGCAACAGCAGCCATGATGTCAGCATCAATGCAATTAGAAACAGCAAGATCGTCATCTGCACCAATTAAGTCTCTCACTGTCCAATATAGTGCCCGGAAACACTGATCAGTCGCAAAATTCACTTAGGCACCGTATACGTCGGTGGCGGTCATGACACATCCGAAGTCGTCAACTGGTCTGCAAGAAAAGCGTAGGATGTCGCTTTACTTGACGTCACTCCAAGTGTCAGTCATAATTTTTATCACTACGTGCGGGTCAACGTTCTGTTTAACTCCCGAATGCGGATTTATCAGGAACACGCTGATAACGCTGGGTTCCCATTGTCGACATGTTGGCGATATCGATGTCACTTGGGCTTTGTAGCTGGCAGCCACTACTTTTAGCTGCTCTGGTGCGAAAAGCTAGAAAAAGCGGAGCCTCCGAAAGACGTACATTTTAAAACTGACTACGTCACGAGGTTGCACTTTTCGAAGGCCATGCTTCTCAGGCTCGCATGTCATTGTGCGCTAACAAACAAGGAAGGGAATGCGAACATTGTGAAGTGACTCAGCGATCTCGTTGCATTCTTATTTTGGTGTACTCGGCAATCTGTCTTTATGAAAAGAACTATGTCGCCGCATTAGGACCTGCGGATCGTGCATCAAACATACCGGTGCACTCGCAAGCGCCGTGCATCGAACTAGATGAGCGTGATGGAAAACACAGCCTTTTCATTACTTATGCGCGAAAAGGGATTGGAACTTATTAGAGCGCAGCCGAAATTTGATCAATATTTGCAAAGAAAAATGCACTTTCTGGGCTTCGATGCGGCGCAGCGTTTGATATAACGGATGTCCCGCTGGGCAGGAGTTCGATATACAAGTGCACGGGTCCTATACTTTTGCATGGGAAATCAAGGAGATTTATCCACTCTTCGATATAGCCAATGATTCGATATGTCAGTCTGATATATACGGGATCGGCTGTACTATTTTTATTTTTGCACCTATTTTGTGGGCTTGCTGCTTCTGTATAAATGATTATGTGAACTGAGGGAACATTAAAGGAGCCCTGAAATACTTTTTCGAATAACCATGGAATTAATTCACTGAAACAGCTTATTGCCTCACAAATTCAATGGCGCAAAAATTTTAAGAGTCCGCCCAGTAGGAGCGGAGTTACGGAGATTTGTCACAAGCTGCAATTGCAGTCTCTCTTCTCTCGTCCTGACGAAAGCGCTGGAAGCTAAGCAGGGAGGGATGGGAGAGGTAAACAAAATACTTCACGTGCACCTCGGGACCTTCAGCACTTTTTTCTTTTTTTTCTCTTCGAATATGCGGCTTTTTTCAGTGTGATCGCGCGTGGGCAAGTGATAGCCTCTCCCGGCGATCTCTGTAACGACCGAGCGCGCCATGTTCAAATCAGCCAATGGCTGATAGATGGGCATTTTACGAGTGATTTTTGAGCGTCTTTCATCATTTGTCGAGAGAACAGAAAGCAATTTTCAGCTGACTTTGATAATATATTGTGAATTCCAGGCCACGTGCTGCGCTTTAACATTTGTCTCGCATGTTCTCAGGAGCCTCTACTACCGATTGGCAGCGTTTTCTGGCCATGCTCAAAAAGTGTTGCAGGGCCCCTTTAGATTAAAAGCTAAATTTTCTTCCTTTGCGTGTGTCATGAAAGCCCATGCATGCTCTAAACACAGAGTTGCCTGTTCAAAAGCAGATTTTGCCTGCTCCATTGGCTGGTTCAAAATATTGGGCAGGCATTCCCACTGCTGGTGTACTGAAGATCTTCATTGTTGCCATTTTGTTCCAGGGAAGTAGATGGCACACTGAGACTGCTGCCCAAACAGCATGTGGACACTGGTATGGGATTTGAACGATTGGTGTCTGTTATTCAAGACAAGCCTTCGAACTATGACACTGACATTTTTGTGCCAATCTTTGAGGCCATTCAGAAGGTAAGAGTGGTGTTAATGCTTGCATTTGGAAGTCAGTTACTACTACATGTATTATCTTTTTCTGAAAATTTATGTCTTTTCTTACTTATAATACTTATATTGGAAGCAATTGTTGATACTTTAGGCAAATGGTGGCAATCATTAAAATTGTGGCTGGCACAGACACTTACTGCAACAAAATTTGACTTGTACAGAATTGTCTGGGAGTGCGTAGTTCTATATGTTGGGTAAGCAATGATTATGAAAGTGAAAAAGCTTGCAGTTGCGCATTTCATTTATAATCGTTGCTTTAATTGTCAGCTAACAGATGTTGCGTATCCCTAGCGGCTTGCCTGGGCAAATCAGACAAATTTCAATGACATCAATCGCAGTTCGCCACTGTTTGTAAGCAGAACTACCAGTATGTGTAACCGCACCCCTCCTTTTCTGCATGACGCCCCTCCACGAGTGGATATATCAGTAGAGTTATTTATATTTTAGTACAAATAGCAAGGCTGTAGGCTGCTGGATTATTACTTTTAGCTGGAACCAGCTTTCACGCTTTTCCAAAAAACGTAAAGCTCCAAAAGCTGCGGTTTATCTAAGCGAGGCAAAAAAAAAACAAAAAAAAAAACGAGATGTATTGAAGAGCGTGTGTGATGCTTTACGTAGCGCACTTGAAGTATGACGAATATAAACGTGACTGGTATCTCTTCGCCGAAATACGGTTAAAACTGAAAAGAACGTCAGCTCCTGACGCAGTGCCTTCAATACTCAGCTACTGCAAACACAACTGCGGCCATACTCGAACAACGTTTAGAAAAGCGCCGGTGATGAGAGGTATTCATATTAGATAGCTTTAATATTGTGTAAAATGCTTGCGTTAGCATGTTTTGCTTGCTAAATTATAGTGTAACGATATTCCAAAGACAAAACCAGTAAATGCCCCGCGAAGTGCTAGACCAGCTGCGCTATCTGTGCGTGAGTAATCAAAGCTTTTAAAGCTCATCGGCACACTTGCTTCTAGGTGTGAGTTGTCAAAGCAGCGAAGTTTGACAGAAATGTAATTGCGCTTGGTTCAAAGAAATTCAAGCACATAAACATATTATAAGAAAATGAGTTGTGCCATGTTAGATATTTTGGGCGCACTCAGACAAGTGTTTACAGAAATGCAGGGGAACTTTTGGTGGGCATGGGAGTGTGCTAAACCAAGCATCGGGATCAAAAACAATATTGCCTTATGCTCTAGTCTATCAACGAAGCGAGAATATCGGAAGTGTAGATGAGCAGCATAATTTATTGTGAACCAGCGCATTCTCCAAGACTGCAGACGCTAAGCGGGCAGCCACTGTTTAGATAAAATGACCATGTATTCATGTTTCCTTCACGGTGCATGCTTACAGTTTGCTGTTTTATTACCATCAATAGAAAAAAACTCTCGGGCGTGGCCAGAGCAGACGATTCGCCTGCATCGGTCAGTGTGCTGACTACGTCACTTCTGGTCAGCTGCAATGGTGTCATTTTTTTTCTAGTCTCGACATCAAAACTAGCTTTGCCTGGCATGTTTTTTTCTTGGGTAACTACTTGCATTTTGACGGTGAAAGTCGGTAAGTAGCGTTATTTCCAGCTAGACTGCCTGTTCGCCTTTTCGGTCGGTTTCAACATGGTAATAGCAGCAGCACGTATTGCTACCCAAAAAACTTCTGGTCATTTCATTTATTACTCTCTAATACCGAAGCAGAAATCTTGTGTTTTAAGTTGTGCTAGAGTAAGGAAAGACTTTCTGCTTTCAGGAAAAAAGGGAGGCACTCCAAGTTAAAGACTACCTCCTTTAATGTTGTATCTAGCTTATAAGAAAGTATATGAAATATTTGACCAGGTGCAGAGAGAAAACTCTTACAAATGAACTGGCTACTCGTTAAGGCTGCTGTTCCTCACTAATACTGCTAGGCTACGCCGGCACACAGATCCCTAAGCCATCCAGCACCTGTGTTTGTATTGTAAACAGCGATAGGATCTATAAAAAAGCTTTTAGAGAGGTGCACAATTATGGTGCACTTGGCCTTTAAAATTGTTAAATGCTTCTTGATTGTGGAAGCATTGTGGTTCTCTTTAAATTTGGTTTTGTATTCCATCATTTCTGTTTAAGAGATGGGCTCAGCTTTGGATAATTATCCAACAAATTAGCCCATAATAATGAAGCACATTTTTTTTACACATTCCCCTATACAATTATTGCTGAAACGACTTTAAATGAATTTTAAAATGGCTTAGTTTGAACTGCATTTTTAGATCACCCTTTTGAAAACCACTCTTTGAGATTAGGCTTTTTGAGCTAGAACAGAATCAAAGAAAAGACTGGTGGCGTTTCCACCTTGAAGTTACCACATCTGTCTGCCATGAGAGCATGGACCTGACACTCAGTGTCTGCTTTGAACTCTCCTTTATTTGTTTGCGGCTAAATGTCTACTAAATATCCTAATGACTGATCAGTTTATTGGTGGAATGTTAACCACAATGCAGTTTTAATAGTATACACTATTTAAGTCTAAGTTAGCCACAATACAATGAATATTGGAATGGGGAACTTTATGTGTGGCCAATTGTAGTGTTCTTAATATGCTAGAGGGAGTTTTAATTGCGGATAGTTCACTAAACCAATTTTAGTTAGATCACCAAGTTTTAATCAGAATAACATTTTATTTCTGTTCATGAACATTTACGACAAGAAATGAAAGTAAACAGTTTATGTTTCACTGTGGAACGGTGCTTTGGCACTGGAGGGTTCAAATATAGCATTTTCCAGCAGAACTTGAGCATTATTTGAAAATTATTTCTAAATTTTTTTAGCTCTGTATGGGTTTAAGTTCTGAACCAATTTTGTGGTTTTTGTTGCTGCTGCCCACAGGCTACAGGCGTGAGACCATACAGTGGAAAAGTTGGGAAGGATGATGTTGATGGTATGGACATGGCCTATCGTGTGCTGGCAGACCATTCACGCACTCTGACCATTGCTCTTTCCGATGGTGGACGACCTGACAATATTGGTCGTGGGTCAGTTTCATTTGCACTTTTTCAAATAGAGGCTTGTCATGGAAGTTTGGGTTTTACCATGCATGGTGTTTTTCTCTTGATTATGCTTTCCCTCTATTTTTAAGCCCCGGAACTGGTGAATCTTAGAGTAATAACATACGCAAGTCAAATTTATAAATATTTAGTACAGTTGCTGGAGCCAGCAATACTGACAACCATGTTCTTTCCATCCTTTAAAAGTGTCTGCATTACTGCATAGCGCTTCCTAGCTGGATTTCCGTTACCATGCACTTACGGGATCACAGTTACTACTATTAGGGGTGTGTGCTAAACTACGAAATCTTTGAATACTGTATTAACTTGTGTGATGAACCCACCTTTTTTGTAGAAAAGGTGACGCCGATTTTAGGGAAGTGTTCATTACGCAGGAGAAAAAAAAGTCACATGAGTTATAACAGCAAAAAGTTGGCATGACGGTATTAAGAAACTCGCTGTCCAACCGCTGCTGGCCTTCAATTCAGTGGCAGGACTTGGGAGCTTCTATACTTATTCGAGAACTTCGCTCTTTACAAGGAAAAACTGTCCTTGTTTTGGCGCGCGAGATTCGTAAATAACCTTTTTTTGTTTAGCCTGAAACTCTTCTTGTTGTCTCCTGTAACGAGCGCGCACGGATTTACACTTAAGTGTCGTCTACTTCAGTGTCGTCTAGTCGCTCAGTTCCCATGCTCCAGTGCATGCTCGACCTACTTGAAGTTCAAAATTAGTTGTGTGGTTGCCACAACTGCTGCTGACGAAACTGCGGTCGTTCGTGGCACAATCACGTATGGCGATGACGTCACTGACAGTGCTCTAAATGTGTGCACGTGTCCAACGCTCGACCAGTCACAGCAACGCTGCTTTCCGCAAACTCTGTGGACAAGACCACGGCTGATGCAATCATAGATAACATAGAACAACTTAGTTTTGAAGGCACCTGTGCAGCAAACACATGCGGATTGAAAACGGAACTACAGTTTGCTGCAACCGCCATGTACCAAACCGTAGTTGCGGCGACGTGATAGTGATCTACGAGCTCCAAGGGCACGTGGCTAATGCAGTGGTAGATTAAAGGAAGTAAAGATGTAGAAAAAGGCTAGAAGCATTGTGGCGTTCTTCTCCAAAAAAATCTAATACCGAGCAAAGCTAAAGCTTTGACCTGCGGTTTCGCGGCAGCCAGCTGGGCCTATTTGTCCATTCACATGCATCCCAAGAAGACATACACGAGTTGTTTTGACAGAAATAGATTTTGATAGTTGTTTTGATGATGCAAAATTTCGGAAGAATTTACGCTCCCCTTTGAGACTCTCTAGGTGAGAGATTTAGCTCGTGTGTTCGGCCGCTACAAGCCATTTTAAAGACTGCGACGCCGATGATGGCGCTTGCATTTGGGACCCTCTCTTTCTGTGTCTTGTTTTCGCCCGATGTTTTTTTTTTTTCTTGCCAAAACAAATTGAGCAAAATAATTCAGTGCGTCGACCACCCTTCCCCCTCTCTAGGTGAGAGATTTAGCTCGTGTGTTCGGCCGCTACAAGCCATTTTAAAGACTGCGACGCCGATGATGGCGCTTGCAATTGGGACCCTCTCTTTCTGTGTCTTGTTTTCGCCCGATGTTTTTTTTTTCTTGCCAAAACAAATTGAGCAAAATAATTCAGTGCGTCGACCACCCTTCCCCCTGTTGCGGAAATCTCTCGAATCCAGAATCTTTGAACTTGGCAGGTATGCCGTGCGCTCACCTATGTGAGTGAGTGTGTGTTCACACTGCTAGGAGTTTATGCGGCAGCTAGCTTGTTAATGTAATATCCATTCACTGTTTTATGTCACTGCTTCTGTATAGGATCCTGCTTTTGTTTATTTCTTGTGATTACTTTTTGGGCTTGCTGCTTCTGTAAAGATGAATATGTAAACTAGGAGAACATTAAAATTAATTAAAGCTAAGTTTTATTTCTATGTGAATGTCATGAAAAGCTCCTGCGTGCTCCAAACACAGAGGTAGCTCCAAAAGGAGATTTTGCCTGCTCCAATGGCTGCTCCAAAATGCTGGAAGGCATTCTCACCACTGAGTGTGTTTATAAGACATTTTAATGGACGAGAAAAATTGTAATGTGAAAATGCTTAGAATCCTCAGCCCATACTAACTGTTTGCTTTAGGGTTGCAATAATTAAACAGGTGGTGTCAAGTTTTAAAGAAGATACTTGCACCCTTAACAAGTTAAGGAATATGTGGGTTAAATTTTATTTTAATTGGGCTATCAGAACTACCAAAACATAATGTCTAAACTCGGGAAGTTGCCCAAAAATGGATCTTGAGAAAAATGCATTTTAAAGGTATGAGGCCAATTGACGGACAATTTTTTTTTAAAACAATAATCACTAGAAATTATTAGTCTACAATATAAAGCACATCTTTTTAGGCACATGTGAGTGTTACAAAGCAAGTCATATTTTATGTTAATTTTTCATAATAATTTCATTAAAAGTATGCCTTGTGTGAACTCCTCCCAACTCGTTCTGCTTGTTCAAAAATTTTCATTCTTTTCTAGGCACGTAAAAAAAAAGTTTGCCTGTGCAATGCACCAAAACAAATGAGATATAATGAACAGTAAAAACATAGTAATTAAATAACCAAAAAGTATGCACTAACACTAGGAGCACCTTTTTATAACAGGCAGCCATATTAACGCTTTTGGCACGATTTTGCTCACTGAGGTTCATTGCGTGCCAAATATTGTGATAAGGAAGTATGCCAAGTTTTAATGAACCATGATAATTAACAAAAGAGCTACGGCTGTTTGCGCACGGAAAAATGTCAGAAATATAGGTTTTGAAAAAATCAACAAGAAAGAGTTAAAACAAGCACAGTGCTTACACACAAGACTCTCGGGAGGGCTAAAAATCTCAATATTTGACGCAAGTTCTATTGTGGACCTTACTATTCTGCGACTTTTCTCTAGCAGCAACCCTAATTTTATTATCGAGCTTGTTTTGCAGCAACAGTGACATGACGAGGTGCTCTCACGCTACTGTGCTGTTCACTTGTGAGGCACGCTTTTCTAGTGTAGGAGGCAGGCTTGATCTCAGTTTGCTCAAAAACAATAAATGCATTTTTTTTGCCATTACCTAAATCATGCACATCATCAAACAAAGTTAATTTGATACTTTACAGGCTCACATAAATGCCCTTGAATGTGAAAAGCACATCTACAAAATTACGTGTTCACCTGGTGAGAAGGTTATGACTTTTATGATTAAAAATTATGTGCTGACAGTGCTTTTAGATCATTATTATATGTTTGCTCTTGATATGAGTGCGAAATAACCAACAAAATGTTACATATTAAGCTAATCCTATGATTGACTCACAATAGGCACTTTCAGTTTCGGTTCCGTGTGTGATGAGTGGCCGAACATTTTTGCTTGTATCTTTGGAAAGAAACTACGTAGATGGAAGCTTTATGCAGCAAGATGACAAGCACTAAATTGGGCATTTAACATAACCAAAAACTGAAAAATGGCATTTTCATAAAAAATTAGCTTTTTCCACTTGGCCTTATAACCAACCTTATTGAACGCAGAAGTCAATGACCATCTATGTGCAAAAAATATGTTTTTTAAGATGATTTCTTCCATCATCATAGCTTGGCAATCATGGTTATTTTAAGGATGTGGTTTTAGTGAACTCCTCATGCTAAATGCAACGGCTAGTAGCCAGGTAACAATTTTTAGGGGCTTTAGAACATTAGCTCCTTTTAGTTTTAGTAGCAACTTTGTGCTTTTTAAAAGCGATTTTCACAATAAAGTTTTTCATCTATCCATCATGAAACTTTCCATCAAACTTATGTGGACCTTTCACGATGGTGTACTTTACTTCATGGCAGGAAGTCGTGGCTGTTTTAGTTCGTCTACGATACACCGACGTCGTCATAGTTTCGTTTTATGCTCGTCCGTGAGTGTTCGTGTGGCTCAGATGTTTTTTGACTGGTTGATGCACTTAAGGCGACAGCATCCTAGATGCCCCATCATGGTAGCAGGCGGCTTTAACGCGCCTCAAACTACATGGGGTTATGCTTATTGTAGTGCACGCTTTGCCTCATTCACCGGACTTATCTCGGTGGCTAGGCGACATTGCAGTCGCCTGGACACTTGAACCTGACTATTGGGGTAGCGACCACCACCCAATTCTGCCTGAATTCACATTCAAGCGGAATTCGTCTTCTTCGCCGGCCTTGTCGAGTGGTAGATTGGGATTAGTACTGGATGACTTCAGAAAGCACGATCTTTTGCTCTCTTTCGGGCCCTCTGGATTGCTTTTGTGATGCCCCAATTCAGAAAGTAATTGCCTCAAACTTACTGTGGACCTGCACTGGTCCACAATTAAGCCGTCGTCGTCACCTTCGGGCAACAGGCCTCAGGCCTGGCCGGCCACCCAACTTTGATCGCTGGATTTGTGGACCGCACCACCGTTCTCTACTGGAATTTGTGCTCGAAGCAAACCTGTATGTGTATTTTTAAATCAGAAGTTTTTATGCCTAGGGGCAGACTTTTGAAATAAAAAAAAAGAAAAACGATTTGAACCTACTTCGAGTTTATTTAGAATATTAAGTTTTTTTGTGTCGTAAATCTAGAGAAACTCTTGTGAAAGCAAATAAAAGCAAAAAATATATCATATGGGAAAACAATGTGTTTTTCGATATGTATCTCCCCTTAAGCGCGCTCATTCTTCTTACGCATCGCGAAGCATCAGCGTTAAATACTGATTATTCACGTTGCTTCATGCACACTGTTTCAATATCGTTTTCGCTCTCGTCACTGGTTTCTTATCACGACAAATGGTATGGATATTACTGGTCGTAAGCTATAAGCTCGCGTGCATGCTTCATTGTCTTGCACTGTGTATTGTTTGAGCATTAGTGAAGCATGCACAGGTAATCATGGGCAACTTCATGCCATAGGTCACTCTTGTTGCATTTTTCACTGTCGTAGCATTCTTTTCGTGCTGCTTCCAGAGCTCATCTTGAACATTCAACCAGCAACCAAAAGGCTAGAAACCAGCCGTGTAACAAGTGTGCAGGTAAAGCTACCTGACGAAAACAAAGGCAATGGGGTAAAGCGGGATGTGAAAAACAAGTACCAGGCGATGATGATTGCGGTAGGGAACGTTTGAATGGGGTGCGCAGGTAGAGAAATACACGGGCATCCTGATTATGATAGTGGCAGGTACGGAGCTGGGCATTATTTTGATAGCCGCAAGTAACGTTTTGAAATCACTGTTAGTTAAAAGGGGAATCAAATTCGATGTGGTATACTGAAACATGCGGTATTCTGAAATTCCTAGTTGTGAAATATTTTACATTAAACAAATGGACATTTGGAGGGGGCTTTTCAAAAAAGTCGTTAATCTGAGGTTTTCTATAAAGACATTTGAATATTGTTTTACAGTGAAAGCTGTTATGAGATCACAACACAGGTCACATGCGCGCCGTAATATGTTTCCAGAAAATACGATAATTCGGCAGCGACGTTCGACATTGTGGCAAACTCCAGTTGTAAGATACGTTCTGCAGGCGAAAATTCTCATTCAGGTGCGGAAAAAAATCGCTCTCATGTGCTTGTGAAGCTCCAAGTGGGAGAGTGCTGCTGAGCGGCGACGGCAGTTCCTTTGTGGCTCTAAATCTTCGCCCCTTCATCGCCCGCATCTTCACCGAATTATACTCAATTGTTTCCTCCGACCTTTCTTCAAATGCCTGGTCGTCCTCTCTATCGCTCCTGTAGCTGTCTGTAAACCACACAAAGACCCGTCTGAGCCGTCAAAGCCTTAACGGTTTTCGAAAAATGCTTTTTATTTTCTGTAGCACAGTGGTTTTCATTTTCAGCTGGCACCTTGGCACAACTTTGCTGAGCACTGCAAGGCCTTCATTCGTCCCTCACTACAACAGCTGAGGGAACACTACGAAGCTAACCATCGGTTCGGCATGAGATGCACGTGCTGGCTCCGTTACACAATGCGCCGCTACATCTGCCTCCTCTCCTGATCCTGTCTCACGCGCTGCTGGCGTCTGCTAGCATGTTCTTTCTTTAGAATATTTACAAGGCCACGTGCATATAAGTATATTAGCCATGCACCTATTAGCGGAAAGATGCGCATGCGACGCACTTATCTTCCCCCACTAATCCCCATGTCATTAGCGTGGAATGTGTGCACCACTTTGTTATCAGGGTGTCTGCAACTCTGCAGGGTAACCTCCACCGGAAACGAGTGCAGCCCAATGAGAGTTGTCTTTGGGGCCTCAGTGATTGTGTCTACTTCAAGGAGAAAAAAAATTTAGGGATAAGCAACTCGGGCCATGTGCGAGGCTGCACGTTGCTCAGTAGTTCGAGATTCGAGACAGGTGCACCCAATATGGCGGCTGGGGAGCGCAAGCTCTTGTAGATTAAGGTGAAGCTGAATATCCTTCGGCGGCAGCTTGCATCGAAGGATGCAGAGCGCAGCGAAGACAACCCTGCGGTGCGAGTGTCTGACGACTACATTGATGAAGAGTTCCTCTCCACCGGCGCCGATGCACCCTTCGCTGGGTTCGTCACGATAGACGACAAGGTCCCAACAAGTGTCGCGAGATTGTTGCGGAGGTGGTGTGGGGTGACGCAGCGAAGGAGGTGGAGGACGAGGCACCGGAAGACAGCAGCGAGAACGAAATAGGGCGCCAACCAGCCAACTTCACCGAAGTTGTTGCTGGACTGGAAGCTTACAAAGCTTTTTTTTCACGAAAAACAATGAAAACGCAGACAAGGGTCAACATTGTGTGCAGAATGGGCTTTTTTTTTGTCCAAGGGTGAGAGGCAGCAGTGGGAAAATACTGTTTTTTAAGAAAAAAGTTTTTTTTGTTTCTTCTTCATTTCTAGATAGACTTCTCAGCCTCATTTTTTGCTGGATTCGGCTCGTACGTTGTCCTGGATTGTACGTTTATCTTCCGCATTTTTTTAGAAAACTTATCAACGATGTTCTGCTGTAAAGCATTCTAGAACAGGAAAGGAACAACCAGGTGTCATATAATGTGAATTGTGCAACGAGTAGGCCGTTGAATGCTCACACCCTTACAAAAGCTTAATCTTGTCCACCTATTAACTGTGGCGTATACCTTATCACAACCTCGCCTCTCATCATAAATTAGAACGTCGAAGTTTTCCTCCTCCTCACACAAATCTGAATAGAGCACAAGCAATTGCTTACAGACAGCTGCAGGCTCGTACATATATCACACCAACGACACTAACCAAGATCAATTTTGACTTCTCTACTGTATGTCCACACTGTAGCAACGAATATAACAATTTTGATCACATGCTTTGGCTGTGCCCTGCCAATGTGGATACAGAATTTTCTGACCTGTCCTCTTGGGACTTCGTCCTTTAAAGGACAGAGCTTATCGCTCAGCTCAAGGCTATCCAGAGGGCCAGGGCCGTCGTCAAAAGACTCTGTCTGCAGGTCCCGACCTGGGTGGAGCTGCCGAATTGATTGGCGAGGCTTTCGGCACCGCCTTCTTTCTTCTCAGGACCTCAATAAAGTTCATACTCACTCACTCACTCACGCACGCCCACCCACCCATGATGAGAATTTGGTGGGATTACAAAAGCTTCTGGCATGATTTTATCGTCAGCCACAGCAGAAAAAATTGCACAAAGTTCCTTGCAAGTGTGCAGCGGGACCACGCTTTTCCGAAGAATGACAAAGGATGGCGTAATGAATGCCTGCCTACTACGAAATGATTAATGGCATAGTGGGTAGCCTGCAAGTGTGCTTGCAACAGCTACCCAAAGAGTGTTAAATAACAGGGCTCTGAAAGGTCACTCTTTCAGCTTTCTTTGTGATAGTGCTGTGCATGGTGCGCAGGCCTGATGTTTTTTTTCACTGTATTGAGGCCATCATGTATTTATGACTTGGTCACAAAGGTATAAACTAGTGACAATTAACTAATTCGGCATTTTTAACTTTCTGTAATAATACATGATTATGTATTCATGATAGCCAGCGCTAACAACCCAGATGAGAAAAAGTGATGACACAGCCATTGACTCTCAATGGGCTCGTTCCTGATTCTCAGCCTGTTTCTTGTCTAGATTTGTGCTGGCTGTCGGAGCTTTTTTTTTTTTTTTTGGAATAGGCCAAATTTGCTACTCTATGACTATGCACTTTTCAGAGCCTGAATTGGCATTGGTTTTCGTGAATGTCATCTCACTGGGCTGATTTTCTTTACAGCTGACTAAAATTTTAAAAGGCCTGTAAGCCACTCAGAGGTCAAAATTCGGTTGTGGTGGGGAAATTGTGCACGAATGTACGATGAACACTGAGCTGTGAAAATTTTTAAAACTCTGCAGTAATAGAGGAGTTGTATGCCTTTGATCATCGAAACCGCGATGGTCACTCTTTTTGCTCTCTCCTGTGCATCCCTACGCTAATATCCTCTCCAAGCCGCTTCGCCAGTCTCAACGAGCGCCCCTTTCATGCCCCTCCCGATCTCTCGTGGCATATGTCATCGCTGGCGTGCTGCTTGAAACGCGGTCTACTTCCAGTTGCCCCGACTCTGGTCGTCGATCTCGTCAGTTGCATTGTAGCTGTGTGCTTGTTGGGGTACCGTGGATGTCGTAATCGTGCCGGTATGGACATTGCGTTGCACGCACGGCTTCAAGGGATCGCCAACGCGATGCACCTGTATGGGGACACGCCGTGCCCTGTACGAGTTGCACGCACGTGGGCAACACGACGAACAACAACAAGCAGCGCGAACAGCTGGTTGCACACTGACCGGAAGTCGTAGGCTCTTGCTCGACCAATCTCAGCACATTTGGCTCGGCGTGTCAGAGATGTGGTACGGTGCATCCCGCGGAGGCCTGAAAGGCCTAGAAAGAAGGAGGGATGGTTTCTTAGAATTCGTGGTGCGCTGGCGGCTCGTAGCTCTGCCATGTGTAGATTCTTTGATTGCGAAGGCACTCTGCACATGATGCACACGCTTACTTCAA
This sequence comes from Rhipicephalus microplus, assembly GCF_043290135.1. Taxonomy (NCBI): domain Eukaryota; kingdom Metazoa; phylum Arthropoda; class Arachnida; order Ixodida; family Ixodidae; genus Rhipicephalus; species Rhipicephalus microplus. The sequence continues at coordinate 162,454,989 of NC_134710.1, read as the reverse complement.
ATGCTTGAAAAAACATCGGTGGTAGTTTACGGGCCTTTGAGTTAGGCATTTTGAGCAAAGAATTGAGCCTAACTTTTTCAGTGTAACCGCACTGTGAGAAAAATTGTTTTCTATAGGTATAGTCGCATTGCTTATTCACAAATAATGCTAATAAATTGTTAACACTTACAATAAAAATAAAGAAGTATATGGGTTGTAAAAATAGTGTATCAGCAGTTTCAAAATATGTGCATACTGGATTACTGTCTAGTTTTTGCCACTCATAATTGTTATGCACACATAAAAAAAATTGAAAAATTGCAGTGTTTCTTTAAAATTTTGGCGACGCTATAAATGTATGGCATTGATCAATCGGAACTTCCTTGTGGCATCATGTATTTATGTAATTGACCCTCAGAGGGTCAGTTTCTAGTGCTCAGTTTGTTTTTTAATAAATCCTATTTTATGTAGTGTAAAAAAATAAAATGTTATAACTTTTAAGTACCCCAATGTGAAAACTGTTTGATAATAATAGTAAGAAAGCTGCACAGTATTCACAAGCTGTCAGAGAATTATTCTCTAGTTGATTCAGTTTGCATCTGGGACTATTTGATTAATATTCAGTCAAGTTTCAAGAACTAGTCCTATTAATACACCCATAGATCTTTTCAATCTTTACAGTCAAAGCTCATTAGTATGTACCCGTTTTGAACATACTAACAGGTAATATGTAGTTACGAGGAATCCTCGACAAAGTCTCATAGACACTAATGCATTCATGGGGTGCTTAAGCAGTAGTTGTTCGTCTTATGCCTACTGGCTAGTGCGTACCAACTGTGTTCTGCAATAACGTTTTGCGCCATGAAAGTTTACTGCGCCGCTGAACATGCAGACGCCGCAATGTGCCACAAATGATTTTCCATAATTTTCGTAAGCGAGGAGATTGGCTCATCAATTATTCCAACTTTTGTGCGATTGTGGCTATACCTTTGCGAGTAGTCACTGGAAAAAATGGTGGCAAGGTGCTGACCACCGGCAAACGTGCCAGTATGGTTTTTCACTAACGAGAAGCTTCATTACAGTAAGCATTCCCAGCTATCAGCTCAAGCGCAGGTGTGGTTACCCTAAGCCTACTGCATGCTTTTGATAGGTGACTAGCTGAACGTGTTGGGCCGCTGATCGATGCCGTCTCACTGTGCAAGACGATGTTCAAGTGCGTACCTACCGCTTTGCAGAAATGCAAGCAGCCCGCTGTTTCGGAGTTAAGCGTTGCCAGTCACGGGCACCGAGAAACCTAGCTGTATTGACGCTAACTCACGCATGGTAAAGCAGGTGTAGTGCTGTTGTAGCCATACTGCAAGCTTTTATTAAGCAAAAGCCCAAACAAGCTCCCATCTCCTGCCAGTGCTACTAGAGCGATGATTGCAGAGTGTGCATCTCTTGCAGAAAGCTGTCAACCCAACAGCCTACCCGCCGCATCTGTGCACGGTCTGAAGCAGAGTGGCATATTTAACAGCCAGCGGATCAGTAGTCACGGTGTGCGCAGAGTAGGCGAAGTCCTGTACGTAGCTAGCCAGCAGACAATTTGGCTCCCTGCGACCGTACTGCATTCCCATAGAGAACTGTGTCAGTTTTCAATTACAAGCAGGCCGCGGAAAATATGTATCGCAGGCAGTCGATTATATCCATTCTGTCGCTATACCTTGCTGCGTATCCTGGACCCCTCAGTAGTTTTTAAATGCTCTTTGGCATCGCCACCGCGTGCTATTGGACGGTTGCGTGAGAGTGACTTTCCTGCTCTTTGGCAAAAAGAAATGGCTTTGTGGTAGGCATTTTTGGCACTATTTGCTGCGGCACTTTATTCGTTTGTTGGCGGTGATGGCGCACGTCAGGAAATGCAATTTTCTAGCTGGTAGTTAGTGTATAGTACGTTTAGTTCATTGTTGTGCCACCTTTTCTGCCAGGTACATTAACGAGGTTTCACTGTATTTTGGCCTAATAATTTCTTGAGAGGCTTTGTTATTTGTAGTTTAGCATTAAGCTTGTTAGAATGTTGTATGCTGACCTTTGAAACTTTTTCTTATTGTGGCAAACACTTTTCAGATACGTTCTTCGGAGAATTTTGAGGCGAGCTGTGCGATATGCTACTGAGAAAATGAATGCTGCTCCTGGAACATTTGCTAGCCTAGTTCCTGTGGTGGTTGAAATTCTAGTAAGTGATTTACCATCCTTTGTCTAACATCCTGTTTCTTAAATAGCAGTTGGTGCCAATGAAGTTTGTGCGTTTATCTTTTGTCCAGTGACTTTTGTTTTGTTAGGTAGTACAGTTGAACCCTGATTGAAGTATGTTCGTATCTTGATGACCTCCCATACGATTCAATGCATTTAACCCTCGGGAGCAAAAGCTCTCTCGACTGCTGTGCTGGAGCATTAGACCCAGTGTTATTTACGAACAAGTTTCATATATCTTTCCCCGTAAATTGCAGTAAATAACCATCACAGAACACTAGTGAGGCTGTCGCAATTTTCAAGCACAGCTCTTAGGCACCTGTGCTTCCTTTCACTATGATCTTATGCATATTGCACATGCAGCACGAGGTACCCGCACTGGAGCACATCATGTATAAAAGGCGGCTTAAGAAGACTGTTTTCTTTTGATGAAGATTGGTGTCGCGGGATCAAATCCCGGCTGTGGCGGCTGCATTTCCGATGGAGGCGGAAATGTTGTAGGCCCGTGTACTTAGATTTGGGTGCACGTTAAAGAACCCCAGGTGGTCGAAATTTCCGGAGCCCTCCACTACGGCGTCTCTCATAATCATATGGTGGTTTTGAGACGTTAAACCCGACAAATCAATCAATCGATGAACATTGGTGTCAGCTTTGGTCGAACTGTCAGTATGAATGATGAAGAAACAGGGTGTGAGTGGAGGATGAAAGACTGCTGTAGGAAATATTGCACGAGGAGCATAACAGGAAAAGGGTGCAGTGAAAGCACGCAGAGGAAAACGGAGGCAGAGAGCGTGGTGGAAGGGTGTGATGAAAAGCAGACTGTCTCTTGAAACCTGCTTCATGTTGGCAACCCACCGCAAGATGGCAACGTAGTAGCATGCTATGTTGGTTCGTTGCTGATGGCGTTTTTAGTCGGGTATGAGGTGAATGCTTCTGCGGCGATATCGTGGGGGCTTTGAACGCACCGTTAATGGGCTCAATGCAAGTTCACATGTTCCTATATTCATGTTTTTTTTTTCCTGAATAATGAGTGACTTAACCGGTGGAATTGCTTTATCTGCCAATATCAGCGATGTGATAACTGCACTCATTGGTGTAGACTGTAGCATTCTGCTACGTTTTAGCAAAAAAAAAAATCTCATAGTTTGTACCCAACATGCACCGAGTTACTATTCTTGTAGTCCTTGAAAGAGAAAGAAGACTGAACATGCCTTTAAACTCTACTTACTAGGCTTGTGCGAGTAGCAAATTTTAGGTTTTTAGGTTTGCAGTGATTTAGAAGAGAGTAGGGATTTAGTCAAATGATATTGAATTGATTTCGAATAGTATATATCACATATAATGAAAAATTGGCGTATTCGTCATGACCCAACTTATGTACACAACATTTTTCTTAGGAATTGAAAAATACATGTGCAAATGCCATTATTTTTGGTTCAAAGGAAATCAACATTGAACAGTAGCAAGTTGACGTTTGGTAGAATACAAGTAGTAATCTGTAAAATACATTATGTTTTTAAATTTACTATATGTAGAGCATATAGGGTAAGCTGGTAAAACAAGCCTTTAAACTTAAAAATTTATGAATCGATGTGAGGCTATTATGCTCATTTAACCTTGGAAGTGGGGCTTTGTGTTAGTGCAAATTTTTCTTGGATAGGTGTATCATGGTATAGCATTTTTCAGTGATGTGAAACTACCTTTACTGGCAATTACATACAGATTAATATACACCTATTTGTTCATTTCGAATACATAGAAATTTACAATAATTTAAATCGAATCGAAGTGAATTCGGATACTGTAATATTTGTTAAAGTATTAGAAGTTCAAAAATTCACACTAGTCTAATTAGCACTAATTTCAAATTTTGAAGTACAGTAGCCAGCCGTTTATTCGAGCATTGAAAAATCCGACTTGCTTGTTTATTCCAACACCTTTGTGGGACCGTCACTCATCCCTTTGATGTAATGTGAACTCGTGACCGAAAATTTACTGCTTGGTAACTGCTGTAAAAGGTTGTTATGATGCCGCAAGGTAAAATTTTAGCTCCTCAAGAAGCTGCGCTGAAGTGCCCCGCCGTGGTGGTCTAGTGGCTAAGGTAGGCTGCTGACCTGCAGGTCGCGGGATCGAATCCCGGCTGCGGGGGCTGAATTCCCGATGGAGGTGGAAATGTTGTAGGCCTGTGTGCTCAGATTTGGTTCACGTTAAAGAACCCCAGGTGGTCGGAATTGCCGGAGCCCTCCACTACGGCGTCTCTCATAATCATATGGTGGTTTTGGGACGTTAAACCCAACATATCAATCAATGAAGCTGTGCTAAAGTGGCTTCAGTCCATCGTATCACTCCATTCTGCTCATATTTTGCATTAAATAGTATTGTAAACGTATGTGAAATTTTTGTTTTCAGTAATAAAAAACTGTCAGAAATGATTGCTGGTACTGAAGCACATCATGACTTCCAGCTGCATTTAATAATGACCCATTTTGAATGGCACAGCCTCATTGCCATTCACCATTGTTAGAGCCACACGTTCTTGACTTCTGTCACTACATGACATTCCTCTGCCATTGCTCACATATGCAGCACACGGTGCTGTTGGCAGTGTGTTTTGAGTGGCATGAAGGCAAAGTTGGCTAACATGTGTTCACATTTAATTTTCATATTGTTGCATTTCATGTTGGCATTATCTCATATTTAACAAAAATTCCCACATAAATGATTTTATTTTTTGCTTTCTCATTTGATATTGTTGTTGCGGGTTGTAAATCTAAATTGAATGCATACTACATGAAAGAAGCACTGACACATAATTTTGCATCTTATTTTAATGTTGCACTAAGTAGCTAACGACTCGCTTATCACGGCTGAAAAGCTGGTTTCCTTAAGCACGTTGCAGTTCATTATTTGGAGGCGGTTGTGTAGTGCTCAATGCAGTTTTGGTTTCGGATAGCTCAGAGTGAGTTTGGATCCAGAGTGGTTTATGTAAGCATAGTGGTCTACATGAGCACACCAAAGTGCATGCATGTGAGCACCTTGCGGACAACTCTTTTCTATGAAGGTTTCCTTGGTGCTGCTGTAATTCCCTTTGAGATGTTGTAATTGTTTGTAATTGTGTAATTTATATTGCATGTTTCATGTGCAGTGGTGTGTCTCGCACTTTAAAATTGATTTGAAATATGTTTTAGGCTATATTGTGCGTTGATATTTCGTAAATGATGCATACGTGCCCAGACAAATCAACCTCGCAATTTATCTTGCCTTGAAAATGTTGTAATCATGCTATTCTGGTATCAAAAAGCTAGGCACATCTTTATAGACACAGTTTATTTAGTGTAAATGAACATGTTATCACGATTCACTCATTTAGACTTTCCGGAGCTCTTAATTCTGCTGCTGCGTGCAGGAGCATCATGTACATACCCATTGCTGCTTCAATTGAGGAGCTGTGTGCATACCACATTGTGGTGCATACAATGATCAGAGCAGGACAGACACTTCAAGCTAAATCTATCTGCAATAGAATCTTGGTTATTGTGGTCTGATACAAATTTAGAAAATTTTCCAGCTAGATTCCTTTGCATGTAATCGGCCAAATTTCAAATGATCTGAACACTCTTTAGCATCATAACGGGTGATACAAACTTGGGTACCAATACTGTCGAGCGATGGCTGACAGGAGCACGCTGCGAGAGCTTCGGAGGTACGCTAGCTGTTGGCGCTTGCAGTCAGAGCTCAGGTTATTGCTTGTCATAACCACTGTGGACGGAGCCACGGTTGGTATCGATTGGATCAGGCATGGTGACGGCGAGACTCCAAATGTTGACACATGTCCAATGCTCACCAAGTCAAAATGATGCTGCCTGTCATAGCCACTGCGGACAAAATCGTCGTAGACACGATCATAGATAGGAAGGACGTAGTTCTGAAGGCATGTGTGAGGCCAGCGGACACAGGTTGAACATGGAATTACCGTTTACTGCATATACTGCACACGAAATTGCGGTCACTCTAAGCACAGTTTTTGATAGCTGCTGCACAGCTCCGAAGGTACACAACTAACATGGCATTACATAGAAGGAAATAAAGTCATGAGAAGGTACAAAGCATTTTGGCGTTCTTGTTCATTTATGACTATGGTGCAGGGGACTGCGGCATTAAGTTTTCAGTTGGCCACACGTGAAGCTCTGGTGTGCATTCATGGTATCCAGCTGTGCTGTCCCTTATTGGTCCATTCGCTGTGTCAAAGACACGCGAGTTATTTGGAAGGCAATACGTACAAGTCATGGGCGTATATTGCGGTCTGAAAAATGAATTTTGCTAGTTTTTTGGTGATACGAATATTCTCGCACCCTCGTGGAATTCATATCACAAAGACTCTTCTCTAATCCTTTAATTATGTGCTTACAAAAGCAGGTTATCTTTTATATATCTCATCTTGTGCATTGTTGATGTTCGATGCCAGCGATGCTGGTAAGGGCCAGTGTGAGCATTCACCGCACCAGTATTTTGACTTGCTTGGTTTCTGCGAGGACATTGTTTATGTGATTCAACAGTAATCTACAGCAGCATTCTATGACCCATCCTCATATTGTTTCAGTACTGCCTATATATATATATATATATACATATATAATGTTTTTGAAGCACATGTTTTTCTCTGAATGCAGGGTGATGCTTTTCCCGAGCTGAAGAAAGACCCAGAAGGTGTAAGTTCCTTTTTCTTGTTACCAGCTCCAGCGATTTGTATTGGTCGTTACATGAAATTCACTGATTTGTGGTTAAAGGCTTTTAGTGAGGTTATTTTGTTTTGCAGGTGATGGACATAATTAATGAAGAAGAGAGCCAGTTTCTTAAGACACTTTCTCGTGGCCGCAGCCTTTTAGAGAAGACTGTGGGCAAACTAGGGGACCAGAAGTTTCTGCCAGGCAAGTGTCATTGATTAGTGTGTTTCTTTCCTCTAGGTTATTAAGCTGTCATTATGTTACTTTACACTTCACTTGTCTCTTATAGCTTTTGTGTGTTGTTCATGACCTGAACTAAAAAAAAAACAGTGTTAAATGTAAATTCGATTGTACTTTCCCTAGTTGTGGGATGACCCCGTATTTCACTATGGATCGGTTAGGTCCCGGCAGAACAGCCTAAAAAAACCTTGGTTACACAATGCTGTTTTGCACTGAACCCGCATCTTGTATGACTGTGGCACTGTCCAATAAAAAAATATTTTCTTTAACTCAACTGTAGCATGCACTAAATTTACATTAAAATAAATATATGTTGTGAGCTGTTTTATATAGAATTCACATACCACTAAAAAAAAAAAAGGAGGAGGAGAAGAGTGAGGGAGGCACAATATGCCGTGTTGGAATGGATAATTTATTCTCCTGGCAGTTAACTTTCAACTTTCTTCAGTGATCTAATTTTCTGATCAATTCTGAATACACTTCGATCATGTGCATGTTTCTCAGTCGTTACTTTACAAGCTCAGTTTACACATAAGCTGGTTGGCAAACTCGTCTTTGATGTCCGTATATTTTCCCATCGTCAGCTTGTGAAAACTTTTCCTGGTCAAAACGCTGCAGAAGATCTCTCTTTGCTTACGGTTACAGGCCTCGAGCACACAAAAAGACGTGATGCTGCTATTTTCAGTGTGCAAAAAAACTCTCTCTTCATGAGAGCATTTCGTATTAAGACAGTGTATCACCTATTGTACTTCATTAGGAAGAAATACAAGGCATACAAGTCCCTGCCACGCATGAAACCATTTTACATGAACTCGCTGCAAAATATGCTCTGTCGCCATTTGGCGAACACGCTTATCTGATCACGAGATTGCAGCTTTGTTTCTGTGTGCAGGAAATTTTCGGACTTGATTTATCTCAAAGAAAGTGTGCTTTGGTTTCATTATGTTTAATATTTAGATTTAAGCTTCATTCACATCTCCTTAAATGTGATGTTGAGCTGTCATTTCGAAAAATAATGATAATTACCTTTATTGGAGATGTGCAGAGCTGTGTCGCGATCTAATTAGGGGAATTTGTACCTGTCTTTCCAGACAAGGCAGAGCGTCACTACCTATAGTTTCTCGATTATATGACACCTGGATTGTACGACGATTTTGCCTGGTCCCCTCAGTCGTATAATCAGGGTGCCACTGTACATAGATCATGTCACTACTGTAAATAGAAATGATGCAGTGAAACTATTTAGGAGTGATACTAATAGGAATGATATTGTCACGGGGTCGTGACGTGGCCGAAGACAGGAGACTTCGTGTTGGGATTTAGCTGTTTATTTGGGCGAACCTGTGCCCGGTAAACGGAAAGTCCAATTACAGCGGTAGTCTTGCACAGATAGCAGTCTCGGACTGATAGCAACGAACGGAGCGTCGGCCTTCGATCAACTTTTCACAAGCGGCGAAGCGCGTCGGCATTTACACTCTTGCTGTCGAATGTTCTAGCGTTATCGCTGGCGGTGGCGTAGGTTCCAGAACAATGTGTACCGTTCGCACAGTGAATGTGATCTTATCGAAATGATCTACTACAGTCCGGAACCTTCTCGAAAACTGCAGGCGCGGTTTGCGCTGAGAATCGTGGGGTGTTTTGGGACGATAACAAAATCTTGGGAGATGGAACGTGGCATTGCCCCCCTCTGAAAAAAAGGCATCGTCCCGATGCTTTAACTAAAGATGAAGGTACAATAATAATGCAAGAAAGTACAATGAATAAATTACGATACAACAATAATAAAAAAAAAACACTGTTTCAGTTTGTTAACGTGCATGAAACGGCTTGAGGCGCGCGACATGTACGACTTCAGGTCGCGATCGGCGTCGTTGAGAGTTCGTAATGCCGTCGGGGACAACCTCGTAATCAAGTGGGCCGAGACGTCGAACCACCCTGTATGGTCCGAAGAACCGTCGCAAAAGCTTTTCACTTAGTCCACGTCGGCGTATCGGCGTCCACACCCAAACACGTTCACCGGGCTGGTATTCCACGAAGCGTCGTCGAAGGTTGTAATGGTGGCTGTCGGTCGTTTGTTGATTCTTGATACGGAGACGCCCAAGTTGTCGGGCTTCTTCGGCGCGTTGAAGGTGCTCGCTCACATCGAGGTTTTCTTCGTCGGTGACGTTGGGTAACATGGCATCGAGCATCGTTGCTGGGCTCCTTCCGTAAACCAATTTGTATGGAGATATCTGCGTCGTCTCCTGCACCGCCGTGTTGTATGCGAAGGTCACATACGGAAGAATGGCGTCCCACGTCTTGTGTTCGACATCGACGTACATTGACAGCATGTCGGCGATCGTCTTGTTAAGCCGTTCGGTGAGGCCGTTGGTCTGTGGGTGGTACGCTGTCGTTCGGCGGTGGTTTGTTTGGCTGTATGCCAAGATCGCTTGAGTTAAGTCGGCAGTGAATGCCGTTCCTCTGTCGGTGATAAGGACCTCCGGGGCGCCGTGACGTAGGACGATATTTTCGAGGAAGAACTTAGCTACCTCGGATACACTGCCTTTTGGCAGGGCTTTTGTCTCGGCGTAGCGGGTTAGGTAGTCGGTAGCTACCACGATCCACTTGTTTCCGAAAGCCGACGTCGGGAACGGCCCCAGTAGGTCCATACCAATCTGCTGGAAAGGTCGGCAAGGTGGATCAATTGGCTGCAGAAGTCTCGCTGGCCTTGTCGGCGGTGTTTTGCGTCGCTGACAGTCCCGGCATGTCCTCACATACCGAGTGACGTCGGTCGTAAGACGTGGCCAGTAGTACCTTTCTTGTATCCTCCCGAGCGTGCGAGAAACACCGAGGTGCCCTGCCGGCGGATCGTCGTGCAGGGCCTGCAGGAGTTCTGGTCGCAGAGCTGAAGGCACTACAAGGAGGTACTTAGCTCGAAGCGGTGAAATGTTTTTCTTTTGTAGAAGACAGTTTCGTAGAAAGAACGACGCAAGTACGCGCTTGAATACCTTCGGGACTTCGGCGGTCCTGCCTTCGAGGTATTCTATTAGGGCCTTAAGTTCCGGGTCGGCCCGCTGTCGTTCAGCGAAGTCGTCGGTAGTTATCGTTCCCAAGAAGTACTCGTCATCCGGGTCGTCGGGTAGCGGTTGGTCGACAGGCGCACGAGAGAGACAGTCGGCATCGGAGTGTTTTTTGCCGGACTTGTAAATGACAGTAATGTCATACTCTTGAAGTCTCAGGCTACATCGTGCGAGGCGACCTGAAGGGTCCTTCAAGGTGGCTAGCCAACACAAGGCGTGGTGGTCGCTCACAACTTTGAAGGGCCTGCCGTAGAGGTAGGGGCGATATTTCGACGTAGCCCAGATGATGGCGAGGCACTCCTTTTCTGTTGTGGAATAATTTGTTTCTGCTTTGGATAGCGATCGGCTGGCGTAACTAATAACCCTTTCAAGTCCGTCAGCCCCTCTGCACAAGAACGGTGCCAAGACCTACGCTGCTTGTGTCAGTATGTATTTCTGTCTCGGCGAATTCGTCGAAATGGGCAAGTAACGGTGGCGTCTGGAGGCGGTTCAGGCGGCATGTTTAAGCTTCTGGAAAGCGTGTTCCTGTGGCGTTTCCCACTTGAACTCCACGTCGGCCTTGGTAAGGTTAGTAAGAAGGTCGGCGATGCGGGCGAAGTTTTTCACGAACCCCCTATAATAGGCGCACAGGCCCAGAAATCGGCGCACGGCCTTCTTGTCAGCGGGCGGCGGGAAGTCGGCGATGGCGGCTGTTTTCCGTAGATTGGGACGAACTCCAGACTTTCTGATAACGTGTCCCAGAAACAAGAGCTCCTCATACGCAAATCTGCACTTTTCTGGCTTCAGTGCGAGTCCGGACGTCTTGATGGCTTGAAGTACAGCTTCAAGGCGCCGAAGATGCTCGTCGAAACTCGAGGAAAACACGACGACATCGTCCCAGTACACAAGGCAAGTCTGCCACTTCAATCCTGCCCGTACTATATCCATAACGCGTTGAAAAGTTGCAGGCGCTGAGCAAAGGCCGAAGGGCATCACCTTAAACTCGAAGAGGCCGTCCGGTGTTATAAACGCCGTCTTCTCAATTTGCCAATAGCCAGTCTTGAGGTCCATTGACGAAAAGTACTTGGCGTTATGGAGCCGATCAAGTGCGTCGTCTATTCGTGGGAGAGGATACACGTCCTTTCTTGTGATTTTGTTCAGGCGGCGATAATCGACGCAGAAACGTAGGGTCCCATCCTTTTTCTTCACTAACACCACGGGGGATGCCCATGGACTCTTGGACGGTTGGATAATGTCATCCCGCAGCATTTCATCAACTTGTCTCTTCATGGCCTCATGTTCTCGCGTCGAAACCCTGTACTGACTCTGACGGAGTGGTCTGGCATTTTCTTCGGTTATGATGCGATGTTTCGTGATATGGGTCTGCCGAATTTTCGATGACGAGGAAAAGCAATCTTCGTATTGCAGGAGCAGGGCCTTGAGCTGTTCTTGCTTATCGTTTGGAAGTCTGGGATTGACGTCGAAAGCTATGGGAGGGGCTTGGTTCCTCTGAGCAGGTTCCGCAGAATCGGCGAGGGCGAAAGCACTGGTGGCTTCGACAATTTCTTTGATGTATGCGACCGTTGTTCCTTTGTTCAGATGTTTGTACTCATTGCTGAAATTCGTGAGCATAACCGTTGCTTTGCCTCCCCGCAGCTCTGCAATTCCTCTTGCGACGCAAATATTTCGGCTGACCAACAGATGCTGACTGCCTTCAACGACGCCTTCCAAGTCAGGTGATTTAGGAGCGCCGACTGAAATAATGACGCTTGAGCGAGGCGGAATGGTGACTTGTTCCTCCAGCACATTCAAGGCATGGTGTCCTGACTGCGTGCGCGGCGGTAGTGCTTCTTCTGTGGATAACGTTATCGACTTTGTTTTTAGGTTAATGACAGCACCATGGAGGCATAAGAAGTCCATGCCAAGGATGACATCTCTCGAGCAACGCTGTAGGACTACGAAGTGTGTAGGATAAATACGGCCGTTAATGGTGACTCTCGCTGTGCAGATTCCTGCAGGCGTTACGAGATGACCTCCGGCTGTGCGGATTTTAGGGCCTTTCCAAGCTGTCCTAACTTTCTTTAACTTCGCGGCGAACGACCCACTGATGACAGAATAGTCGGCTCCAGTATTGACGAGAGCGGTCACACTGTGGCCGTCGATAAGAACGTCGATGTCGCTAGTTCGCCGTCTCGCATTACAGTTAGGGCGTGGCGTCGGGTCACGGCTGCGTCGGCTTGTTCCGCTGCTTCCATGTTGCGTCGTCACGCCACCTCCGGTAAGTGAGCTTTCGCCGCCAGGGCTTTGCCTGGTTGGCATTGTGTTCGGAAAGCTCCGTCGCGTCGTCGTCGTCGGAGGATCTTCGGTAGTTCGTCGCACAGCAACCGCACCTCTACCGGTTGCTGCCCTTAGTTTCCCGGATACGGGCTAGGAGACCGGCCCCGCATTGGGCCGAAGTACTGCCGGGGGTGCGGTGACATGCGGCGGCTGGGCGACGGCGAACGGGAAGGACTTCGGGGTGTCCATTAAGTTCCTGTCAGGTAGTCGGCGATGTCACGTGGCCGTTCCCCTGGCTGCGGACGTGGTGCATCGACGGCGAAGCCACGCAGTCCCATCTGTCGGTACTGGCAATGGCGGTAATTGTGCCCGGCCTCGCCGCCGTGGTAGCACAGTGGGCGGTGGTCAGGGGTGCGCCAAACGTCGGTTTTCCTCGGCGCACTGCGCTGGCCCGCTGGTGAACGGTAGGTCGTCGGTGGGGGTGGTGGCGGCAATGGTGTTTGGCGACGGAAGTGCGACGGGGCGGCCTTTTGGCGTGGACGGGGAGGAGCGTTGTGGCGCACTGCAGCGGCGTAGCTCATAGCTTCCGGCTCAGGCAGCGGTGCGTGGGGAATTTGAAGCGATTGCCGAACTTCTTCTCGCACAATGTCGGCGATTGAATCCACTTGAGGCTGTGCCGAAGGCAACAGCTTGCGCAGCTCTTCCCGCACGATCGCTCGGATCGTTTCACGCAGGTTTTCGGAGTCACTGGTTTGAGCAGCAGCGCATTCTGGAGTCAGGCGACGATTATACTGTCTGGTGCGCATGTCAAGGGTTTTTTCGATGGTGGTCGCCTCGGATACAAATTCTTGGACGGTGTTCGGTGGATTCCTCATTAGTCCCGCGAAGAGCTCCTGTTTGACCCCTCGCATGAGGAAACGAACTTTCTTCTCCTCAGGCATGTCTGGGTCAGCGTGACGAAATAGGCGGGTCATCTCCTCTGTGAAAATTCCAACCTTCTCATTTGGTAGCTGAACCCGGGTCTTTAGTAGAGCAGCGGCCCTCTCTTTGCGAGCGACGCTCGCGAACGTTTGGAGAAATGCGCCGCAGAAGACATCCCATGTTCGGAGTGTGGACTCACGATTCTCTAGCCAGGTTCTTGCGGTGTCTTCCAGGTATAAATACACACGACGGAGCTTTTCTTCGTTGTCCCAGTGGTTGAGGGCGGCCACACGGTCGTATGTTTCTAGCCAGGTTTCCGGGTCTTCAAACGATGACTCATGAAACGTTGGTGGTTCCCTGGGTTGATGAATGACGATCGCGGGCTGGGACGCTCCGGTTGTCATTGTCGCTGCAGTAGAGGTCATGGCCTTGGCCTTCCGCGCCTTGTCTTGTAGAGGCTCGTACTCCGGTGGGAGACCTTGCTGTCGGCGGCTTGTTCGCTGCTCTTGGTCGGCGTCGGTGTCTTCTCCGCGACGTGGGCTGGGTTCACGGCTTGACGGGGGCGTCCGGTACATGAACGAAGCAGCACCTCTACCAGATGCCACGGGGTCGTGACGTGGCTGAAGACAGGAGACTTCGTGTTGGGATTTAGCTGTTTATTTGGGCGAACCTGTGCCCGGTAAACGGAAAGTCCAATTACAGCGGTAGTCTTGCACAGATAGCAGTCTCGGACTGATAGCAACGAACGGAGCGTCGGCCTTCGATCAACTTTTCACAAGCGGCGAAGCGCGTCGGCATTTACACTCTTGCTGTCGAATGTTCTAGCGTTATCGCTGGCGGTGGCGTAGGTTCCAGAACAATGTGTACCGTTCGCACAGTGGGTGTGATCTTATCGAAATGATCTACTACAGTCCGGAACCTTCTCGAAAACTGCAGGCGCGGTTTGCGCTGAGAATCGTGTGGTGTTTTGGGACGATAACAAAAACTTGGGAAATGGAACGTGGCAATATCGTGTTTCTATTTCTTCAGCTTCCTAGTTTTTGAATGTATGCTTTCTGTGTCCTTGAATGTATGCTTTCTGATGACAAACTAAAAAGTTAGTTTCTTTCTCGCAGCATAGTTTAAATGTGTATAGGAAAATGTACTTGCTAAATGATGTTTTAGGGTGGTAACTTCAACATATTCATGCACATTTTTGTTGTGAGCAGCACATTAGAGACCAATTGCTGCAGAGTTTCATGTCAGCTAAATTTGTTATCAATAAGTCACATGTGCTGTTGAAGCAATCTTGGCAAGATGGCTTTCTAGCAGTGGCACTTCAGTAGAAAGTGCATACATTTTGTAGTAGTTACTGCAACTCAAGTCCCAGCATGCTGTCTGAGTGATTTTTCAGTGCTTTTAATGTAGTGGAACGGGCAATTGTGGATGCCATCTTGTTTCTGATATTAATTGTGTTTTGAGGCTGCACGTTCTAAGTCATCCTTCTCTTCTTGTGAGCGTCAATAGCAGTATTGGTTGTGTTTATTTGTCCGTTGTAGTTCTAATATCAGGAAATATTGTTTGGGAGCTTTTCATGGCACTAATGCTTATTCAACTTATTTCAATTGTAAGGTTTTGAATGGAGGCTCTTCTCTAGCTGGGTACCATAAGCTAGTCTTTTGCCTGAAAGTGTTTGTTGCATGACTTTGTGCCAGTTTTATTTGCTGTGGGTACCATGAGTTGTATAGGTACTAGTGTGCTTACTGGTTAACTGTTTCTTTTGGTAGTGGTAAGCTGTATTATGAAATTTTATCAGAAGTCAGCCTGCAAACAAGTTTCAGCTTTATGGTATGCTTCTTTGTATATCATGCAAAATTACCTTTGGGGCAACAGATCTTGCTTTGTATTGCAGCATAGCATTGCTTGTTGCTGCTTTGGGTGAGAAAGTTTCTAACAGGTCTGTTATTTGTACAGGTGATGTGGCTTGGAGATTGTATGACACATATGGATTTCCCATTGATCTGACTCAGCTGATGGTAGAAGAGAAAGGCCTTGCTGTTGATATGGAGTGTTATGAGAAGGCCAAGCAAGCAGCTCAGGTGCAATAGCATTGGCAATATTTCCCATCCCCTTTTCTATCCTATTCTTCTGCCAATAGCTGATGTAGGGGTTAAAATGCATTCTCATTATCTTGTTTGATATATTGTTTTGTTATAAACGGTGTTCACCAACTTTTGAGATTCATTAGCTATGTTATGCATTCAATAATAATTATTGCGAGGGTTTTAACGTCCTAAAACCTTTACATGATTATGAGAGATGTCGTAGTGGAGGGCTCCTGAAATTTCAACCACCTGTGGTAACGTTTACCTAAATCTAAGTACATGAGCCTCAAGCATTTTCGCCTTCATCAAAGATGCGGGTGCTGCAGCCGCCAGGATTTGATACCGTGATCTGTGGATCAGCAGTCGAGCGCAATAATCACTAGACATGTGATGCATGTAGAGCATCTAGCTGTGATCATAATGACGCAACGGTAGCTCATGAGAAACAGCTAGGTGGGGCACTAAATTCAAACACCAGGTTGTGCTTGACTCTTTGATCAGACTTTATAGGCTGGATGAATTTTAATTTCAGGTGGTGTACTATTTGCACATGAAAAGCTGCCCTGAAGTTTACCTTGGTCAAAAGCTGGCCGCCAAAAATGAACTGAAAAAAATGTCTTGTATGATGCATTTGAGTGATACAGGTGTCACACGGGCACTTTTAATCACGATCATGGGGATTCGGATCAGTTTTCTTGATCGCAATCAACTTAATGGCCGCTGCTACAAGGCCCAAGCTAATCGGTTCGAGTTTGGGTCAGGTGAAATTCCCCAGATGGCAATTGCCTGCCGTAAAACACGGCACTAACAAAAGTCGGCGTGTGGTATATCTATAGAGCCCTTTATCAGCAATGTTATTCGTGTAAAAACCGCTCGAACGTCAAAAACTTTGCATGCCACTACAATAGTTCATAAATCCATCATTCGATAAATTTTTCTAGCACTTACTTGTATTGCTGTGTGAGATTCTTAACCTTCGCTTTTATCTCTGATGGCCCCCGCTAGTAGCCGCGTAGTCGCAGCGAAGCCTCAGCGTCTTCAAGATCTAGGCCCTGGGACTATAGGACTCTTATTAGCCATAGTCTTCAGATAGGGAATACCCGCGCCCTGCGTAACCGGTGATTTCCCACACGCCGGATGCGTAAATAAATGTTGTTTCTCTCGGTGTACGAGCCAGTGTTTTACTTCTGGCACCTCAAGTCTGTTCCAGTCGCTCCTGCCAGCGGTCAACTACAGTAGAATCTCGATGATACGATTACAGTTGATGCAAATTTTGTGATGATACGAATTTTAAGGTTGTTTTTTATGAACTACATTATATGAAATACACTGTGATTCGGTGTTATACGATGGTTTCCCCAGCCTCCGCGGATGATATGGGTATGTGCCACTGGTGGTTACATACGATAACGGGACAAACTGGTGATGCCATAAGGAGCTTCGCCCCTAAAATATCGGAGTTGGTTAGGGGGCCTTTAATGGTAGAATGGCAGCTTAGTGACAGCCTGGCTCTTAATATTTTCTGCAGTGAGTGGGAAGGTAATAGGAGCCCTGGTGGAAGTAAACGTGAACATCTGTGCGAAGTTTGTAAGCATGCTAATGTTCCAGAAAATATAACTGAATAAGATGTTCTTAAAAAGTATGTGTGCTTGTTCTTAAAAAGTATGTGTGCTGATGAGCTTGTTACTTTTCATGCTTTGATGTGAAGAAATTTAATATCAGTTGCTTACTTTCGTTGCTCTTTCCAGTTGGCATCCCAAGGTGGAGAAAACAAAATAGATCTTGGGCTGAAGCTCGATGTACATGCTATATCTGAGTTGCAGGCAAAAGGTGTGCCATCTACTGATGACCTCCCAAAATATGATTATTCAGCCAAGTCGGAGGACAAGAATGCATCATATGGTATGTTGCTTACTGAGGCTTTTTTTGGCTTTGCCATCAGTCATAGATCGCAATGTTGTCTAACTGTAGCTTCTCTGTGCAGAATTTGCTCCATGTTATGGCACTGTTCTTGTGCTACGATTGAACAAGAAGTTTGTAGATTCCGTAGAGGCAGGTTATCAATGTGGTGTCATCCTTGATTGCACCAACTTTTATGCTGAATCTGGAGGGCAGTCCTGTGACACTGGATTTATGACTTCAGAGGAAAATGAGGTATGTACTTGACATGTACATGGCTACCTTCTGAGAAATGCATGTGCATCTGATATTTAGCTGTGTTACTTCTTATATCTGTGCAAGCGACCAACCAAACCGCATTCCTATTTCTACAGCTTCCCAGTTTTTGAATGTATGCTTTCTGTGTCCTTTTAGGAAGTGGAGTTTGCTGTGAATGAAGTTCATGTCCAAGGTGGCTATGTTATTCACATTGGAAGGCTTGGAAGTGGCACATTGAAAGTGGGTGACAAGCTCAGGCTGTCTATTGACGAGGTTAGTACCAGTAGCAATTGTGTGTTCTGTTAAAGGGGGACCTTGTTTTTAGAACTAGAAATTTCCCCTTCCCCCCAAAAAACATCAATTCATGTTCCCTTCCCCCCCAGATTCTGCCAGCTGTAATAGCCTTTTATATTGCATTGGCAACTGATAGTGTTTTGTTCATTGGTATTTTCTCTGTTTCATTTCTCATAATCTTAAAGTCTCGAAGTTCTGTGCTCTATATGAAATTACATTTGTTTCATTCTTTGGCATGTGTAGAATGCATTTATTTCAGCGAGATCTATGCAGCCAGTTTATTATATATGTTATGAAATGATTTTTATAATAATTAGCTTAAAAATTAATGGCATAGTCTGCATAAAAACTAAGGTTATATCAGATGTGAGCACATGGAAATACATTACCCCTGAACTTTTCTTTACCCTTTAAGTCTTCTGAAGTACTTTAATGTAGTATAAAAACTGCTTTCCCCCCTTAACCCTTTGAGAGTCTTCTTTTTTTTTGCGAATTGCAGTCGCCCCACTGCGGTGGTCTAGTGGCTATGGTGCTCGGCTGCTGACCCGCAGGTCGCGGGATCGAATCCCGGCTGCGGCGGCTGCATTTCCGATGGAGGGGGAAATGTTGTAGGCCTGTGTGCTCAGATTTGGGTGCACGTTAAAAAAACCCCAGGTGGTCGAAAATTCCGGAGCCCTCCACTACGGGGTGTCTCATAATCATATGGCGGTTTTGGGATGTTAAACCCCACATATGGAAATCATCAGCGAAATGCAGTAAAAAAAATGTATATTTTGTATTGCTGAAATAAGATAGTCTCACGATTTTATTTAGGAAAAAAATTGTCGTACTTTTTTGTGTGACCAGAAAGTGACAAAAAAAAAAAACAACAGCATTTTTGTTGGGACATATCCATGGTTTATTCATAGGCTCGTATTCACAAACCATCTTCAGCCTCACCTCGAGTTTTTCTTATCTGTTGTAAGCCATTTTCGCGCTTGATATACAAAGTAGGCCAGTATTCATGAACCAATCTCGTAATATTTTATCTCGTTACCATTTTTGTGCCTTTATAACACATGTAGGGGGTGCCGAAACTTGAGGAAAACTCGAGGTAAGGCCAAAGTTAGTTTGTGAATACTGGCCATAGTACAATCAAGCAAAATCCTAAAGAAAAAAATAAACAAGCATTTGTGCGACTTTTTATAAAAAATATTATTCATTATATTGAACATAGCTCACATACATCCAAATATAAGTGCACCAGAGTGCTTTTTCAGTAAAAAAATGATTTTACTGTAACACTGAATACTGAAGAATAGTCACCTTTGATCTGATTCGAATTGTCTTATCGCACATGCTCTTGAGATGTCGCTCCTTAATCATCGTCTGAATCTGGAGTCGTATATAAATCCTCATATGACAAACATACAGTGAATCAGATTCTAATACGGTTCACGGTTCATTGGAAGAATGGCCGTTCTACTTCCTTGCACCAGAGAAACCAGCGCGCACTTCTGTAATGTAAGAGTGTAAGTGAACTGCATGAGTGAGTGCACGGAAGAAAACTGTGGTTGTATGCCCATCTAGAAAGCAAAACCAACGAAAAAGCTATAACAATGCTTTGTCTTATGACCACCAAGACGGAGTTAGTTATTCAGCTTCCCCCATACAAGAAGTGCAACCACGGTGTCGTGGTTTGTGTAATTTAGCGCCACACAGAAACAGATGTAATCGTGCCCCAGGGAGCAATAAATGAGAGTCACAAACAGTCTGCCTTTGAGAGATTAGAAACCGAGCAACCACTAGCTTTGGGCATGAGAAGCTATAAACATCCGAAGGACAAAACTGCATGCACGCATTCGGATGCGCAAGTGAGAGCCGCTGCACCGCTTGTGAAAAAAAGGAAAGGGAAAAAAAAAAACCAACTTGGAGAAACATCGTTGCACGAATAAAATTCCACCTTTTTTGAAGCGTGGCAGCAACATGCTAAGCAAGAGAAATGACCGAAGAAAGGTGCACGCTTTAAACCATTTGCACTGCGGGCATGATCCAATAGGCAAGAGATAGCCGTCGCTGCTTTGTGAAGCAAAAAAGTTACACCACCTCCTGCTAAAAGGAACTATGTGTGGATGCAAAGCAGCGGGCTTTAATGCTTACACTGGCAGCGGCATTCACGCTGGCGCCCATCGCAACATTGCTCAGAAGAGAAACCTGGGGAGGCACAAAGCACGCAGTGATGGACCGGTGTTTTCTACTTGAACATGCCAATCGCTGCTAGTGGGCAATGAAAGACAGAAGACTCCGATTGGACTCAGAAACCCACAGTCCACTTTTAATTAATGTGCATGCTGCTAATTTTTATTGTTAAACAACACACAGGAGAAATCTCCCACCGGCACAATCTTGGAGGTCAAGATCCAATGCCTATATATACAGGGTGGCCATTGAACGGTTGTGTAGCGCGAGCATTGGTATTTTCAATCAAGAAACTCGCTTGTCAGCGTTGTGAGGTGAAAGAGGAGGAGTGTGTATAGGAGAGAGGGGGAGGGGGCGTGCATGCGCTGTGGAGCACAGACACTACCAAATCAAGCTGCCTTATAAAATGCTTCGCATCTAAAAAAAAAAACAATGTAGCAACAGTAGCACGTGAAGAAAATTCCACAGATTCATGAAGGGTGGTAGCGCATGCCAAGCAAGAGCAATGTTCAAATAAGGCGCGCCTTTTAAACCAGCTACATCACGAACGCGCTTGGTTGCATAAGCCATAGCCGGCATACCGCTTTGGAAAGCAAAAGCAAAATACAATGGAAAGACATTGGTGCATGAAAAAAATTTCACATATTCTCGAAGTGTGGTGGCACATGCGAAGAAATGATTGAAAAAGATGCACTTTTTAAACATACAGGCAATGATGCAGTACATGTACGGCAAAATCCCTCAAAGGGTTGAAGGGGCTGGCTATTTTTTGTTGTCCCGATTTCTTACTGGTCATAGTATTCAGTCATATTGTGGTGGAGTGAAAATGCTATTGCACATTTTTTTATCATAATTTATATAACGAAAGTGTTAGAATATGCCACTAGCAATGTTCATGTATTGCTGGCACCCATTTGAAGCACAATTGTCACAGGGAGAAAGAACTCTGTACTCACTTGTGGACTAACTCGGATGTGGCAGAATGCAAAAGGAGATGTCAAGGTTGGCTATGGGTCTGCCATTCCAATCATTAAAGGGGTCATGACTCATGAAGCACTGCTCAGGTCTTGTGAAAAAAAAAAAAACAAACAAACCATCCTGCGGAAAGCAGACACGGCTGTGAACTGCTCAGCCAAATGTTGCATCCATGCACGCTGCATAAAGGCTACAAGCGGTGTGTGAAGTTGCTGTTTTTTGACGTGCCCTCTTTTCAAACAGGCCGTTTCTCACTCTCATCGGTGGGTGAATATCTATCATCAGACGTCATGTTTCTGTCATCCAACGTCGCAAAAAATTATTTGCCAAGAGCTGATAGATGGGCTTGTTCCCGTTGACACTGTGATTTAGAGTTGTAGTTAAATAAACTGGCCGAAATGTCGAAAAACTTTGTTGTCAATTTTCAGAAAGATGACTCACTTTAGGTAGAAGCCAGCTGTAGTCTGCTGAACTCAGCGCGCTTGCCTACGTTCAAGCGAACGTGCATGGAAGTTTGCTTGGAAGTCGAATGCAGGTCACATCTGCAGTTATGCTGACATGTTTTTCAACAAAACGGGCCAGATGAACGTTCTCATCTTGGGCAACACATAAGAAACGAATTGACTATATTCTGTTAAGTTGTCGCGAACACTGAGACATAAATGGACATTTCTTATCAAGTTCATGAAAATATAGGCCACCGGAATTGGGTATAAAGTAGAAACGCTATGCTCTGTCTTTGAAGTGGAGTGTAGTTTTGGCATGTCAGCTTCAAATTTCAGTGTGCGTCGATGGGCTGGGTTCGAGCCTCAGTAACTCGTACCTTTTTTTTGCTCGTTTTTCTTGTTGCAGAGCTTGTTATTTAGTCAGAATTACAATCTGGCCCTGGCTGGAATTTTCAAAAGCAATTTAAAAGCCCCGTTTCAACCCAAAATGGGTGTGCCGCGCGGCAGTGTAGGCATGAATCGATTGATTGATTGATTGATATGTGAGGTTTAACGTCCCAAAACCGCCATATGATTATGAGAGACGCCGTAGTGGAGGGCTCCGGAAATTTTGATCACCTGAGGTTCTTTAACGTGCACCGAAATCTGAGCACACGGGCCTACAACATTTCCGCCTCCATTGCAAACGCAGCCGCCGCAGCCAAGATTCGAACCTGCGACCTGCGGGTCAGCAGCCGAGTACCTTAGCCACTAGACCACCGCGGCGGGGCGGCACGCATCGGGCAGTGTTCCAGCCGCCCAGTACCTTGTACTGCACTGGTCAAATAATTATGTATGGCACTGGTACAGCACCATTGGGTTCTGCAATAAAGTAGCACGTAATGAGCGCATGCATTCGAGCACCTGTGCTCGTGAGGAAACGTAAGCTATCTGCTGATACTTGTGGCACCGATGCTGTAAATTCTACACCAGCGGCACCTCGTATGGGGTATCCGCTGCTGCAGAATCTGACACGGAAAGCATGTAGTGTCCACAAACACAGAAAGCATGCAGAAAGCATGCAGAACTTTGAAAGTGTCCCCAAATATTCTACCTGTGAAATATGTGGAAAGCAAGTACCCACGGGAAATCGTTGCCTGTGACACAATGGGCCCGTACCCAAGATCAGCTAAGGGGTGTCAGTACTTGTTAGTAGTCACTGACCATTTTTCGAAATCGGTAGAGCTGTACCCGATACGATGGCTCGATTCAAAAGTAGTTTGAGAGTGTGCTGCAGACGTTCACTCGCTTCTGTTTTCACAAGCAGCTAATAACAAACAATTCCCGCAGACTGGCGGTCAATGGAACATGCACAGTGAAACAACTCCGGGAAAGCCAGCGCGAGACATAAGAGCAGGAAAGTGAACTCACACGTAACATGCTGTAGAATACGGGCCATCGACTCGCCTTATAGCTGACGCCTTCAAAACCGGTGAGGCCTCGCCTCTGTAGCATGCACGGAGGAAACACCCCTCGGGCCTAGCGTGACCGACGCTGCATCCCTTTGCTCGCCTGCCACCGTGCGTGCTGCAGATAAGAGCCCATTGGCCCGACAACACACATATGACATCAAAAGAGTTAGTGCAGTTTTTTGTTTGGCAAAAGTAGATGCATCAAATAACATTCAAAATATGGCTACTAGCTATAGATAGTTATTTTAGAACATGAAGTTTCTAACTTAAACAGATTGATTCAGCATAAACATGGTATGCAGATGGATTTAAATGGTATTCACTCCAGCATATAGTGGTACAATGTTTAAGTGAGTAACAGGCACACATTAAAATCATAATTGTAGATATCCCAATGATAAAACTACAAACAACCGAAAGAAAAAAAAAAGCAAGATACAAGTACAAGATAGTCAAGTCTGTAAGGCTAGTAGGTTATTTTTCATGGAACAAGCGAATACATCCTAGTAACGGCTGCTTGTGATGGCCTTGCTGATATCATTCTACTCTCTTATGGCGAAGGAAAGAATTAATTTTTGAAACAGTCAGTACAAAAGGGGTATTCCTTGAGCGTATGAGTGTGTCCATGTTTTGAGGCCCGTTTTTAACTTCTGAAAATGTATCTGGAGACATCAGTGCGAAAGTGGTTAAGCAGAAGCTGGTACAAAAACTTATAATGGGCTAGTACAGCTAAATTTCTAATGTTGAAATTCTGGCATCCTTGAGCAGTCCTGAGGGTGAGTTGATAAGCTTATCCTTAATAGCCAGAATTTTTAGATCGCGTGGGGCCAGTCGGAGGTGCCTCCTAACAAAGAAAAGGCACTTCGATGCAGTAGATGTTATGTTACTAACATGCGAGTTTCATCTCAGGTTATGGGCTATTGTTAATCAAAGGTATTTGTGTTCCTTAACCCGCTCCAGTGGGATGGCATTGACCGTGTATGAAAAGTACGCATAGGTCAGCGAACTCGCTCATGAGTCGACTCACTCAGGCTAAGATTGAGCTGTGAATCTGAGTGAGTCCAGGAGAGTAATATATTGGTGAATGTGAGTCCAAGTGAGGTCATTGAAGGAACTTTTTCGTGACTGTAAGTCCGAGTCAGTCTAGCTCAGGAAACTTTTGGCAAGTATGAGTCCGAGTGATGACTCCAAAGCACAGGGTGCATTTTTTTGAGCGAGTCTCCACCGGTGCCACTAGTTGTTAGGGCTTGAAGAGGTTTGACGACAGGTATGGCGAGCTTCTTTACGGGTAGCTGGCTCCCCGCCGTCGTCCGCATAGCCGATGCTCGCAAGTGAAAAGACGCGTTCTTAAGAGACTGAACGAAGGTTTATTTACAGGATGAAAAAGATGAAACTGTACAGAGATTCAGCTCAGATTCAGCTATGTACAACAAAGATTCAGCTCTTTTTTACAAAATGTCTTCGGCTTTTATAGCCCGTCGTCTCCTTACACGGAGGTCCGAAGAAAGCGGTCACCACTCTTGCCACAAATCAGGTGACGAAGTCTCAGTGGTCCAACCGCCAGAAAGGGTGCAGATATTGGACCACTTTGCTGGTGAAAAACACGGGTGAAAAGGTCCAATGGTAGTACGAGCGTACCACACAATGACGCACCCGGCCCACACCTTGAAGACATTGAAGGGCGAGGAGGTAGAGTCCGATGGAGGGGGAAAGTTGAACTCCTCCAAGGAGATGGCTGCTGACACGAACGTCAGCAGTGGTCCAAGGCAGTGTTCTGCTACAGTGTTTCCAGAAGTTTCCCGAACTCGGTAGGCCAGGTGCTCAATCCCTGAGAACTGTGACTGCACTTCCCACACTTCTTAACTGTCGGTGCTCTTGTGACGATTTCACATGGGTGACAGTAGCCGAGTCAAGAGGTTGACTTCATGAGAACTGCTACAGTGGCGCTGTCTCACGCTGTTCGAAGTAGTTCAACAAAAGGGTTGTCTCGCGAAGCTTTCGTTGTGACCCGACTATAGAGAACTACCTGGAACACCTACAGAACAGCGTCTTGCTGACTGGACGCCGATGTGGTTGAAAGCATCCTAGCAGACCAGCTTACGCACTATGGCATCTGCCCAGACGAACTGCCGAGCCAAACGTAAGAGCCTCTTTGTGGCAATTAAAGATTAATGCCTACAAATCACTAGTAGCATGCTCGATTCTGTTGCCATAATTAATTGCCTTTTTCAATTACATGTAGCCAAATTGCTGGTGGGCCATGCGCGACCAAAGTGCAATGTCGAATGTGATAACCACAACAAATTTGAAGTTCAAAATTAATTTTTTTTCTTCTCTGAATGACTTCTTCGATTTAAGGGGGTGTTAAATAGGATTGAGTTCCATTAGTCCTAAGTGCCCATATAGCCCAATAAGCACCTTCTGCAGCACATTTTAAGAAACCTTGCCCTAGCAAGGCCTTGACCTGCATAGGCCACATGCACTGGCTGGCATTGAACCCCCATCTCTGTCTCATATCAAGTATGATTCACTAAAACGTCCTGATAGCATCTGTATAGTCGCAATCATGTCTAGTGGGCGCTCATTGTTTTAGTGCATAGACTTGCAGCTGCTCATGATGCATGCCTTCTACAACTATTTGTGGGCCTAATAATTGATAATTATTATCATATTAAGTTGAGCCACTAACTATGCACTGTGCTCAAAGGACATCGATAATGTAAGGTTTTTCTCTGTAACAAATTCTTCGTTTTGTTTTTTAGGGGTTATGTTAATTAAGTGGACTGCATTTTTCTGATTAGGTTAATTTTTTGGTGTGGAAGCTTGTTTGGAACCTGTCCCTCATAAAATCTGTATGGGCCACATTTGCCCTGATCACAAACGATTCACTGCAATGCACACCTCTGGTCATGTCGACAGATGGCATTTTTGTGAAGAGGAACCTGATAGCTGTTTGTTGAATTTGTGCTTTGCCTCATTGTTGCATTGAAATAAAAAAAAAGAATTTACTTAAGTTGTTGCACGTATACTGCTGTATTGCTCAAATTTATCCCAAACGCCATTTTTCATGCTGCACAACTGCTCCAAAATAGCTTGTCCCCTGTTTCGAAAAAACGCCCTATCCTAAACTGTCTGGAATACCATAGAACTGTTAATAGTGTTTTTTAATGGGGTTGAAATTTTAGAAATTACGGATGTTTGACTAAAAGGCTTTTAAAATTTCTTCCATGTCACATTTTCAGGAGCGCCGTAAATTGCTGATGAACAACCACACTGGGACCCACATTTTGAACTTTGCATTGCGCAAAGTGTTGACTGCTGAGGCCGACCAGAGAGGTTCACTTGTTGCTCCCGACAGGCTGCGTTTCGATTTTACAAACAAGGTAATCTTGCATACATGTAAATATTAGTTCCTCTCTGCATTTTCTGATAAAAAAAGGGTATCCTTATTAAGGATGCCCTACCTGTCTTCGAAATTATTACCTTGATTGATATATGGCTTGTTCTCATCTTACTTGAATTGGTATAGCGCATTACGGGGAAGAAGAAACGGCCGAGCAGACCGACACAAGAGGACAGAGTGCTAACTTCCAACGGTCCTCTTGTGTCTGTCTGCTCGGCCGTTTCTTCTTCCCCGTAATGCGCTATACCACTTCAAGTACGACGAACCAACTCGCCCAATCTTCAACACTCGTTGTTCTCATCTCTGTGAATTGCACACTGTATGCGGTGTAATGATGATTGTAGTGGGTCATGCAAATCTCGGCACACACATTGTCAGTGCTAAGCACGAGACGCTCGGACCAGATTGTCGCTCATTTTGATAGCTAGGCCTACGCTCCTACCTGGTCTCGGATAACAGTTTTGACTGTCTCCGTTCTATATTATAATTGGTGGAGTTTGCTGGGTCTCCTTGCAATCCTGGAGTTGCGAAGCCGGACTCTACCTGCTGTCATGACCACTGCATCTGCCACAAGCCCTCCTCCTATGGCTTCCCAGGCCATCGTGTGCTCCGGCGCGGTCCGTCAGCGGGATCCTCCCATATTCAGCGCCACTGACGACCACGACGTCGACGACTGGCTGGCTACTTACGAACTCGTGAGTGTCTTGAACAAATGAGACGAAGCCACGAGACGGGCCACTGTCGGCATTTACCTCAGTGGCATTGCCCACTTATGGCTTCGGAACCATGAGACCGACGTTCCCACCTGGACAGCATTCAAAGCAAAGTTCAGCGTAGTCTTTGGTCGTCCTTCTGTCCGCAAACTTCGTGCGGAGCAGCGCCTTCAGTCGAGATCTCAACTGCCTGGTGAGAACTTTACAAGTTACATAGAAGACGTCATTGACTTGTGCAAGTGTGTCGATGTGAACATGACAGAGGTGGACCGCATCAAGCATATTTTTAAGGGTATTGACGAGGACGCTTTCCAGATGCTCATTTCAAAAAGCCCTGCTACTGTCGCCCAAGTTACCGAGCTCTGCCAAAGCTATGATGAGCTCCGCCGGCAACGTCTCGTCACCCGCCGTGCTGTCCCACATCAGGAATCGATGTCCGGCTTAACTCCCTCGCAAGACCCCGTCCTCCTCTCGCAGATCAAAGATTTCGTGCGCGAAGAAGTTGCCCGCCAACTCTCGCTCATCTCTGGCCTACCGGAGCGCAGTGCACCGCTTAGCCCTACTCTACGGACTATTATACGAGATCAAGTGTCTGAGGTCCTTCCTCCGCAGCTGGTGCCACCAGTCAATGCACCATTGACGTACGCCGAAGCAGCAGCACGACCACGACCACAGACGTTCCAAGCGCCGCCTTCACAGCCTGCTCCTGTTTATGCTGCCCAGCCGCCACGACCTCCACTTCGCCGAGTCCCTAATCCATGGCGCACTGCCGACAACCGACCGATCTGCTTTTCGTGTGGTCTACCTGGGCACGTCGCACGTCTGTGCCGCCGCCGCCCACTCCACTCACGTGAAAACCTACGTCCATACGAGAACGATTACACGTACACTCAATACACCCCAGACCCCGAATTGTACGCTCCTCGTCCAAGCCACCGACCAGCTCCTGATCGCTGATCTCCTTCTCCACGTCGACGCTCGCCCTCTCCGATGCGCCGACGCCGCCCTACAATCGACGCGGAAAACTAAATGACGCAGTTCCCGAGGCAAGAACTGCGTCCTCGTCGCAAAGCACAAGCCCTCTTCGTTCGCCGCCGAATGTAATTAATACCGTTCGTGAAGGTGTACCCGTACTCGCCCTTATTGATACTGGTGCCGCAATTTCTGTCATCGCCGAAAAAGTTTGCCGTTCAATTCGAAAAGTGACAACGCCTTACTTGGGTTCATGTCTTCATACTGCCACTGCACAGCCTGTGTAGCCTGTGGCCGCGTGTACTGCCAGACTTGTAATTCAAGGAGTGCCCTATACAGTCCAGTTTGTAGTACTCCCGCACTGTTCTCATGACATCATTTTAGGTTGGGATTTTCTCTCCCATCACCAAGCCGTCATTGATTGCGCCCGTGCCGAAGTTGCCTTTTGTCCCCTTGGTGATGCGCTACCAGTCCACGATCGCCCTTCCGACGCGAAGTTGGTCATTAGTGACGACACCCAAATCCCTCCACGCGCTACTGTCTTCGCACCTGTGTCGTGTTCCACAGTCGTCGACGCTACCGCATTCTTCACGCCTTCCGCTGCTTCCGTTCATCGCCACCTATCACCGCTCCCAACTGCTCTCGTTACTCTTCAAGGTGGTGCGACCAACGTGCCTGTGAAGAATCGGTTCCCATTCACGATTACGCTACTTCGAGGCGACTGTATTGGTTCGATAGAATCATTCGAAACCATCGCTACACTTGACGTTCCTGATGAATCATCGGAAGTCAGCGCCCTCTCCTGTAGTTCCGTGAATGACCCTTCCACTACCGACATTTTCAACCGTGTCATCGACGAAGGCCTAAACCCACAACAGAGGTGAGAGCTTTTGAGCCTCCTTGACAAGTTTCGACCATCTTTTGACAGTCACAGCGCTACTTTAGGTCGCACATCTACCGTATGCCACCAGATCGACACAGGTAATCACCCACCACTACGGCAGCGACCATACCGTGTTTCGCCAACTGATCGCCGTATCATCGATGAACAAGTAGGTGACATGCTAAAGCGAGGCGTCGTTCAACTGTCAAACAGTCCTTGGGCGTCGCCGGTTGTTTTAGTTAAAAAGAAGGATGGCAAGATACGCTTTTGCGTAGATTATCGTCGCCTAAACAAAATAACACGAAAGGATGTTTATCCTTTGCCTCGAATTGATGACGCCCTCGACCCTTTACAAGGCGCAGAGTTCTTTTCCTCCCTTGATCTACGCTCTGGGTACTGGCAAGTGCCCATGAATCCGGATGATAGGCCAAAAACTGCATTTGTTACACCAGACGGCTTATACGAATTTAACGTGATGCCATTCGGGCTATGCAATGCGCCGGCAACATTTGAGCGCATGATGGACACTATCCTACGAGGCCTCAAATGGAACACGTGTTTGTGCTACTTAGACGATGTAGTGGTATTCTCACCCGATTTTTCCACGCACCTTCGTCGCTTGGAACAGGTTCTACGCTGCCTCTCTGCAGCCGGCCTCCAACTCAACTTGAAGTGTCACTTTGGAGCGCGCAAGCTGACCATTCTCGGACACGTCGTGTCGAAGAATGGCGTTCTTCCTGACCCCGCTAAGCTACGTGCTGTTCGCGAGTTCCCGAGGCCCGCGTCTCTCAAGCAGCTGCGTAGTTTCATTGGGCTTTGCTCATACTTCCGCCGCTTCGTCCGAGATTTCGCCTCGATCATGGCGCCTCTGACAGACCTACTTCAGGGAGACCGCAATCTATCTGCGTGGTCTCCAGCTTGCGACAGTGCCTTTGCGAAGCTGCGTGAACTGCTTACAACACCACCCATACTGCGTCATTTCGATTCAAGCACTCCCACAGAAATCCACACAGATGCTAGCGGTGTCGGTCTTGGCGCTGTACTCGCCCAACGAAAGCCAGGTTACCAAGAATATGTTGTTGCGTACGCGAGCCGCACTCTTACAAGAACAGAAGCAAATTATTCGGTAACTGAGAAAGAATGCCTAGCGATTATCTGGGCCATTACAAAATTTCGGCCTTATCTGTACGGCCGCCCTTTCGATGTTGTTACCGACCACCACGCGCTCTGCTGGTTATCCTCCCTCAAAGATCCCTCAGGACGCTTGGCACGATGGGCTTTACGGCTCCAAGAGTACGACATCCGCGTCATTTATCGCTCAGGCCAGAAGCACGCCGATGCCGACGCTCTTTCGCGTTCGCCTGTTTCTACTGATATTGCGAGTGTCTCCATCCAAGACAACTTCCTTCCACTATCAGGACCCATCAACATGGCTGCGGAGCAGCGCAAAGATTCGTGGATTGCGTCTTTGATGGATTACCTATCTGAAACACTCGCCCACCCGCCATCTCGAGCGCTACACCGACAAGCCTCTCACTTCGCCATCCGTGATGGAATACTTTATCGCCGCAACTACCACCCTGACAGTCGCAAATGGCTACTCGTCATACCCAGGCATCTCCGCGCCAGCATATGTGCTGCTTTCCATGCCGATCCGCAGTGTGCGCATGCCGGTTTGTTTAAAACCTACGCCAGGCTACGTTTTCGGTTTTATTGGCGCGGCATGTACACATTCGTTCAAAAGTACATTCGATCTTGCACAGAGTGCCAACGCCGCAAGCACGATCCTAGCCGTCCTACTGCACCAATGCAGCCGTTACCGTGCCCAGTGCGACCATTCGACCGGGTTGGAATAGACCTTTATGGTCCTCTACCATATACATAGCTGGGAATCGCTGGATTATTGTAGCGATCGACCATCTCACGAGATATGCAGAAACGGCCGCTCTACCAGCCGCGAAGGCACGTGAAGTTGCGTCTTTCCTGCTGCAACGTTTTGTTCTGCGTCATGGCGCTCCACATGAACTTTTGAGCGACCGAGGCCGCGTCTTTCTCGCGGATGTTATTCGAGAACTTCTTGCAGAATGCCATGTAATTCACCGCTGTACTACCGCATATCGCCCACAAACAAATGGCTTGACCGAGCGTTTCAACCGTACTCTTGGCGACATGCTTTCTATGTATGTCGCCTCCGACCACACCAACTGGGATCTTATCCTTCCTTACGTAACGTACGCTTACAACACGGCACCTCAAGCGACGACAGGCTTTTCTCCATTCTTTTTACTTTATGGTCGAGAACCATCATCTCCAATTGACACCATTCTTCCCTACCGACCCGACTCATCCGAAGACACACCACTTTCCGAAGCCGCGCGGTATGCGGAAGAATGTCGGCAATTAGCTCGCACCCTTACGACACAAGAACAAGGGCTACAGAAATTTCGTCACGACGATGGACGGTCCAACTACCAATTTTCGCCCAACTCTCTTGTTTGGCTGTGGGTGCCCCCCAGTGCTGCTCCTGGTACCTCTACAAAGTTTGTCAGCAGGTACCATGGACCTTATCGCGTCATAGAACAAACTTCCGCTGTTAACTACCTCATCGAACCCCTCACGGCCACTGTGGACCTGCGTCGCCGAGGCCGCGAAATCGTACATGTGAATCGCCTCAAACCATATCACGAACCACTTGTCCTCACGACACCTTAGAACACTTACTTGGCACCATCTTTAGCGAGGGGGAAATGTGTAATGATGATTGTAGTGGGTCATGCAAATCTCGGCACACACATTGTCAGTGCTAAGCACGAGACGCTCGGCCCGGATTGTCGCTCATTTTGATAGCTAGGCCTACGCTCCTACCTGGTCTCGGATAACAGTTTTGACTGTCTCCGTTCTATATTATAGCGGCAATATCAAAATTCATTGGCAACGAAATTCCCGCAAGAGTGAAATATTTTGCTTCTCCTCCAATTTCGTTATTGCGAGTTCCGACTGTAGTGTCCAAAGTATCAGATGATGTCCTTGAAATGTTTCCTGCTCCCAAAATTGCTTTCTCTGCTTGCAGTCAACTGAATGATATCCTCACCCTGCCAAGCATTGTCGTCATGTGACATGGGATAGCACTTACCACTGCCCTTGTTACTAATGTGGCCACTGCACTGGCAGGACAGCCATGTGCAACAACTTCTTACAAGCACTGGTCATAGGAGGTGCTGTTGATATATTTACAAGTGGTGGTTTGCTTGCCTCTGGTACCTAAACGTGTGCCAAACTTCTTTACCACAATAATAAGAAATCACCGTGGCCAGGGTATAGTGTCAATATGGCCACAATATCCCCGTGAGGTGCTGTGTCCACATATATAAACACTACCTGTTTTTCCCAGTTCTTTACACTAGTGACCATGAAAAAGTAAAATACATTGTGCATAAGATGAATTTAACCCTTACATAGTCATTATGTTTTGACTTGACCTCAATGACTGTAATTCATCACTGTGGTGAAGGGGCTACAGTGTGTGACAGACTATTCGATAGTCTACGTTCCAGAGCCAATGTCAAAAGTTTGATTTTTCATTGCTTGAAATGAATATAACCAAAAACAAATCGCAGGTGTCTTGAGACTAAAGTCTGAGTCTATTTATGCAATAATTAAACATGACAGGTTGAAGAATAATGATATAATTAATTACATGCTAATTATAACTTACCCTTTTTTTAATAATTTTTTATCAGTGCCTTGGATTTATGTAGTGTGAATTGGATGCATTTGCAGACAGTCTATCGTAATTTGCACCTGAGTGAGATATTTTAATGGTACGTTTTCATTGGCTACTCATTGTGCGAGTCAGGGGTCATAGCCGATGCTTGGTCCTTGTTATCGTTATGTTCAGCTGGTCTATAACTACAGTCAACTGGCGATTTTTCGGACCCTCTAGGGAGCTAAAAACCGTACGAAAAATCGGGCAATCCGAAAAAATGAATGCAAAAAAAAACATAATTTTACTGATACTTTTCAATTCAAGCAAAAAACAAAAACACCATTTTGCTAATATTTCTCGATGCAAGCGAAAAACGCACCATTTCATTGATATTTTTCGTATCATGAGGGTCAAGGTCGAAGTACCAGACTTCCGGAACTCTGCCAAAGCATCAGTGGGGCGGCTCTGAAAAGAGCCGTTAAAAAAAATGCACGCAGCCGACAGCAGGTGTCGTCAGGGCAGCCGGTGTTAGAGCTGCAGTGGCTTGAAAAACTTGTTGATCCTTGTTTGAACGGCGTTCCACTTGCATGGGATCACATTCGCCTCGATCTGAGCAAGGGTCATGTCATCACTGTACACCAATGACAGCGTCAGTGCTCGCATCAATTCGGCGGTCGTATGTGGCGCAGGCATTGGTTCCTGTTTTTCGACATCGGAGTCGTCTGAATCCGTCATAACCTGACTGACCATTTTGACGTCGGTTAGCTCTGCATAGAAGTCGAGCTCGTTGTCAGCATTAACGAACGTCAGCCTGCGACCGGCCACTCTTCACTAACTTAACAATGGCGGCTTTTTTTTTCATAGTTAACCGACGGTACTGTTTTCCGCGTTTCGATGTCATCGGCGAGGATGACGAAGCTGGAGTGGGGGCCATCGCAGGCAAGCGAAATCCTCACGATGTGAACAAAGGAGTTTGCTGACGAGTGTCGAAGCACCTAGGCTTAGCGTTTCAGAGCACACTTCACACGATCGCACAACCACGCACTAGGCTAGCCAAACACCATGTGGGCTGCGTAAACAAAACGGTGCGACGGCAGGCGACAGTGCCTCGGGTACTCCGGATAAGGCGCTGGTAAACATTCAAGATAGCCAGTGTGGCCAGACCAAATCGGTGTGTGATGGTTAGTTCTAGTTCGAAGTGGTGAAACGCTTCACGAAAGCGCTGCGCGGGAAGCCGGACTGGCACGCACGAGCAGAAGTTTATTGGCGCCAAAAAATTTCAGGGTGGATAGTTTCAATTGTCAGCGAAGCACCCCTGCATGATAAACACGGCCAGTGTTAGGAATCTCGGAGGCCGTGTATGTTTCTCCGCTAACGATCAACGCGTCAAAGCAACAGATGCCGCCACAGTAGACCGGCGCGCTCATTTATGCGATCGTAATCGTGCGTGAGGCGGTTGTGGTGGTTTGCACCGGAGGTCAGTGGTGGTTTCCGACCATCCGTCGCGTCAAAAAGTCTGGAAAATTGGACTTCCTTATACACTGATTCTATGGGGCTCGTGGCGGTGCCGCGAAGATGTCCGAATTCTCAGGCATGTCCGAAAATTCGGGCGTACGAAAAATCGGCAGTTGACTGTATTGGCACAATATTGCAGGCCTGTTGTAACTTTTTGGAAATCCTATAGCTGTGCAAAAAAAGTACAAAGAAACCTTACTGTCCTTCTCCAACCATTTTTAAATCTAAAATTCGAGGTTTTTGGAGCTTGGTGTAGTAGCATTCCAAAAAACATGATGTTAACATCCTGACAGGGAAATGATTTGACTTCTCCAATATTTGAGACATAAGATTTCATGTAATATGGGTTTCCGCGTGTCATCTGTGTGGTCGATAGGACATTTGTTGTCTTGTATTTATAGTTTGATATCTGAACAGTTAATAATTTGATTCCCCCGCCGGGGCGTCTGCGCAAGCAGGCGTTTGGTGTGTAGCGACACCATGGACCCGAGCTAACGGGGGGGGTCTCAACCCCTCCCACCCCTAGCCATGCGTGGCTGAGCCGTGTCCTGGAAAAAGGGGATCCTGGGGATTAAGCTGAGGCTGGGTGCTTGGGCCTTTAAGGCCCCCCCGGAAGAGGCAACACACCCCTTTGGCCC
This sequence comes from Rhipicephalus microplus, assembly GCF_043290135.1. Lineage (NCBI taxonomy): Eukaryota > Metazoa > Arthropoda > Arachnida > Ixodida > Ixodidae > Rhipicephalus > Rhipicephalus microplus. The sequence continues at coordinate 162,420,166 of NC_134710.1, read as the reverse complement.
CGGCTTCACGTAGACGGCACCCCTGGGCTGACCCACCCAGGGGAGATTGAGTCCCCTTTTCCTATCTCTCTCTCCCTACATCTTCGTCTTCATCTCCCACTTTTTATCCGTCCTGTCATCTTCTCTTTTCTATATTCTTCCAAATTTCCTGGCGGCAAGGGTTAACCTTGTGTGCTTATCCAACCTAGGATAAACCATATTAGGTTATAGTGACGGCGTACTGCTGGCGTTGCGCAGACGTCTTCACATGCTCTGCCACGTCCCCTAGTTGGGCTCTGTGGTCGGTGGTAGGCGCCGTTGTCGAACAGTTTCTTTCATGGGATCACCAAACCTCTTCCTAAGTGATCGCCCCCAGAAAAGGGGGTGCACCGAAGCAGCCTCACAGTTTTCATTTGGTCCTTGCCCTACAAGACACCGCTCATCATCATCATCATCATAGTGTGCAATGAAGAATCAAGACTTGTTGCCAAAATATCATGTGATACATTGGGACACCACAGGAAAAAAAGCAACAAACATATCACCATTTCCAGTTTCAAGATGCCTCACTGATGCCATCTGCGCTGACTACAAAGCCGCCAAGATGGCCAGTGGGGACCTGCTAATAGAAGTCAGACAAAATCCATTATCAGAAACTAAGCAACCTTGTTGCATTTGGGGACAAACCTCTCACCGTTAGCGCTCACCGGACATTGAACATAGTGAAAGGTGTCGTATCAGATGAAGCTCATGTAGACCTTACCGATGAAAAACTTTTGGATGGCTGGAAAGACGAGAATGTCATACATGTGCAACGCATTAAAATCAGGCGAAAGAAGGCAGAACTCCCCACAAAACACATTGTACTGACTTTTGGAGCAAACACACTCCCAGAAACAGTCGCTACAGGCTATCTCACGCTCCATGTTCGACCATATATACCAAACACGAGGCGTTGTTTCAAGTGCCAACGATTTGGCCATGCTTCTCAAAGCTGTCAAGGGCAGCTCATGTGCGCAAGGTGCGCCACCACAGGGCACTCTGCTAATGCCTGTAAGTCTGAGGCTGAGGCCCATTGCGCGAACTGTGATGGTGACCATCCCGCTTATTCTCGCTCATGCCCAGCCTGGAAAAGAGAAAAAGAAATTCTCACAATTAAATTCCAAGAAAATGTCAGTTTCAGGGAAGCCCGACAGCGGGCAACGCACACTTTTCTACAGAAGTCATTCGCCGAAGTGTTGCAAGGGGGGTCAGCGCCACTACGGTTTTCGGCGAAGCCCCTGATGACGCCTGGCGTGCCGAGGCAACCGCCAGCAGACCCCACTGGAGAAGCAGCCCTGGCTACTCCGCCCTCTATGAACATGGCCTTACCAAAGGCCCCTGTGAACCCTGGCAGCAGCCAGGGCACCACACGAACTAAAGAGGTCCCCTTGACCTCTGGCCTGGTCTGTTGGGGGCGAAGGCTTTGTCCACCAAGACAAAGCCTACCCCACGTACACGACTGTCTGGCGCCTCTCCAGAGGCGAACACCACTGACCCATCGGCGCAGATTGCGCCGAAGGAGCGGCGAGAGCCCCTTGATTTCTCCAAGAAAGAAAAAACACCAATTACAGGGCCCCTAAAGGCTCTGTAAAGTAAGTCACTCCCAATCCGTACACACAGCACTACTTTATACCAAATATGAAAACACAAATTATACAGTGGAACGTCAGAGGACTGCCTAGAAACCTCGACAATGTCCAAGAACTTTTAACACAAACACTCACCGAAAGTGCTGTGTGTACAAGAAACACACTTGAAACCAAAACACGCGAATTTTCTCAGAGACCGCATCATCTTCCGCAAAGATCGAGATGATGCAATCGCATCATCAGGTGGCGTTGCTATTATATTAGACAAATGCATAGCGTGTCAAGATTTGCAGATACAAACGACCCTCGAAGCAGGGGCCATTCGTTCTGTTGTCTTAGAGAAACTTGTTACCATTTGCTCAGTGAACATTTTTTCTCATTATCAGTTGCAGAAACAAGAATTTCAGTCTTTTATGGATCAGCTACCTGAACCATATACTGTAAAAGCTCGTTAATTTGGATTTCACGGGACAAGAGAAACTGTCCGAAATAACCGAATGCCGAATTAACGAATGAACAGGGACAACAACATTTAAAATCAAGCTGCAGAAACATACCTTTATTTGTTGAAGTATTTTGTAATTGTCTGCGTTTTCGCGCAGATTCCGGCTGACATCACAATTTTTCTTAACTGTTCCAAATAGCCAACAGCACGCAAGCTGTCCGGAGTGTTCAGGCAAGCGTCCTCTAATATTAACAGCCCCTCCGAGACTTCTCGTGAGGTGCGATGAGGTCGCGGCTGTATCTCCTCGCATAATTCTTTGTCGGAACCGTGATCTTTAATCTCTTGATTGGTCAGGAGACCACTCGTGGCGACACCATGATCAATCGCGATGTAGTCCTGAAAGGTCACATCTGTGGGAAAGACAGCATCGAAAGTCGGGCAGTCATCGTCGGTGGACTTGGCTGACACCTCCTCGATGCCATCGTCAGCTACTGCTGCATGCTCGGGCCTCACAAAACCGCTGTGCCGAAAACAGTTGGCGATGACTTGCGGCAGAGTGTTTTTCCACAGGTGGGCGATGATGTGCACTGCGCCAAGTAAGTCCACTTGATACAACTTTCCAGCTTCTGAGCATAGGATCATTCGCTCTAGCAGGTGCTTGTGGTACTTCGACTTCACGTAGTGAATGATACCCTGGTCCATCGGCTTTAGAGCAGACGTAGTGTTGGGCGGCAAAAAAACTACTTTGATGCTCTTCAGTTCGACTGTACAGTTATTGGCACTGCAGTTGTCAACAACCACAATTATCTTGCGGTCCTTCGACGTGAAGTGCCGGTCCAACTGCTGCAGCCAGCCGCAAAAAATGCCCGATGTCATCCATGCCTTCCTGTTCGCTGTGTACTCGACAGGAAGGCTTTTGACGTTCTTAAAACAACGTGACTTAAGCGCCTTCCCGATGACAAGTAGTGGCAAGCGCTCCGTGCCAGTCATATTGGCGGCAAGAAGCACAGTTATCCTTTGCTTGCACTTCTTGCCACCAATGCACGCGTCCCCTTTGAAAGTCACCGTCTTGTCGGGCAGAGCTCTGAAAAATAGAGCAGTTTCATCTGCATTAACACGTCACGTGGTTCATATGCGGCGATGTGCTCCAGCAGCTTCACATTTCTCCACTCGGTGGTCACGCTTTCGTCAACACTGGCCTTTTCGCCGCACGCACTCCTGAACACAAGTTCGTGTCTCTCTCGAAACCTCGCAAACCACCCTTCTGACGCTTTGAACGATTCAATGTTCATCATTGCAGCGTACTTCTCACCTTGCGCCATGATGAGAGGTCCGCTCAAAGGCAGATGCGCGTTGCGACAGTCAGTAATCCACCGGAGCAAAGCTTCTTCGAGCTGGGGATGAGCTGCGGTTCGCAACCGCTTTCTAGAGGCATGAAACTTCTCGCTTTCGAAGGCTTGTCGAATCTGTTGGTCATTTTTCACGTACGTTCCCAACGTGCTCCGCTTCACGTTGTACTTGGTCATAACCTGCTGTCGCGATTCGCCGTTCTTCAGTGCTTCCAAAATTTGCACTTTAGTCGCCAAGTTCTTTGCGTCATAGTTCTGCCGCTTTTTCGGCGTTGCCATCACTGTAGCGCACGATGGTGGTGGCATGCAAATACCATCACAATGGAACAAAAAGAGAACTCCGCAAGAAGAGATGGTTCCGACAGGACAACACGAGGGAAAATGGCATCAGAGGCGCTGAGTGGAGAAGAAAGAAGATGCGATGCCGACGTTTGGTGACGCTGCGATCGCCCCCACTAGTTCATGATGATGGCGATGCCACTCAGCTTTCGGTTTCACTCCAGTGGTGCCAGCGCTGCTTTATCACACTTTTGTGTAGCAGCAGCCGTCAGCATTTGTCCGAATTAAGCGGTGCGGAGCCGAATTCCGACGAAATAACGAAGGTTTGGTCTTATAGATTAACATGCACTTTGACCGGGACCAATAGAGCCGTCCGAATTATCCGAATTTCTGAATTAACGGGTGTCAAATTAACGAGCTTTTACTGTATCGTCCTTGGCGATTTTAATGCCCACAGCCCTTTGTTGGGTGACTCGAGGAGTGATGCGCGAGGCCGCTTGATTGAGAACTTTATACTTTCCACAGATGCATGCACTTTAAATAAGAAAGAACCAACATTTTTTAGCCTGGCAAACAAAACGTATTCGTGCATTGATCTTAGCATTGTTTCTCCTACGCTTTTACCTGATTTTAATTGGGATGTTATTAAAAACCCCTATGGGAGTGATCACTTTCTCATATTACTGAAGATGCCAAAAGAAAATGAAATTCTACCTCAGGCTCCAACTTGGAAGGTAGACAGAGCAGATTGGGAGAAGTACCAGAGTCTTAGTACTATAGTACCGTGGGCCGAGATTTCGTCTCTAGAAATCGACTCTGTTGCTATGTATTTCGCTGCTTTTATTATTGACACTGCTTGAAATTGTATCCCCCAGACATGTTGTGGTCTCTGCAGTCGACGTGCCCCGTGGTGGAACGACGACTGCAGGAATGCTCGCACAAAGCACAATAAAGCGTGGGGTCTTTTGCGTGACTATCCAACTGCAGAGAATCTGATCAATTTCAAACAAGTAAAGTCTTAAGGGTGAAGGACGCGCCGACAGGCTAGGAGAGAAAGCTGGCAGAAGTTTTTGTCAGGCATTACTTCCTATACTGATGAAGTTAAGGTCTGGAACAGAGTGAATAGGATAAGAGGCCAACAGACACACTCGCTCCCTCTAGTAGACACAGAGGGTAATAGCCTTGAGGATCAAGCAAACTCCCTGGGAGCATACTTTGAACACGTGTCCAGCTCATCCCATTATTTTGATACATTCAAACGATACAAAGAGAGAGTAGAAAGACGGAAAGTTGAACCTAAATGTGGAAAAAATGAGCCATACAACAGACCTTTCCGCTTGGCTGAGTAGCAGGCAGCGCTAAACTGCTGCAACAAATCAGCCCCAGGCTCTTACCGTGTTATATATCAGATGCTTAAACACTTACCTCAAGAAACACATAAAACTCTTCTCTGTCTGTATAACTCCATATGGGCTTCTGGCGAAATTCCCTCTGCGTGGAAAGAGGCCATAGTGATACCTATGCTTAAACAGGGCAAGGATCCATCTTCCGTATCGAGTTACAGACCTATTGCTCTGACTAGCTGCCTCTGCAAATTATTTGAAAAGATGATAAACTGCCGATTTTTACATTTTTTGGAATCAAACAAACTCTTCGACCAATATCATGCGGATTCAGAGAGTGCCGGTCCACCACAGACCATCTCATGTGCATAGAGGCGCAAATAGGCGAAGCTTTCATTCATAAGAAGTTTTTCATATCTCTCTTCCTTGCCATGGACAAGGCATACGATACAACGTGGCGTTTTTGAATATTAAGAAACCTCACACATTTAGGTATACAAGGTACCGTAATTACTCGAATCTAACACGCACCTTTTTTCCGGTTAAGCGAGTTCATAAATTGCATGCGCGTTAGAATCGAGTACGAAAAATAAATAAATACGGTCATTCTATTGCCATCGGCATTCCGAAATGGCCGCCCCCTAAGTGCGTCGGCATGACGCGTCGGCCATTTCTGCCTATGAGTTTCGCATGCAGCACTTCGTACGTGTGCCGAGGAGTTCGTCATCTTGGTGTGCATTAGCATCGATGGCATGGAAGGGCCAACTCCAAAAACTCAACGAGTGCACCATGATGCCGCTTTTAAAAGAAAAGTCATCGCGTGTGCCAAAACGGACGTAAATCGGGCTGCATCGCAGTCGTTTGGAGTTCCCGAAACGTGCGTGCGGGACTGGCGGAAACAAAAGCAGAATATTGTCGACAGCAAAGATTCACGCAAAGGCTTCAGCGGACCACAGCAGGGTCGGTTTCCGCAAATTGAAGAGCTGCTCGGCGAGTATGTGATTGAGCAGTGAGCGGCAAAGCGGCCCGTGACGACAGAACTGCTCCAAGTGCAGGCTATGCAGTTAGCCTTAAAAAAAGGGCTAATGCGGAGCCAGTTTAAAGCGAGCAGGTGCTGGCTAACTAACTTTATAAAGAGGAAAGGTTTTTCCCTCTGAAGGCGAACGGGCATACGCTAAAAGTTGCCGGAGGAGTACGAAGAAAAGCTTCAGTTTTCAGAGGTTCGTCCTAAACTTGCGGCACAACAACGGCTCCCTGCTTGGGCAAATCGGGAATGCCGATCAGACGCCTCTTTGCTTCAACATGCCTGGCACCACAACCATCAAGAAGAAGGGGGCGAAACAAGTTCGCGTGCTGACATCGGGCCACAGTAAAACTAGAGCGACGGCAATGCTCTGTTGCACGTAAGATAGGCACAAGCTTCCCCCGTACCTCATATTTAAACGGAAGACGCTCCTGAAAGGAGTCTTTTTCCCGAGTGGTGTGATCGTGTGGGCCAATGAGAAAAATGGGTGTGCGCCGTTGCAATCGATGTCTTACTTTTTTTTTTTTTTCGTCGTGGAAACCCGGTGCACGTTACAATCGAGGGCACGGTAAAATCGAGTAAATATGGTAATTTGCTAAGTGTAATTGAAAATTATCTCTCCAATCGTACATTTAGTGTTCGAGTGGGCAATGCGTTGTCACGACCGTTCGTGCAAGAAAAGGGAGTACCCCAGGGCGGTGTCCTCAGTTGTACTTTCTTTGTAGTTGAAATGAACTCCCTGCGGTCGTGCATCCCTCGTAACATCTTTTATTCAGCATACGTTAATGATCTACAGATAGGTTTTAAATCCTGTAATCTCTCGGCATGCGAGCGACAGGTTCAGCTCTGTGTTAACAAGGTCTGTAAATGGGCAGATGAGAACGGTTTCGGTCTGAATCCACTATAGAGCTCCTGTGTTCTGTTTTCTAGGAAGAGAGGCCTCTACCCTGATCCCCATATAGAGTTGCAGGGTGAGCGCGTAGCTGTCAAGAGTGAACAAAATTTTTTAGGCATAGTTCTAGGCACGAAGCCCATGTTTATACCACACATCAAGTACATTAGGGAGAAATGCATAAAAACACTGAACATCCTAAAGGTGCTGTCCCGCACAAGTTGGGGCAGCGACAGCAAATATCTGATGAGCCTCTACAAAAGCCTTATCCGCACGCGTCTAGACTATGGGGCGATAGTGTACCAGTCCGCACCACCAACGGCATTGAAAATGCTGGACTCTGTCCACCATCTAGGCATTCGCCTTTCTACGGGAGCTTTTCGTGCAAGCCCCGTGAAAGCCTTTACGCAGACTCAGATGAATGGTCGCTATATATACAAAAATTGTACCTGTCTTTTACATATTTTTTTAAGATAACCACAAGGACCGACCACCCTACATACCCTACTGTAAACAACACATCTATCTCCCAGCTCTTTTAAAACTGACTCACATTGAAACGGCCCTTCTCGCTGCGTGTTCGAGCACTAGCTGTGGACACGGGCGTCCCATTGCTCAAACACCGCGCAATGCCTTCTACTACATGCGCCCCGCCATGGCAATGGCAGGTCATAAATTGTGACACATCTTTCATGATTGAGACAAAGCATGCCCCACCCCTACACGTTCAGATGTACTTCTGCGAATTGGCTCACAAATATACCTATCCTGAATTTTTCACTGATGCATCAAAGACGCGCGGGCGTGTCCTTCGCCGTGGTGGGCCTATCTTTTTCAGATGTCGATATTCTCCACCCTCACACAAGCATTTTTACAGCTGAAGCTTATGCAATACTGGTGGCAGCAAAACACATTAAAGAATCAGAAATAAGTAATGCAGTCATATACACGGATTTATTAAGGGTTGTAAAAACTTTAAGAGCCATCATAAAGTACGAAAATCCTGTCATTGTTTCGCTATACTCTCTCCTTTGTGCCATTTACGCATCGAAGCGGCATGTAGTAGTATGCTGGCTGCCAGGACACCGTGAAATTGAGGGAAACGTACTAGCGGATAAGCTTGCAGCATCAGTCCATGCGAACACTCCGTAGTCATCTGTAGCTGTCCCCGTAATGGACTTGAAACCCTTTTTTGAGAAAAAAAGCTGAGGGATTATTGGCAGCGTACATGGGACAGACAAGTACATAATAAATTACATTTAATCAAGCTTTACCTTGGTGACTGGCCACCAACATCACAAACACGTCGTACAGAAGTAGCACTCTGTCGGTTACGTATCGGGCACACCTATAGTACACACTCACACCTTCTGACCGGTGGTGATCCACCAATGTGTGAGAAATGTGGCGAACCCCTTAGTGTCCTACATATTTTGATACAGTGCAGTGAATCAGATCCTATTCGAAAAAAGGATTTTCCAACATCCTACCGAGAACAAATGCCTCTTCACCCAGCGATGTTCATCTGTAGAGATCCACTTTTCAAACACTATTCATTATTTGCATTTTTAAAAGATGTTTGCAACTTCCATCTGATCTACCGTGGTAATCTGTAGAAAAACCTATCACAACTGGTTGTTGCTGCCGTACATACATTACAAAGCACATGTTTCACGGCCCTTGGAGACAAGGACGCCGGAGAGACATTCGTGCTTTATAATCTCTCTATAGCTTTATCATCAGAACCATTGACCACTAGTTTTCACTCTACACATTTCATGTCACTCTCATAATTTCATTCCCTCTATGTTTACCCACCTTTAGAGTGAGAAATATTAGGCCCTTTTACAGCCACTCATCATACCCATAGCCCAAATCTTTCGTCGCATGTACTGGCACTCTTTGGCCATAACGTGTCCCTTGCGCCAAGGAACACTATATATCATCATCGAAAATTTGATGATGGCTTGCACCTGGACTAACCGATTTTGATTTACAGATGGTCATGTAGTGGTGCCAGCGGTCATCGAGACATCTTATTTTCTGTTTACTGCTGTGCACATCATTGGGCATGTGTTGCAACGAAGGGCAATACTGGGTGTAAAGAAGTGATGTAGGCTCTCTGTGGAAGTGACTTTGCTTCTTGGGTGCATTTATTTATTTATTTATTTACATACCCTAAGGACCTGGAGGGCATTACATAGGGGGGGATTAGGAAGATTTTCAACATGTGTAAAATACATTAAATATTCAGAAGCATCATTATATAAAGCTTAAATAGAAAAAAAAATTGAAAAAAAAAAGAGTACACACAACAGTGGTGATAAGGATAATAAAAACGTATATATAAACTCTGCAAAAGAAAAGGTACGTTAATAAAAATACAATAGGCTCCAGGTAACAAGCGTAGGCACGAATAACACACACAAAAATATTCAAGTAATTCACATAAACAACACCACCACATAACTACATTAATCGGTTGGAACTTCTAAGAACACTTTTACCGCTTTCAGAAAGGATGATGATTCTGTTAGAGTGGCTACATCAGCTGGCAAGGAATTCCAGTTGGTTATTGACAGGGCTAAGGGCGAGTTTCGGTATTTTTTTGTTCTCGGAAATATGGGATTAACTTTGTTAGGGTGATCAACATGGGCTGAAATGTGTGTTGCGCGCAAACTGGGAGTTGCTGTGGAAGAGTGAGTGAAAATTAGATAGCCTTGCAAGTTTACGGCGCGTGGCAAGGGAGGGCAGATTAAGTGGTTTCAGTATGGAACTTACGCTTTCATACGGTGAGTATGACGACGTTATGAAGCGCGCAGCTTTGTTTTGAACTGATTCAACCAGGTAAATTAAATTTTCAGTGTGAGGGTGCCATATTATTGAAGCATACTCTAGCGATGGTCTTATCAGGGAAACGTATGCATGCAGTCTAGTTTCTTTGTTGGCTAGGTATAATCGCCTTTTGAGGATGCCAAGTTTTTTTATTGCTTTAGTAGTGATATGTTCAATGTGAGTGTTCCAGTTTAGATTGGCTGTGAAAAATACCCCAAGATATTTAAAGGATTGTACTGAATCAATTCGAATGTCATTTATGGTGTATGACTTAGGCAAAGAAATTAGAGCAGAACTAAATTCCAAGTGCTTAGTTTTTCCTATATTAATTTCCATCTGCCACGTGTCGCACCACTCGGCCAGCTTATCGAGGTCAGATTGTAAAATGGTATTATCGGTAGGGGAAGTTATTTCTTTGTAAATAACGCAGTCGTCTGCAAATAGCCGAATTTGCGAACTTATGTTACATGCTATGTCATTAATGTATATTAAAAACAAAAGAGGACCAAGAACCGAGCCTTGGGGAACACCGGATAAAACGCTAGTAGGGTTCGAGATGTAGCTATTTAGTTTTACAGATTGGAAGTGGTTAGTAAGAAATTCCAGTATCCATTGTGTTGTATTGTTTTCAAGCTTCAGATTGCCAATTTTTAGTTCTAAACGTTTGTAAGGGACCCTATCAAATGCCTTTGAGAAATCAATAAATATGGCATCGACATGACGGGAAGAGTTAAGCACAGAATGAAGGTCAGTAATTAACTCGAAAAGTTGCGATTGACCTGAGAAATTTTGACGAAAACGGTGTTTTTGTTTAGGAGCAAGTTATTTAAATTAAGATAAGCCATTATATTTGTGAACAGGCTATGTTCGAGAAGTTTGCAACATATGGATGTCAAAGAGATTGGTCTGTAGTTATTGGGCTGAGTATTATCACCAGATTTGAATATTGGGATTATGTAAGCAGATTTCCAGTCCTCTGGTAAGCAACCGGTATCTAAAGATTGTTGAAAAAATAACGCGAGCAAAGAGGCTGAGAAGTGGCTGGTTAGTTTCAAAAGCTTAGCGCTAACATCATCAGGGCCGGGGCTGGTTTTAAGAGCTAAACGATCTATTGCACAAGCTACACCGTGTGCAGTAATTGTGATGGGAGAAAATTGATTAGAGATAGTTAGCTGTGGCAAATTTAGGTTGCTATCGAGCGGTCTCTCGATTGTGTGAACTTCAGAAAAAAAAAGGTTAAGTTTTTCAGCACAGCCGGCTAAGCTCAGGGTGTTGCCATCCTCTCCACAGAGTGCTGGCACCGACTCTTTTCTTGGGATTTACAGTGCTCCAGAACTTCTTAGGGTCAGTTTTGAACATGTTAGGTAGCGTGTCATTGTAGTACTTATTTTTCGCTTCCGAAATTGCGGTTTCTGTTTGTTTGGAAATCTTTTTATATTTCTGCCAGTCCTCCGACGCGTTCGTTCTCGACGCTTTAGTGTACGCTCTCTTTTTTCTATTAAGCCATCTTTTAATGTCACGGGTGAACCATGGATCATCCGCTCTTTCAGTTATTGTAAACACCGGCACACAAAGACGTTCAATTTCTTTTAATTTGTCACGAAATAAGCACCAGTTTTGTTCAGTAGACTGATTGGGAAAGTTAGATATAAATTCATCCGAAAAAGATTCTAGCAATCTGTTAAGCTTATCAGTGTCTGCGCGTGTGTAGTTAAGTATATTTTTTCGGACGTTTGTTTTCTTGGCATGCGGAAGAAGCAGAGAGCAGTGAACTGTCCTATGATCACTTATTTCTTCCAAGATCTCAACTTTAGTGCTGTCGGGATGATTGGTTATTATAAGGTCTAAAATATTGCTGTCATGTGTTGGTTCCTGCACAATCTGTTGTAGATTGTGATAATGGAGAAGGCGCAGAAAGTTAAGCTGTTCACGGCGATTAGGATGAGCAGGGACAGATAAAGTGGACCAGTTGATTGAAGGATAGTTAAAGTCGCCACCAAGTATTAGAAAAGAATTAGGAAACTTGAGGAGAATGGAATCAATGGCTTCCTGAAGAAGCTCAACAAAATCCTGCCGGCAATCAGGGGGTCAGTAACAGGCACCAATTATGCAATGAATGTGATCGAGATATGATGAAACCCAGACAATTTCAAGGGGGGAATCTGAGGGAAGAAACAATGGCTGATAGATTTCTTTTATGGCAATAATAACGCCACCACCTCGACAACCCATTCTATCTTTACGAAACTGAACAAACGGTGATGGAAACGAAAGTTCGCTGTTTGTTACGTCCTCGGTCAACCATGATTCCGTACCTACGACTATATAAGCTGAGCACGTGTACACGAGGGCGCTTATTGCATCAAGCTTTTTATAAACGCAAAAAATTAAATAAAAGTAGCGAGACCGATTTTGACAAGTTTGACATGTGGTGACATGTTTTACTGGGTCATTCAGGAGGGCTTTGTTTATTTTTGACACCATGACAACGCAATCATTTACCGAGTCATAACAGAATGTAGAACCATGCACCTGAAGCTTGTTAAAACGCACTGTATATTTTTCATCGCCTTTACGTTGAGCCTTAGCGTAGTCACGTAACTTCTTTCTGGCAAGTTGGACTTTCGGCGAGAAATCTTCCTCAAGCCAGACTTTGGGCTTTTGTAGGTCTTTCAACTTTGGGGCGCTAAACAGAGCTTCTAATTTTGATTTGAAGCTCAAAAACTTCACTATGATAGGGCGGTTAAAGTCGGGTCGGGGTATTCCTAATCTATGAGCACGTTCGATGTCACCAGCCTCAATTTTCAGATGTGTTGAAAAGAATTTTTTGACTATTATTTCAGGCTCCGCATACCCTTTGTGCTCTTCTTCTGGAAGGCCTTTGATTATAAGGTTATTTCGCCTCATTCGATTGTTCATATCGTCCACGATGTCAGCAAGACCTTCGTTTGTCTTGCAAACATTTTCTTTTACTTCCTGAACAGTGTCGATGACAGTTTCAACGTTTCCTGTCAGGTCCGATACTTTGTGAACGGTGTTTTCTAGGCTTGAGAGGTGGCACTCAAGGCTTGTGATCTGCTGTTTCATTTTAGTTAGGCTGGACGTGGTTTCATCATGACACTTTTTTGCAAGCTGAGAACGTCCTCGATCTTAGGACCAGGATTTGCCTCCACGTCGCCAGCACAAAGCAGTAGCAATGTGAGACACATTTACAGCAAGAGAGTCGAGGGCCTAGGGTTGAGTACACGGATAAGACCTGATCCGGCAGAGAAACGGCTGCCGAAGAAACATTTAGGCATTCGGCAAGCAAAGAACAAACCAATGCGAGCACGATAACTACACACATCAATACCTATGTTCAAAAAGAGGGATCTGCTGGCCACATAAAATTCAGTAGCAGCTATAACAATAAAAATTCATACCTAAAATGGTAGAAAGCAATGGTTAGACAGTTGCCACTTGTGGCCGCAAATCCCGGTGGTTCGTCGCTTCACTTCGGTTTTATGGGTTTGAAGGCGCTGTCGTCGCTGACATCACGTGGTTGGTCAGCGTCACGGAGATGGCACGGTCACGATCGCTTCGGTCTTCTATCTTCAATAAGCAGCCAGGCGGCAGTCAGCACGAAGCGAACTTTGCAATGCTAAAACGGTAGAAAGCAATGGTTATACAGTTGCCACTTGTGGCCTTACTAGGAACAGACAGCAGCAGGAGCTGCTGGCACAGAAACAAAATGTTATTTAATGGAGACTTCAAAGCAAAATAAACTGCGTAACATTAGAACTTAAGGCATCAAAAGTTTTACATGATTATAGCAGTAATCACCTTTAAGCTCGTGCTTGTCAACCTTGGTCCTGCTAGTGTGTATGCTTCATGCACACGTGCTTGCCTCAATGTATTGTAGCAGAGTTCTCCTTGATCATAATTGTTACTGACTTCTTATATTAAGCCATGGCCATGCGTGCTCCTAGGTGCTTAGAGCATCATATGACTAGTTTGCTGAAGCCACATCTGTTCCATCATGTAATTGCACACCTGTTGTTGGGAACAAGTGATGGGACCTTGGCAATCTTTATATTTTTAGCATTAGTCTATGTTTTAATATGTAACTGCTGTCGCAAGTAAAAGAAATATTGTAGTTTAGAAATAACTGTAATGAAAGGTTGCAGTGGTTCTAATATTCTCTGTATCAATTTTGGGGGGATGTAATAATCAGCATGGTGCCTCAATGAATCATCACACGTCCTACCTACTGGCTCATCCAGTGAATGTGCGTTGAAGGTGGCTTCCACAGATATGAATTACTCACTATAAGACCCCAGTGTTTCTTGCGGAGTTATGGCGTGATTTTATTTTGTTACTACATGGTACTGTATAATCACCCCTATTTCTGATGGGTTCTGTTACAGTGACGTTGACTGTTACCATGAACATACTGTTAAACAGCTATCTAGTTTCCTGGTGACTAGCTACGTTTTGAAATTACCATGTTAACCTGAATGCATGTAATGTATTATGTGCAGAAGCCGATGTCACCAGCAGAAGTAAAAGCCACTGAACAACATGCAATTGAAATGATTTCAAAGAATGAGGTCGTGTACGCCAAGGATTCACCTCTTGCTCTTGCAAAGGCCATTCAAGGACTAAGAGCAGTTTTCAATGAGGTAAGCATGTACTTTTCTGACAAATGCATTTTTTTTTATCATGGGTTAATTTCTACTGTTTGTATTTATTCGTAGTGTGTTGGAAAAGGCCCTGCAGGTTCTTATGACTTTTGACCTTTCGTTAGTAACTGAAATGTATTGCATTAAGTTATTTTTTTTGACATCTCTTGTAATCTCTAACTACCACTGCTGCCTTTTGGTGTAATTTGGTGCATTCACACAGTTTCAGTATACAAGTACCTCATGCGTGTATCCTTTGGTAGGTTGTGATTACATATAGTCACTGCTTTACTGGCAGCTACGTGCTAAAGCTTTGGAGACGAGTTTTAATGGAGTGCTATCACTTGAGTGAAGTTGCTGAGTGTAGAATGACTAACAGTGCATTTTTTTTTTTCCAGACTTACCCTGACCCTGTACGTGTTGTCTCTATCGGCGTTCCTATTACAGAATTGCTCGAAGACCCTTCAAGTCCTGCAGGATCTCTGACTTCCATAGAATTCTGTGGAGGAACGTGAGTTCCCACTTCGATTTGTCGTTCTGTTGTTGTTGTTTTGAGCTTACTACAATTTTCAAAATCCTTTTTTTTTTTTAAATATTTATCTACAGCAAGAAATGCTTGTTATGACTCCTTCTGTTCCAGAATTCTCTACCGAAACCGAAAGGTTGTGTGGCATAGCATTCATTAAGGAGAGAAATATAAATTTAAGGGCTCGTTTTTTGTTTTTTGTTTTTGTCAAGCACAACATTAATGAGAACAAACAAATAATGATGCCAAGGAAAGTATAGAGGATGTTAATAGTAGAAATTGACTTGTACATTACAATTACTACTAATAAAATTCCCTGTATTTTCCTTGGCATCATTTGCTGTTAGTTCTTATTAATAGCACTCAATGTATCAGATATTAGCGGTCCCTGAAAACTGCAAAAAAGTTTTATGGCTGCCATGAAAGCTTACTTTCAAATATATAGCATTCATAATCCTTTAAAACATTTCCAAAATGATCTGACGTGACCTTTGAACGATTGCATATAATAACTT
The DNA here is from genome assembly GCF_043290135.1 of Rhipicephalus microplus. NCBI lineage: Eukaryota > Metazoa > Arthropoda > Arachnida > Ixodida > Ixodidae > Rhipicephalus > Rhipicephalus microplus. Next base: position 162,404,687 of record NC_134710.1, on the reverse strand, counting down.
TAATTATATAAGTACATTTAGTAGAGTATTTCTGCTGGAAAAGGTTAACAACAGCTATCTTAGTTTCATGTTGTTGCAATATGAAAGAGAGAGAGGAAAAAATTATGCGGAAACACGGTATATGGTGAAAGTATCATTCTTTGAGCCTTTTGTCTATATCACTGGTATGGTGCTAATTGCATAAAGTAGTATAATTTTGACAAGTATTTTAATTGTACTTAGCTGCTAGCAATTTTTTGCACTTCACACCCAGCTGTTGATGTTTATGCTTGCTTGCTCAGCTTCTTTAAAAACAAGTAATAATATGTTATTTTTAAGCAGTTCTCATGAGCGGCTGGTTGGTGGTAGGTCTCAAGTAGGAAGAAGATGTAGAGATGCTGTCACAGCTAAAGGATTAGCCAGGCTTCGCTTGTCTTTTAAATTGCAATGCCAGTATTTAAACGTACGATCTGTTTAGGGTTTTCTCCAAAAATTTCAGTGGTGGACATCTTGCGGCTCTCAAGTGGTGGGGGGGGGGGGGGTGAGGGAGTGGATTACACACACAAATATATGTTATTTCATATTTAAAATGGCCGTCGTACTCCCCATGCCACTGCAAGAAAATATGTTTTCTGAAGTTAGACTGCACTTAAAGTGACACAGGTGATGCCACTTTGTGTTGTTACGCTTTTTGTTAGCTTCACGCATTTGTGGCCGCACTGCATATAGAGCACGCTTTACCAAATAGTTTTCTGGTGTAGCCGTGTCTTGTGCTCTTTATTTCTGATGCCGATGTGTGCTTGCATGGTTTGTGCAGTGAAACCATGAGTGTCCCCCAACACCGTTCAGGTTTTTAAAAAATTTAATGTGGACAACTGTGTCATTACTACTGAGGTGATGTCATATTAGGCGCTGATGGAAACTCTCTGAGACCACTGTGACAGTAAGAGATATTTGGAGGTCTACTTGTCATGCGCTTTGCCGTCTTGCGCTGCCGCCCTGAGTTCGCATGAACGTAGTCTTCAGAATTAGCCGATTAGCTATGGCAATGCTACAGCGTGTTAAATGCAACACAAATGAATGCAATAGCATCACATTGTAATGTTATAGAGAGTAAGGCTGGCAGCCAATTCTTTTGGATCCGATATCGCCGAACTTCTACAAACCCATATGTAAGCAAATACAGCTGCTCCAGGGAGGAGTGCTTTTTTTACAGTCTCTTCGCATTGAAAGCGGACTGATGCTTGCAAGATGACACGTGCTTTAGCAATCGCGACCGCACCCTTAAAATAAAAGTTCACTGTTGCAACACGAGTGATCCCTCACCTCCTCGCATTTTTTCACGCTCGTTCAAGAAGGATGGTATTATTTCTGTTTGAGCATTAGACGGCAGTTCTAACACGCAGGGTATGCTATCGTATGCGCCCTCCAGGCAATAAAAATGGACCGCCTCATTTGATCTTAGCTGCAGCAGCGCTCGCGCGCATTTACCTGCTCGTAAAAGTTATGATGTGCAGTGGCATGTTGTCTGTTTGGACTTGTTATGAAACATGGTGGCAATGGCGAAAATCCGTCTCTATGTAATTGCTATCACAATAATATCGCAGTTTTTACCACTAAATAAGTGTTTTAGCTGAGCTCTGCCTTCAGTGCCCCTTTTGTTTAAATTGTGTGTTTACTCTTTAAATTTTCGTACCGAACCTACATATAGTTACATCCTCTTTATAACAAATTTGGAGAATTCGTAGCGTAATAGATGCACCTATGAAAAAAATTCAGCCAGTGCTACAGCTTATTGATATAGCTGAATGTTGCTTGACAGAGAAATGCACAGCTCGGAGCTGTCAAAATGTGTGTGTGTCATTAACAAACTGTGTTCCTTGCTTTTCACACTTCTTCTGTGCTCCTTTTAATTTTGCCTGGTGAAATATGGTTCTCTGGCTATCATAAACATCAATCTGTATAAAATAATGGCCTTATGACTTTATCAAAAGGGCAGCATTACATCAAGAAGACGTGGGATTACCTGTAAGATGGCACTTCTGAAAGACTGATTTTTTCTTACAGCGTTCCAGATGTGTACAATTTTATCTTCTTGTAGTTCACATTCCTGCATTAATAATGTATTACCCAATACGGTCAAAAGGGGTGATTTAAGTGCCAAATTGTACCTCTCGGAAATGAAGGGCCAACAGGAGCGTAACCGGAAATTTTTTTTCCAGAGGGGTGATTATACCATACTTTATGTATGTTCACTATATGCCGTATTTACTTACATAATCCTCGCACTCACATAATTCTCGCACCCCCAACATCGCCCGACAAAAATACGATTTCTTTTTTTCCTCGAGTAATTATCACACCCCCAAAAATTGCCGCAATAATGTCGTCTGCTTGTTCCAGCCACTGATGATGATAGCGTGTGCCATCTAGTGCCATCTCCTTAGCATAGAGCGTACTATTATTGCACCGAAATTCAATCCAATTAAATTCAAGCCAAAGTGGCAAGTGCGCGTTGCGGCGTGATTTGTATGTTGTGTCTGTAATCTTGTTACGTTATGGGGCGATACGGAAGCTACACAGCTGCCTTCAAGTTGAAAGTGATTGATCATGCACTAAACAGCGGCAACAGGGCCACCGGTAGGCCTTCGGAGTGGACGAGTTTTGTGTTCGCTACTGGTGATGGCATCTGAAAGCCAGCAAGACATGTTGGGCCTTCCGTGTGCCTAAGACTGCGATTGATGGTGAACTTTATTTCTTCTGAAGGCAACTGCAGACGATTTTGTTAAATGGCCATCAGCCCAATACTGACGTCCTTCGCTTACCCAACGCCTCCTCTATTTAGACGCCTGCCGCATGAGAAGAAAAACAGCTGCCACACCCTTTCCCTCTTTCATTTTAGAATGTTCTCGGTTGCTAGCGTCACCTGTGGTGGATGGTGCTACAACGCAAAACTTTGCACAGCCTCTGAAACAGTGGTGTACAGTTGCAGGTCTCGAACAATTCTTGATTGACGCGCGCCTATGGGCCACAGATGAAAAACGCTTAGCTGGTACCGTCCGCCGCCGTGATGATAGTGTCGGTTTCGAGCGCTACCGCGCGGCGCTTGTTTAAACTGAAGGCAGAACAACTCCGCTGGGAGTGCCAGCCATTCCTCAGGCATCTTTCTAGAGGAGGCGTTGGCTTACCTTTTGCGGACTCCTGTTGAGCAACAAACGCTACCGCTACGCCCGCAACGCCCTCAAGCTTTGTATATGGTATTCTAATTCTCGACTATTTGATTGCGCCTTTTGTGTCTGCGCCTTTTGTGTCTCAAATAAATCTTGCCTTGTGTTGAACCTGTGCTTTTATTGTTTTGGCATGAGAATCCCGACCTGCGGCCACTTCGTTTTCTTTTTCGCTCTGTACGTTTTCGTGGAAAGTTTTCCCCGTGTAATTCTCGCACCCGCCAGCTTTGCATCTGTTTTCCACAAAAAAAAAAAAAAGTCCGAGGATTATGCAAGTAAATACAATATATATATATATATATATATATATATATATATATATATAATATGCAAGCAAAGCTGGAAAATTTCAGGGAATATGGGTTGAACCCGTGGCAAGCAAAATGCCTATGGCAACCAAGAAAAGTGGTGTACGGTAAATCTCGCCATTGGGTCACATTGCCCCTAGTGCCCATCATTAGGGGGACGCTTTATTTTTTATAATAAAGTGTAGCCCGAATGGTTGCAGGCTGTGTGAACTTTTCTTCTACTGACCGATTTCGTTTTTTATGTACACTGGCTTGTTTCTATACTGCTGAAAGTTAAGAAATCTTGAAGAGGCCCTGCAATGCTTTTCCAAGTAATGACTGAATGACTTCATTAAAGGAGCAAACTCTATCACTTGCGTAAAAGGGATAAACCCTATAACTTGTGTCCGATATTTTCACTGGTTTTATTAGAGTGATAGCTCTACTCTGTAAGTTACGAATCCAGAAAATGACTTAGTAGATTCGTTGAAGTGTTTAGGCATTCAAGCATAGCAAAAGTTAATTCCCTCTCTTTTTCATCACATGTGCGTCATTTTTTGTTACACATACAGACAGAAATGGGGAGAGCATACTGCTGCTTGCTGTGTGTGGGTGCTAATGTGCGGAATACAATTGCGGCTTGCTTGCTTTTGGTGGCAGTTGCTGCAGCTTACCTAACCACATTCATCTAACTTCTACTATTATAGACAGTGAACAGTTTTTGATTAAATAATTTTCCATGCAGCCACCTCAAACGTGCAGGCCATGTTGGAGACTTCGTTATTTCTACAGAAGAAGCCATTGCAAAAGGCATTCGCAGGATTGTTGCTCTTACAGGTCCTGAAGCAACTAAGGTGGGCAAAGAGCTGGTCATGTCGTGTGTGTCACTTCAGGCATTTGCTTTTTTTTCATTGTGTTTACCAAAGTAGTTAAGGGCTATGATAATATAGAGCTTATGGTTTTTCTTCTATAGTAAGCCATCATTTAATTCTGCATGTGTGGGAGCAGAAAAAACTTTAGTTCATAATCAGCAACTCAATTCTTTGCAATGTAATCTGTATACAGTTAAACCTGCTTATAACGAACCTACATATAACGAATTCCTTGATATAACGATTTTTTTATTCCCTGCTGTTGCTCCATAGAAGCAGATGTATTTGTGACCTCTACGTAGCAAAGTAACAGAGAGATACAAGTATAAGGAATTTTTCCCACGGAAAACCTATGAACTTCGCACCGGATTTTGGTATGAGCACGAGGCAGCAGCGTGCACGGTGCTGCAGGCGAGAACGAGCACTCGTGATTGCGCACGAGTGAGCGGGAGGCGAGAAAGTGGGCCAGTGCCCCATGAGGCGGTGTTGCCATCAATCTTGCCACTGTGCAAAAACAAAAAACTAAAAAAAAAACTACTTTTGCGTTGGCAGTGCCACGCTTGTAGTTAGCGTCACATATGTGAAACCGTGCTGCATATGGAGGGCGCTTTACCAAATAGTTTTTTGTGGTATACGTGTCTGTGTCCGTCTCATTCACTCTTGCTTTTCGATGCAGTGCGCGTGTGCATGGTTTAACTGTGCGCCTGTTGCGGCTCCCGACGATTTTCAGATTTGCCTTTTTTTGCCTTTAATTTTTTTTTTTAATGCGGACAACCGTCTCTTCACCTCCGAGGGAATGTCAGATTAGGCGCTGATGGAAACTACGGTGACGACGGATTTTTGGAGGTGGACTTGTCACGCTGTCATCTTGCCGCACCGAGAGTTGGCAACTTGTGGCTTTCAAGATTGGTCGATTAGTTCTGGCAACAAGACGACGGCGCATTGAATGCAATTCAGTAAACAGAATAGCAGAAATTTGTAATGTTATACGAAGTAAGGCTGGCAGCCAGCTCTTTTGGATCAGATATCATGGAGCACCTAAAACGCGCTGTTGTGAGCAAAGAGGGCCGCTCTAGGAAGAAGTGCTCTTTTCACACAGTCCCCTCGCACTGCAAGCGCACTGATACTTGCCGAAATACAAGCGCGCTAGCAATCGCGACCGCCCTTAAAATCCAAGTTCATTGTTGCTGAGTGATCTCCCCTCCCCCCCCCCCCCCCCTTGTGTTTATTCATCGTCGTTTAGGACTGGTGTTTTCCTCTCTGTTGGACCATTAAACGGCAGTCTTACGCTCCTTCCAGACAACAGAGATGGGCCCATTTATTTGATCTCTGCTTCAGCAGCACTTGCACGCTTTTACTGGCTTGTGAAAGTTACGATGCACCGAGGCATGTTACAGATTTGGACTTGTTACGGAACATGGCGGCAACAGGAAAAACCCGCCAAGAGTGTCCATACAATTGCTATCACAATAGTAACGCAGTTGTTTACCACTAAATAAGAGTTTTGGGTTGTGCATCAATGAACGTTGGCCGAAGGAGCTGAATATTCTTATTTGAATAGCTTCACTGATATTGAGAATGACTGGTACTTGATGGCGCGCAAGAAGCAAGACAAGGTTATGGACTATTTTCATACGAAACAATGTGCAGTAACTTGCAGTTGACACCTTGTTATTCATTACACTGTGAGCAAATCTTAATGTTTGCACTTGTACTGACTTCCGAGGCCTGAAATTATTTAATTTAAGATTTAAATGGATATATTTTGTATTTTGAATTATTGATATATTTAACTATTTCGTGATCCCCTTCGAGTTCATTATATTCGGGATTGACTGTATCATATCACGGATCTGTTATGAAAACAGAGATGGCAAAAAACTGATTGCAAGAAGTTGCTTTGTGAACCTGTGCAATATGGCCAGTAACAGTAAAGGTTTTGCTAGATGTCAGTTTGCTTCTGTGAGATTTTTCTCTCACTATTCTCAATGTCAATTCAGAGTTTCTCAATTCAGTTCAAATCTTTTTGGTTATGCAGTGTCATATACGGATCTGTTATCAAAACAGAGATGGTAAAAACTAGCATGAAGTTGCTTTGTGAAGCTGTGCAATATGGCCAGTAACAGTAAAAATTTTGATAGCCGCCAGTGCGCCTTTGTGAGATTTTTCTCTCACAACGGTGTAATTAATTATATTTGTGAATATTATGTTAATTCAGAGTTTCTAAATTTAGCTCCAATGTTTTTAGTTATACAGTATCATATCGCCTTCTTCTGAATATATGGAAGGCTCTTGATTGTTGTATTGTTGTTGAAAAAGAATCCCCTTCATTGAATCGATGTGCCTTCACCATTGTAGTTTTCTGGGCGGCTCACTAAACAACCTAAGAATGGTCAACAGGGGTTCACCGCTCTGATCTTTCTACAAATTCTCTTCCCAGAAGTAGAGGAGGGAGTTACACAGGATGTTGTTGTATAGAATGGCAGAAAACACCTGCCTTTGAAACAGTAGTGTTCGCTTACGTTCTTTTAATCGGGTATCAGGCACTATATTCTGTACTATGGCAAAGACATCAACAACATTACGTTAAAAAGGTCAAGCAACAATGGTTTGGGAGCTTCCTCTACAAAGGAGCTTTCAGCTCATTTCATTGGGGGATCCTGCGAACATCATATGGCTAGTCAGTACGAGTGAAATGTGGTGAGATGATCCCTTGTAAATAGTCAAGTTGAGGGTAGGCATTTTTAAAGACGATAGTCTTTCTTGGAGACCTTCGACGCAAAAATTTTGGTCTGTCTGTTTGTCTGTACATTTGTCTGTTTGTCCACCTTCAGCGGTATTTTAAACAGCACCAAAGTGACCAAACGATACTCCAAACGGCCAACCCCATCCGCAGCGCCCACCAATATTACTCAAGGTTCAGCGTTCATACTTGTGCGATTGTCTATTAAAAAGCAATTATTGCACATATCTGAGGTACCATAACAGCACGTCAATATTATGTATGGGTATTTCTTACGAGAAAAGGCATAGATAAGTAATTTTAAGGATCGTAGCCTTTATAACGCTGCGCTGGCCATGCAACGCTTGCACGAAACGGCAAGTGTTTCTAACGCTTTGCTAAGACGACACAGTGGTACCTACCCGTCGCCTTGCGTTCTACACCTTATCACCTCAGAGACGGGCACGCCGTGCGTGCCCGTCTCTGAGGTGATAAGGGGTAGAATACCATTCCTCCAGAATACCATTCACTGATTTTTTTGCGCAGAACATCAAATAAACGTTTTGTTCACTCTTTCTTGATGCAAGACGTCTTTTGACGACATTTGCAGTGTAATGTGCAGATATGGGGCTAATTTTTTCTTGTATGTAAAATTTTCTAACTTGAATAACTTTAGACGGCATGTTGGTTTTGCTGCCCTTCTTGCTGCATTAGTCTCTGTGCTTCAGTCTTTGCAACCCACAAGTAAAAAGAATGGGAAGTTGATTACTGTTTGGGGGCCGCTTCAATGATTTTTTTAAGAATAATTCAAAGAGCACACAATAATGCCCTTAACAACGGTAGCTTCCAAAGGGGCCATAATCCTCGTGGTCACTGCACTGCTTGAACAGAAAGTAGCTGACATTTAATACCATGCCCAGTGCATTCTTCTATGAATGCTCTCACGCTGTGTTTGTTGTACTCACAAATGAAATATCAGCATATTAGTCTCTTGGAATCGCATGATTTTTTGAATATATAAGATTCACCTTTGTACAAGACGCACTGGCAAAAATATTGGTGAAAACAGTGTGGGTGTGTTCCAATACTCACCGCAGACGGCTAAATAGACAGCTACATGAATGGTGGCCATGTTAAGTCTCATTCCAATTTTCACATAGCCAGCAAAATAGACAGCTCCGAGAAGACAGCATCGTAGACAAATACGATACAGTCTACTTTGCTGTCCAAACAAGATGGCGGCTCCGCGAATTGCTCAGATAGATTGGATTTAGACAGAATGGTCGTCTGCACACAAGTAGACGCTTCTTCAGAAGCTCAGTGTGAGTAACGCTTAATTTTTTTTAGATTTCAAACTAAAATAATCCAGAAAATGCAACAGTTACACTTGTTTATCTTAGCTTTTCTTTCTCGACGCGAGGTGGCGCCGCGTCGCATAAAAGCCGTCCAGGTGTGTTTTATTTCTCGGACAGCATGAACTTGGTGCTGTCTTCTAAGCTGTCTGCGTAGACTGTCTACGTGCTGTCTAAGAATCGGAACACTGCCTGTGTCTTATATGCCAGAAAATACAGTAATTAAGTGAATGAATAAGTTCATTATTCACTCACTTTATTAAGCCTATTCTCAATATTTTTACTGCCTAGACAAAAACCAAAATAAAGAACATATGACAATAGACAAACTAAAAAAAATGCAGCTTTTGCTGTACAATCTGAAGCCAAAGTGCAGGTTTCAGTGCTCAGATATGGTTCCCGTCCTGTTGTGTTGCCAGTCATCGTGCTAGCTGTAATTATACGATCCCCCTTTGTCTGCAGGCAGTGAAAAAAGCGGAGCATTACCAGAGTGAGGTGAATAAGCTTAGGACGGAGGTGGAGAAGGTGTCTCAGGCTGCCCAAGGAAAAGATCTTGTCAAGCAAATCGTTGAGCTCACAGAGGTTAGTTGCTCTTTCCATTTAACATATTTTGATTTGAACAGGTGTGTGTATCATTTGAGATACGGAAATCAATAGAAGAGTTTAGATACAGCTGTGGAAAATATGTTATGTTGTTTTTGTGTGTATGGTATGATACTGTACCAAGCTATGTTACTCTTGTTGATGTACAAGAATTCCTTCGACGTTGGTATCGTGCCGTCTTATGAAGTTTTTTTTTTTATTGATGCTAAGCTTTGAAGATGAATAAAATACTAAGTTTTATTTCTTTTTTGCAGGAGATCTCTCAGTCTAGTATTTCCTACTGGAAGAAGGATGAGCTGAGAACTGACCTAAAGAACCTCAAGAAGAAGCTTGATGACCTTGACCGGAGCAACAAAGCTCAGGCACAGCAGTTGGTGCGCAGCATGCCATTTATATTTTCTTTAAAATGCAAAGCATTTCTTTGCATACTGTAGATACTTTGTTTCTATCTACGTATCTATCTATCTATTTATCTCAGTAGGTCAACAGATCGCGTCATGCATGAAGTTATTTACTTCAAAGCATACTTGGACTGTACGCCATACTCTTGCTGTATTTTGTATCGTGCCAGCTGCAGCTGCACAGCACTTGCTGTCGCGTGTAACAGCATGTAATTCAGCTGTTTGACCAATGGTGCGCTGGCCCTTGGTAGCTTCCATGTAATGCCCTGTGCCGATTGCACCAATTTGATACAAATCCCCATTTTTGCGCCGAGCTTTGCCAAACCATGCAGTTCGTGGAAATTTCGCCACAGTGCACCAAAATGCACGACCAGCCTCAAAATTTTCTCAGTTGTGCTAATTTAAGCAAGAAATAGAAGCCACGTTGGTTACTTGCAGTTTGCATCAATCAGTTCAAGCACGCAGACCCCAACCCTAAATCACGGTGTCAGATATATTCCAATTAGGTCAGGAAACTCACGAGATGTGATCAACCAGCTGAAGTAAAAAAGCCATGCACCCATCACTCCGCTGACCGCAGCGAATACCCAACGGCGGGACAACGCAACTTTTAGACAAAAATTTGTTGCCTTAGTCACCAACGCTTTGTGGGAAATATGAACTTCCTAGTCGGCAAATGCAGCTATGGCATGTTAGCAGCTAGACCAGGAAGCGCCGTTTTTCGCACGCGAACAGAGTCGACGTGCTGCAAACGCCAGACCTTGGTCGCCATAGCAAAGGCACATAAAACATTTTCCAGTGTTAGTTGCGTCGTGCTAGCGATAAATGTCCAGTACTGTCCCCGGATCAATGAGCGCATGCCGTTGTTACTTTATCTGGTAGAACCTCTTGCAAGTGGGCTGAGAAGTTGTCGCCTAAACCTTACCCCATGAAAAAAAAAAAAAGAAAAAAAAAAGAGGAGAGGGGCAGGGTGTAGCGGCGTTTGAAAATTTCTCGGCCTTGCTCTAACCTGCACAGAACGCTGTTTAAAAGCCACCTTTGCCTCAGTTCATTAGTGCCCTGCGAAAAAGCGTATGTGATTTGGAAGGGGCTCTTAGCACCAGTCATGGGACACAGTTGCACAGTATACACATGCGTGTATACGCCGCACAGCTACCAAATTTGACTCGAATCCAGGCCGACCCTGGTTCTAGGCTCACCCCCCAAAAGTCTGAAGCCCAGAAAAAAAAAAAGAAAAATAACTTACCTAGAATGAAACAGCAAGACGGCATTCACAAAGAGAAAACATTTATTTAACATGAAGATGAAACAAAGCAGTTGGTCCATCATGCAAACAACTTGAAAAATATATAGGTGCAAGTCCTGTTACCTATGTTTTTTTGTCGTCCTTTTGCGCTGCTTCTAGTTGCATCATAAAGATGCCGTCATCATTTTGAGTTGTCGTTGTTGTTTATCATTTGGAATAGTGTATCGCATTGCTGGTCCCTTTAAAAAAAAAAAAAATGCACCAGTTTCATTTGTTTTTTTTTTTTGCTGCCCCTACTCCTCAGTATGACTAATCCCCAGATTTTCAAGGTCGCCAGCTTGGCAGATTCACATTTGAATTCACAGTTTATCGAAGTATTTGAAAGATGCAGCAACATGTAATGTGGATTTTATTATTGTTTCCTCAGTGGGGTGGTTCAAAATACTACTTTAATTGAAATAGCAGTGTTCATGTTTACTTGGCACGATTAAGGTGATGTTGAATGCTTTGTAAACTTTTTTTTTGTGATTGTAAGCCTTCTGTTCTTATACTGCTCCAAATTTGGTCTTTCGTTTGTGATAAAAAATGTATGTTTTTTTTTCTCGGAACCTGCTCCGAATTTGTATTTTAGGGCTCCAAAATTAAAATTTCACTGCTCCGAAAATTTTTCCAAATTTTATTTTGGTTTTGCACCCCTTGCGCTGGCCTGCCTATGCGGCAGTAGCCAAGTTCCATTATGCTCAGGTCATGGCTAAGCACACTTGAAGGTATTCATGCTAAACATTTAAAAGCAAAAGTAGAGTACCTCTAAGTATATTCTAGGCTTTATAGCACCGCGCATCCGGGCAAAGGCTGAGATGCGCTCTCCACCGTACCAAAAGAAGACGAGGCAAAAGGTACATCTTTTGTGCCTGTCTGTCTTGGCCCCTGCAATTTGAACTCTAGGCCTACGCCACCTGCCCAGGCATCAGTTGTGTTTGGTATGTTGTTGGGGTTGCGTGCTTCTCAGAGTTCAGTTGTTAGATCGATGGCGAGGTCAAAAGCAAAGAAGTACTTACAAGTGCTTTTGGACTGGTACGCAGCTGAGTTTCCGTGATTTGTGACTTTGCGGGAAGGTGGCAAGTACTGATTCTGTACCACATGCGCCTGTGATGTAAGCGTTACAAACGATGGCAATGCTGTTATAAAGGTGCACATCACTTCACAGAAGCATCAGAAGTACGTTCATGCTGCGGGAAGGCAGGACAACATCGGAAGTTTCTTCCAAAGGGGATACGATGCGATCAGAGTGCCTGTTTACAAGATTTCTCGTGCAACACATCTTGCTCCTAACGATTGGTAATCATGCATGACCGTTGCTTCGGAAAATGTTCCCAAAGGGTGAGGACGCGAAGCAGATCATACGAAAACAAACTGCCGTCATCAAGAAAATGCCTGTAAATGTCGAAAACACTATAGTAGAGCCTCTAAAACGGGGTGTTTTTGCAATCGCAGTAAATGGAAGCAACGACAGGGTGTTGCAAATTGCAAATGTCTCAGTAATTTATAATATGCACCCCCCCCCCCCCATCCCTGTTCGCTGCGGTCTCCCGAATTTTCGTGCTGCTAGGTACTAGATTGGCAGGTATGCGACAATGAAACTTCTAATAATATCCAGTATTTTTTGCATAGAAGTTATTTATATTGAAGTTTTACTGCATTTTTCAGTTTTGATGGGACAAGCTTGTATGCCATTTACAGACAAAGAAGCATATTCTCTGGTGGTGCTTGTGCTATGTGTACTTTGTGAAGCTGTGGGTTTCGTTGAACAGCCCACTATATTTACTTGAATCTAACGGATATCTCTCTTCCAATGAACTTATCGTATTTACTCGCGTAATGAATGCACTCGCATGGTAAACCCACTTGAACACCCCCTCAGCCACCTCGGCTCGCTCCACTCTCCTTTTTGGCTGCTACCGCGCTGTTTTGTTTTTCTTTCTATCTGTGCGCAGCACATTCTTTGCCTTTTCAATTATTTGTGCACCACAGTGAGGTTCACGAACGTTGCCAGTGTAGAGAAATCGCAGCTGACATGCATGCTGTGAGCGAAGGTCACGAAACTACCGGCACCAATCAATGATCGCTTCCTGCAAATATGAAACATAAAGGCCCAATCACATGCACGCTATTTTCTCGAGTAATGAAGACAGGATTTGCTGTCGCCATGGCTGTCGCGAAGGGCTATTCATCGCCATCACGCCACAGGTTTCTGGAAAACCAGAAAAAACTGCTTGTCGTCCAGAAAGGAGTATGACGATTTCCAGATTCTGGTAGCACCCCTGATTGTGCTTTGGTTGCAATTAGCTCTTCATGCTTGGTATCTGCGCGTACTTCGAGGAATGAAAGATAGAGGCTACCTCTTCTACAGTCAGTCCTCATATGGACAGCAAGGTGGCGGCCATATTTCGTGATGAATGTTGTTATCAACAGTTCGTTTTGAGGCTTCAGTGGTAGCTTGGTACAATGTTTGTTACTTTTTGCAATGTCAATGGCGGCTGCGCGGTTGGTTGCCTCAGAGTTGGAACAGGGTGTCGTAGTGTCGGAGCTCATGCTTCTGGGCACTCCTTGAGATCACAGCAAATACTACTGTTGTAATTAAACTATTGCGAGAGAAAAAAAAAAAACCCACGAAACGCTTTTCTGGAATGAACAAGCAGCGCAGGGACAGCTTGCAGAAGATAGCACCATTAACCACCAAAGATGAGGGAAGTGAAACAAGGAATGAAGCTCTTTCCGAACAGTGTATGCGTATGTCGATTGCAAAAGGCTAAGCGGCCGAACCTTTTTTTTTTTTGCATTAGTGCATTTTTTATTCATCACAAAAACGTTTCCATGAAATAATTTGCCCGGAATAGCAAAGTAAATGTTGCCATGTTGAAGATAGTTGCCTCGTGTCTTTCATGGGCATGTGAGGCCTGTGTGAGTGGCACAAAGGGACATATTTAGCCAGATATCGACCAGGAAAAGTTCCCATGGGCTGAAAGCAGAACAAGGTCTGAGTCTCAAAGACAGCCTTGCAGACTTTTGTAAGCAACTGTGTGAAGACCTAGCCAATTGGGGTAACAATTTTTTTGTTAGCATGTGGTCAAGGTATCGGCAAAAGCCATCTTGGAAGTGAGAAAAACTGGATCGCAGCAGAAAAGGAGCTGCCAAAAGAACAAATTTTCTATTCTATGAAGGCAAATTGTGCATGTAACTTCCTGTTTATTTTTTATGTACTTCCTCTTTATTTTTTAAATCATAAACGTAGGGGAATGCCACAGCTTCATTTTAACGATGCTAACTCTGCCTTCAGATGAATTTTCATTTATGAGTGAACTTTAGGTTCGAGAAAGTGTTAATTGAGTGGAAGTTTTGTGCGTGTAACTCCCTCTTTTTTTTTTAAAGTCATAAACATAGGGAAATGCCACAGCTTCATTTTAACGATGCTAACTCTGCATTCAGATGAATTTTCGTTTATGGGTGAACTTTAGATTCGAGAAAGTGTTAAATGCGTGTAAGTTTTGTGCATGTAACTCCCTCTCTTTCTTTTTTATGTCGTAAACATAGGGGAATGCCACAGCTTCATTTTAACGATGCTAACCCTGCATTCAGATGAATTTTTGTTTATGGGTGAAGTTTAGATTCGAGAAAGTGTTAAATGCGTGTAAGTTTTGTGCATGTAACTCCCTCTCTTTTTTTTTTTATGTCGTAAACATAGGGAAATGCCACAGCTTCATTTTAACGATGCTAACCCTGCATTCAGATGAATTTTTGTTTATGGGTGAACTTTAGATTCGAGAAAGTGTTAAATACATGTAAGTTTTGTGCATGTAACCCCCTCTCTTTTTTATGTCGGAAACATAGGGGAATGCCACAGTTTCATTTAGCAATGCTAACTCTACATTCAGATGAATTTTTGTTTATGAGTGAACTTTGGATTCGAGAAAGTGTTAAATACGTATAAGTAAAGTATGTTGTATCCACATGTCACATTTCACTGCCTCCCACTGGTATGAGGAAAACAGTCCAATATGGGTAATTAGCTGTTTTAGTGTCTGGATTGGAGTATGTATAACTTCGTACTGTGAAAACTGTTTCTTGCTGCTTTTGTCTTCATCCAAAAATGAAATCTCTGAATGTTTGTTCTGCACAGGCAATTGAGACTGTCAAGAAGCTTCTGGAGGACAAGAAAGATTGCGACTACATTGTTCATGTACTTGAGGTTGGAGACAATGCTAAGGTGCGTGAATGCTTATGGTAGCAGCACAGTGTTTGTGTCTGTGGTCTTGTACATTGCAATAGTGCAGGGAACAGGACATGACTCTCTTTTTATTGCAGGCTCTCGATGCTGCATTGAAACAAGTGAGAACATTGACGCCCAATGCAGCTGCCATGTTTCTAAGCCAGGATACTGAAAAGGGAAAGGTCATCTGCTTGAGCACAGTGCCGAAGGTAAACTGCTATTTCAGGCTTACAGCTGAGCATTATGTAGTGGCAAAATTATTACTTAGTGAATAACTCGTGTAAGTTCAAGTGGCATTGTCTCTGCCAGTGGTTCTCAGCCATGAATGTGCCGGGGACCCCTTGTGGACTGGTGGAAGTGATGGGGGACCCCTTGCAGCGGAGGGGTCGAAGGGGGGGGGGGATACGTAGGTAAATTAACACAAATGGAGCGTGAAACAGGTGCCTTTCATGAGGCTTGTGCTAATATTGAATTTTAGGCTCAAAGCGAATAGTGATTTTGGTCAAATAATTTCGAATTGAATTTGAGTAGTGTATAGGACATACAAAGAAAAATGGGCATATTTATTATGACCTAACTATAAGCAGCACAATATATTTTTATATTGAAATAAGGCCTCTACGCAATTTTTTTTTTTTTGTTCACAGAAAGTTAGAATAACTTTGAGTAGTAGCGGGATATGAGTTTCGGTAGGATGCTAGTGATAACTGGGAAAATAGGTAACATTTTAAATTTTATTTTACATGAAGCATATTAGCTGTCATAACAAGCTTTTAAGCTTAATAAAATGATGAATTGATTTGAGAGTAACATGTTCATTTAAAGAGGCCCTGCAACACTTTTTCAAGTAGTTATGGAACCAGTAAACAAGCTTGTATCGCAAATTTACCACAGCAAAATTTTTAGAATCAGTCCAGTACGGGCGGCGGAGTTCCCAAAATCAGTCGCACGCTGCAATTTAATTCTCTCTTTTCATCTCGACAATATAGCTGAAAGCTAAGCAGGGAGGAATGGCACTGTGAAAGAAAATACGTCACATGCACGTCGTGACCTTGAGCACCTCTTTTTCATTTTTTCTTAGAATATGCGGCTTTTCAGTGTGATCACGCCCGCACGCATGGACACGTCGCGGCATCCCGCTGCAGCTCCAGTGATGACTGAGTGTGCCAGGTTTAAATCAGCCGATGGCTGATGCAATTGCTGTGACGAGGGATTTTTGAGCTTGTGGTGTCATTTGCCAAGAGAAGGGAGTAATTTTCAACTAGCTTTGAGAATTTACTGCAAATTGCAGGACACGTGCTGCGCTATATTTGGCTCGCGTGTTCTCAGAAGCCTTGATTATCGATCGGGAGCGTTTTCTGGCTATGCTCAAAAAGTGTTGCAGGGCCCCTTTAAATTTGCAGGGGGACAACGCGGCAAAGTGGATTTCCTCTGGTTGGGTGCTTTCACGGTTTAGCACTCTGACACTGCAGCCACAGTACCTTTACAAGCCGTAACATGCAGATTAATATACTCCTGTTCATTCATTGTAAATACTTCGAAATTTTTAATATTTTAAATTCGAATCAAATTTGAATATTCTACAATTTGTTTGAATATTTAAAGAATTCAGATATTCGCACAAGCCTACCTTTAATTGCAACGAAAAACATCAAACAAACGTGCCACGTCACTTTATTTTGGACAGTTCATCAATACGTGGCACAGTCGCGCTTAAAGAAAAATGCGGGTGAAGGTTTCGCGTATTATAGAAATGGCTTTGCGGAGCCTCTAGGGTCCGGCGACCCTGATTTGAGAACCACTGGTCTATGCAATTCACAGAGTGGTTTCTGGCGTACGTGCATGCTTTGTGGGTTTATTGTAGTCCAGGTTTCTTTACATAAAACAATGAAAAGCCACACAGAGCATCTTTAGGATTAATGGCAATTTTCTTTTTGGTGATCTTTTTTCTTTTTTGTTTATATTTGCTTGTTTCCCTTTAGTCACGAGTCACGACTATGTATGCGTGCCCAAGATTTCTTATTTGAAAAATTTCTACCGATTCGCTCAACTTTCTGTCGTTCGTTACTGCTTGGCACTTTGCATGCTTGTATGAAATAATTTGCTTAGGATAGGGCACAGAACAGTTATTCTAAAATACAACTGATGAGAAATAGCTCAGTGCATGCAAAAGCTCTACACATGGCAGTTTTTGTGCCAGTTAGATCAGTGCCATTGAATGCACCGTGCAAATGTTTTAGTCTCATGCACAGAAAGTGAATACTAGTTGAACTAGCCGTGAGATTTTCATGTCATTACAGTAGCCAAAAGTTGATGAACCTGAAAACGAAAAGTAGAAATGTTTTTTTTTTCTTTTTTAGAACAACTTTGTTTGATTTTTGTGTTAAATTAGGGTGAATATGAGAAGTAAAGTTCATTAGCGTTTAGTGTTTGCCCATGTGCTGCCTAGGCTGCTTGACATATGTGCTCGAAATTTTATAATGTTTTATAAAATTTAGAGTACAGTAGACTCTCAGTAAACAAAAATCTGTTAAACAGAACTACTGCTTAAACAGAATTATTGCCTCTGCAGTTATTGTGCATTTCTAGTCATCTCTCCGTAAACAGAACTCCTGTTAAATGGAGCATATTTTTCTTGGCCCCTTCAGTTTCTATTTAATGACAATCTACTTTATATAAGCAAAGCTTGACTCTTATTTTATTATACGGGTGTTCTTTGCTTGCTACTGATTTACTGCCAAATGTTTATAAGTTTTGTTTTGGGAAGCTGTGTTTAAAAATTTAATACAACCAAACAAAGTGTGTACTGTTTGTCCAAAGAGATTAAAACTGGCCTCAGTATGAAATTGTACCTCAGGAAAAAAAAAAAGAGAGACTTCAATACTAAATTAGAAGCATCCTGTAAAAGCGAGATGCATGTGAATATTTGTTTACTTCTGATGTCCTTCTGTAGACAGGTTACTGTAGCTTTTTTGTGTTTAGAAAAGGATTACCATTTCAACCTGTTAGCACAACTGCTTTGTGGGAGTATAGATGTGACTTGTGAGCTTTGACACACCATTTGGGCAGCTATCTTTCCTGTGTTTTACTTCACAGTGCTTATTCTTTCCACAACCTACTTTGTAAAGCAGTCTTATTTTCTCCGAAAAGCTGTAAACATTCTTTCCCAGTTTCACATCTGTAGTTGTATTGTACTTGCATTAGCACAACCAGGATCCATTTATTTTATACCTGTTATTATGCTGCATGATAGTGCACATGCATCCTATATTACACAATTGAAATAGCAGTTCTGCATTTTGAAAGTTGAGATAAAGGAGAGTAGTGGAAATTTTAAGGGTTCATTTTTCTCTGTTAGACAAAATAGTTTATTAATATTGTTAAGGAAAAAGAATACAAAATACAAAATGACAGTTTCCAACATTAGTTTATACCTGGCAAGTGGGTTATGCATAATGGCATAAATGTTGGAAATGAGAACCTTTCATGGTGGTCTAGTCGTTGTAGTGGGTTACTGCTGACCTGCAGGTCAGGCGATCGAAACCTGGCTGCGGCGGCCGTATTTTTAATGGAAGAGAAACTACTCGGGGCTCGTGTGTTTATATTTAGTTTCAAGTCAAAAACGGCAGGTGGTAAAAATTTTTGGAGCACTCCACTATGGCATCATTCATAATCATATCGTGGTTTTCAGACATTAAACTCCAGCAATTATTATTATTGTTAGAAGTGAGCACTCTGAATTGTGCTGTTATGTAACATTTGCTTCTATGTCCTTATGGCACAAAACCTGCTTGTAGTTTGGCTTCGGTTTTATTAGAGTGAATTCAGGCTGTGAACCTACAAGATCATGTTTGTGTCTTGCAGGGCATTGTTGCAAGGGGTCTTACTGCCAATGCTTGGGTGAAGGAAGTGTCCGACGTGATTGGTGGAAAAGGTGGTGGCCGAGAGGAGTCTGCCCAGGCTATTGGCAACAATGTAGGCTCAATTGAGAAAGCGCTGCAGGTGGCCAATGAATTTGCCAAGCTCAAGCTGGCCTGCTGATGCCTACGCAGGATATTGAAACATCACTCCTTTTTTTACTGGTTTTTCTTTCTAGTATTTAAAGTAATAAATTGGTACTTTGTAATGAAAACAACCACACCTACTTTGAAGGAGACTTATTAGCTGCTCAAAAATGCACACTATTTCTAACAGCTTTGCATGATATGGTTTATCTCTGGATATTTTAGTATGGAAATTTTCTTAGATAGAAGCTTTTCATAAAACGGAATACAAAATCTGTGTATAGTGGTACGTGCAAATAGGACCCATGTGAAAATGGTACTAGTGGTGGACTGGTGCTCTTTCAAAAAATTTTTTTTACTATACTTCTGAACTGGAGTGAAGTGACCTCCAATCTGTTTGTCTGTCTTTTTTTTTACTTCTCTATTACGTTACTTTTATGTGTATGCATCTATCAGACAAGTTTTTGGACAATGGAGCAACGTGCTTTATGTTTATGGCCTCGGTGAATTTAGACCCTTCTCCTCTATTGCTTTGCTTTTGTATGTTTGTGGAATGTGTCCAGTTTTATAAACCTTTTCTGTTATTAGAAAATGTCTTTTATTATTCCGTGGTGTCTGTGCAGTCAAATATAGATGCTTGACTACCACTAAATGCATGTTTAGGATTCTACTCCTTGTGTACTGTAAGCTCGTTAGAAGTCTGACATAATTATTCTATAAAAAATATACTTTTTTAAATGGTGGCTTTATGCACTATCACGGCATTGCCTAGCAATTCATGGTATAACCAAGTGCACCAGAAGGTCTTTGTAACAGTGAATGAAGTTATAACAGACCTTTTGTTCACTGAGTTTTGCTTGTTATAGCTGATGATGAAGACTGGACAAAAAAAAGTGCATGGCTGTTGTGTAAGGCCCGTGTTGTTGCATTTCTGCACAAGAGAAATCCTAGTTGCATGTGATTCGGGTTGTGCTGCTGTGATTTATATCATAATATTGAACATGGGCTGAGAAATGCTTGAGTGATAGAACTAATAAGAACTAAACTGTGCTAATCGCAGGTAGTGCAAATGAGTGCCATCTACCGGCACATATTTCATTGCCAGTAGTGGAGCTTTGTAGCATAACACCTAACAGTTTACCATTGGATGCTGACCTTTAAGGTTGTCGGAACGCTGTTGCGTATGAAGCCAACAGCATGGTACCTTACGTCAAGTGCAAAGCATTTCTTGGAAAAGTGAAGGGGCTTTTAGTGTTCCCTGTGTTTTTTCATTTCCTTATTCTTTATGCCCTCATGGTAGTTTTGCTCATTTCATATGTACGAAATTTGCATAAGATACTGTGAGTGTATCACGAGCATAATAGATACTGGCATCAATATACTAGTGACATAAATGGCGAAATTACGTTATGGTTGTGGTTTCATGACCTTGCTATTTTATCCATGGCCATCAGGAATTCAGCAGTCAATTAAGCCAGGGAAAACATGGGGTCATTGGTTGTTCTCATTATCCATAGTTTAGTTGTAATGATGTAAATTGAAATTCATTAAAGTAGACCGAAAAAATCGCCCTTCTTGATGGTGGGATCGGCAAGCTTCGCACCCCTTCCTTGTTAAGTCACACTACGAAATTCCTTTTCATTGACCTGTGTGGAACGCTACCTCTCAAGTCGACTGCCGTAGCACCCGCCCTAGCTCTCTCGTTTGTGTGAAGCCTTTCATCTATGCACCGTGTCACCAAATTTCATCGTTTGTTAAACCAGCAACATTTGCTGCGACATAGAAGTACAGTGTTCCATGCGGCTCCTCTACGTGGGAGTAACATTAGATAAAAATGAAAAGAAAAAGGAAGTAGTAATAATAATATTGAAATAAAAAAGTCACTGCATTGTCAGGAGCAACAAAAAGAAAACAGCTGCACTTCGGCTTCACCAGTGAACATGGCCAGTTCAAGCGACGACTTTTTCTTTACGGAAGTATGCGACTTCTTAAGGAGCTCCGCAATTTCTTCCCAAAGAATGCTCTTCTTATGCTTTTTGCACGAATCCTCCATCTTGACGTCCCAAAGAAGAGGTCGTTTCACAACTTCTGCAATGAGCAACTCTTTGGAAGTAGCACGAGACATTTGTGAGCCAGGGGGAGGACAGATGTCGTCTGCTACTCAGTCCAGCGAGTTCTGTGAAGCGAGTTCCCCACAGCGCGCATGTCCATCTCCTCTACTCCGCCCCTGGCATCACGCCTCTTCGGGAACACCGAATACACGTCCCTTTATTGGCAAAGTTGTCACATCAACCCTGCCTCACGTGGTAATAAAGCGAAATTAAGGCATAAACTACGACCAGCACCTCGCGCTCTGCGAAGGGGTCGCATTTAAGAATAAAGTAACTGCAGCAGTCATGTGAAATTCTACTCATACAATCTTTGGCTCACGCTTTCAGGAGACTGCAATTACGAATTGTTTTTATGAGTTGATGTTTATGTTGCTTATTGACTGTAACAAAGCGCACGCATGACTGTTGTCTCGTTGGCTTCGTTTGTTGGGAGGCCGTTTATCTAGTTTATGGAAATGCGGTTGAGCGCTGACATTGCTCAACATATTAACTATAATATCTGCTATTTTACCGCACAAATCCACGATATAATTACTAGACGCTACAGTGGAGATCTCTAGAAATTTTGAGTATCTGGTGGTCTTTACTTAGCATTGATATTGCCCAGTACACTGGAATTTAGTATTTCGCCTGCATCTAAATGTGACCGCCGCTGCCAGAATCGAAACGGCGTCCTTCAGGTTAGCAGCCGTGTACCTTAGCCACTCATACACCATAGTGGACCGCCTGATTTAAAAGGAACAGGGACAAGTAAGGTCTGGGATTGCGAAAAGGAATTGAATAACCCAGCTATTATGTCAGGGTGTCTTAGTAAATCTTAGTAGTATTTTTCGGTCACCGCTTGTTGTCGCTGGTAATCTTTCTACATGTCGAATACCATCGGTCATAGGCAACCGCCCTCTTTCTTCATTCTTGAGGTGTATACCACAGGCAGCGTGGTGTGCATGAGCTAAATTGTCTGTCTAACAACACTTAAACTTCCAAACATGACAATGCATACATTTTTCACACCAATTTATTTCACTGAGCGGGAGCTATGCATGACTATGAGATTTCATCTCACTTGGCTTACATTTTTCAAGAACGTAGAAGTAATGATTACCTTCTTCTTCACTTGACACATATCATATTTACTGCAAATAGCAGGCCGTCCACTTTTCTTCGCGTTATGGTCTCTTGTTCTGGTTGGTGTACATGCAGTAGACATTCTACAACAGTTTGGAATGCAGGAATTTAAAATGGCACTATAAAGCAGGTTAAAGACTTCTAATGACACGAACACAAGTGCCTGCGCATTTGTTCAAGTGATCAATAGTCAATTTACTTTGTCGTGCCATTGCAAAGTCATGCATGCGTACCAACTCGTCCAATTTCCAGTACTAGTGTGGAATGGCCAATGTGCCTATCCCACGTAACACGACCGCTATTGGTATAAAGTTACAATAAATTATGGAGATTTCAAAATTTGCCTAAACTGTTACAAAAAAAAAAATCGTCAAATATACACATTTTCTTGGCATCTCTTTTTTTTGTATGGTACCCATGCTGCTGGTAAACACAGCAGAGTAACAGTAAGAACAGTTTGGCCTACTTTAAACACAGCACGACATGACATCATGTAGTCAGCAGAACGGTCGAATACCACGCAGTATTATAACAACATACCACTAAAATGTATGAATCGGACATGTCTTGTTTTGTGAACTCTGCTTCATAATCTTGAAAATGAAAGCTTCAGCTCAAACCAAACGCGATCACAAAGAGGAGATGCGTGAAACAGCAGAGCTGTCTCACCTCTTTTTATCTTAAGCTTAAAAGTTACCAACTAACCTAAAGGAAGCTCTACTGATGCTTCAATATCATAGGACAAAATAGACACGTAAATTGGCTTTTATTAAGAATGTTCAAAAACTTTAGGTCAAAATCATTCTTATACATTGGAAACAGCCATTGTTTAAGACGATGAAATTGCTGTTGAAGCCGGAAACGGCGCAGTGTTGGATTCTCGAGAAAGGCGATCCCAGTTCCGAAGTCGGCAAAATGCTTTAGTCATGGCAGCTGTGGTCCAGCGTGTATTGATGCTGCCCGTAGCACATCGAAGAGGCGTCGCTTCTGCCCTGTGAAGCCCCATTCAGTCGGCAAACCTCCGTCCGATGCTGACCACGTCGCTGACTGCCGACGTGTCTATACGCTCCGAAGGTCAAAGGATGAGTTCACTGGAAGAACTTCCTCTTCCTGAATCTTCCTCCTGCGCCCTGTGGCTCCAGTGGTTCTTGTAGGCTCGATGTAGATATAGGTAGGCCAGCACTTGGAACACATGACCAGAGAACAGGAGAAGAGATAGTGGCTCCTTGGACGAGTTCCTGCGTGGTGTTAACAAGGTCTGTTCATTTATCACCAACTTTGAAAGAGAAGATCCTCAAAGTATGTTGAACAGTTTTCAAAAAGGAAGACACCACTCTTGCGAAAGTCCGCACTTCTGAAAGATGCGGAAGGGCGAGAAAAGCTTCAATAAATTTTATCTGTACCTTAAATATCGCAGCAAACGACTTTTTTCCTTAAGGCTGACTGATTCATAAGTTTAAACATTTGTGCCATAGGCCAGTGAATCACGCTGATAAGATGGACAATGGAGCTCACCTGCTGCACAATTGTTTCTTGCGCGAGACGTCCACATCGCATTGGCTGCTCTGATGTTGTCCTGGATGTTGTCAGGGATAGGTTGCTGTGTAGCGTCTGCCCTGCACAAGAACACGTATCCTGGGCCTGCCAAGCCTCGCTCCCGCAGTTTCAGTCGTCTTGCCGCTGCGTCATTGGTCTGCTCCACCGTTTCATCCGCCATGCGTGTGTCCACGCACATTGAAAGCGGTCCCGTAACGAGCTGGCTTCCTCTACTAACGGATGGAATGGCAGCTGTCTGCTCCTGTTGCAGCCTGGTTTCGCCTTGGCAAACAGTGATGACGAGGCGCTTCCTTATTGGCTCTCTAAACGCCTTCGAATGCGCTCAGTGTGGTCTCGCACCTCGCGCGTCAGATGATCCGTTGCCATCGTCGTCTTTTTCTCACACAGCTGTGGCCGTCACCAAGACAAATGCTTACCTTTTTTATACTTTACAACTATTCAGTATATGAAAGGTAAATAGCTAAATAGCTATTAGCTAAATAAATTAAAGGGATAGACGAGTACTAAATGATGGTGTGTCTGTGTATTTGCCAACAGATCGTCATCACTTTCGTTCAAGGAAAAGTAAAGTAAAAAAAAAAAAACCGCCACGCCTGCGCGGAAGGCGCAGCACAGTCACAGCGAAAGCGAGATGAGCGGCCTTTCAGGTCGTTTTTCAAGCATTCATTGGGTAACTGCTGAAACGCACTTGCTTGATGCCCACTACGGCCTTAAGAATAAAAATTTAAGGGGCCGGCCTGCTATAGTAGGCCGGCATTCACTATGCCATTTTTCATCATTCTTCTGACTAACGTGGTATCATGTAAATTATTGCGAGTAATTTTGTAGCAATTGTTCATACAGTGGCGATGAATTATGCATGAAGTTGGTATGTGTCACAGTTAATCTAGCTGAACAAAAACAAGCTTTGGTAAAGGGTTTGAGCATTGGACCACTCACTCGTTACGCTATTCGCATGGTGCGACAACTTCTTGTTCTTTGACTCTTAAAACGCTTTATAAATATTGTGATGTAACGGTGAAGGCAACCTTTATTAGGCCCAGAAGACACGGTGAAGCGACCACACCCAAGGCACAGAACTCAGGCAAGCCAAATCCCCACAGCAGATGAAGATGACGACCACTCATGATGATGAATATGTGTAAAGGTAGTAGATGTGCTTAATGAATGCCTACACTAACTCCCCCCCCCCCCCCCCCCCCACGTGAAAGTGGTCATCCTGACCGCAGTTCTTGGCCGCAGTTTAAAGCGAAGAGGAACGCCGTATGAAAGGCCTAATGCGGGATACGTGCACTATTTCTGCTGTTCTGTAGCGGCGGTCTGTCGGAAGAAGAACGGGTGCCACGCGATAATTTACAGGAGACGTTTGCTCCAAGACAGTGTAGGGGCCAATAAAACGTAATTGAAACTTCTCGCATAGGCCGGGAGTGCGAATGGGTGCAATAAGGAGGACTTCGTCGCCAGGGCTGAAGGACACGGCTGGATGAGATGCCTCATATTCAAGCTTGCGATCTTGTTGCTTGGCTTCAGTGTTGACGCGAGCCAGCTGGCGGCAATTAAGTAGACGAGACACGCATTCTTCACTTGAAGATGAACATGGTCTGACAGGCGCAGTGAAGAACGAAACATCGAGGAAAGAAGAGGGGAAGCGACCATGGACGAGGTTGAACGGCGAGTAACCGGTTGTGCGCTGTACAGAGGTATTATACGCAGCACTTCTTCGACGAGTTCTGAAAGAAATACTCTTCCACAGTCGCTCAGGATTACACGAGGAGCTCTGTGTCGAAGGATTATTGCTCGAAGGATGAAGTCAGCCACTTCCGAAGATGATGCAGAAGGCACGGGAGCTGTTTCGACGTAGCGGGTCAGGTGGTCGACAGCTGTAACTATCCATCGATTGCCCGTGACAGTCATAGGAAGCGGACAATACAGGTCAACGCCAACTACCTCGAATGGTTGCAGGAGACACGGGAGCGGTTGTAATTGTCTACTTCGAGTTGATGTAGGTAGCTTGCAACGCTGACAAAGGGCGCATGAGGCAATGTACTTCGCGACACAGGTGGACAAGCCCGGCCAGTAGTAGTGACATCTTATGCGGTCATACGTTTTCTGGAAGTCCATGTGTCCAGCAGATATGTCGTCGTGATATGTCTTGAGTACTTGAGCCCGAAGAGAGCGAGGTAGATAGGGCACCTAGCGTTGACCATCAGGGTGGTAGATATGACGGTACAGGACGTGGTTGTTGAGCTTGAATTGCGTCAGCTGTCGGCGAAGACGGGCGTTAGGGGGCCGGCAAGTCCCGTCAAGACGGTCCATGATGCGGCGACAGTAAGGGTCAGCACGTTGGTGAGGTAAGAACAAACCACACTCGCTTGGAGTAGTTAGGTCCACAGTAGCTAATGACGAAACATGTAGGGAAGAGAAGGCCGAAAGCTTCTCGAGTGCGGCAGTGGTGGGTTTGTTAAAAGGCTCCGAAGAGAGCGGGCAACGCGAAAGTGCGTCGGCGTCTTGATGTTTGTTTCCCGACTTGTATGTAATCGTGAAGTCGTATTCTTGTAAGCGAAGAATCCAGCGACCAAGGCGGCCGGACAAGTTCTTGATTGTCGAGAGCCAGCACAAGGCGTGATGGTTCGTAACCACAGTAAAGTGGCGGCCGTGGAGATAAGGTTGAGACTTGTATCGACCATACGACCGCTAGGCACTCCTGTTCAGTAATGGTATAATTCTTTTCGGCAGGGGTCAGTGCACGTCTCGCGTATGCGACGACTTTCTCACGTGAAGATTTGTCTCGCTGTAGGAGAATTCCACCAATGCCTCGACCACTAGCGTCTGTATGCAGGAGCGTAGGCGCGGTTTCGTCGAAATGGCGGAGGACTGGTTCGGATGTAAGTGCACACTTCAGTTGAGCAAACGCCGCTTCACATTCAGGAGACCACATAAAGGTGACGCCGGATCCGAGCAACTTGTGCAATGGTGAAGTTATTGAGGCGAAGTCTCGAATGAATCGGCGAAAATAAGAAGCGAGGCCGAGGAAACTGCGCAAATCTTTCGCTTTTTCAGGATGCGGGAAGTGTTGTACAGCGAAAACCTTGTCTGGATCGGGGCGAATACCGCCCTTGCTTACGATGTGGCCTAACACTTTAATCGTCTTGCTCGCAAAACGGCACTTCTTGGTGTTCAGCTGAAGGCTTGCGTTTGCAAGGCACGTAAAAACGTCGTCCAGTCGTTGCAAGTGCTGAGGGAAGGTTGACGAGAAAATAACGATATCGTCTAAATAGCACAAGCAAGTCTTCCATTTCAAGCCTCGCAAAACTGTGCCCATCATCCGCTCGAATGTTGCTGGAGCATTGCAAAGGCCGAATGGCATGACATTGAATTCGTACAGCCCATCTGGTGTTGGAAACGCTGTATTTTCTTCGTCATCTTCGTGCATGGGTATTTGCCAGTAACCTGAACGCAGGTCTAGGCTTGAGAAGTACTCGGCACCTTGTAGTGAATCCAAAGCATCTTCTATGCACGGCATGGGGGAAACATCCTTGTGGGTAATCTTATTAAGTGCTCTGTAGTCCACACAAAATCGCACGGAGCCATCTTTTTTTTCTTACTAAAACAACAGGGGATGACCAAGGACTCGTGGAGGGACGTATAATGTTCCGTTGCAGCATATCGGCTACATTTTGTTCAATGATCTCACGCTTGGACGAAGAGACGCGATATGGTCGACGGCGTACGATGGAAGTGCCATCGGTCTGGGTACGATGCCTAATAATGTACGTCTGTCCCAGAGATGAGAAATGGGCATCAAACAATCTCCTATGCTTTTGTAGCAAGGCAAGCAACTCATCTGTGTGTGAAGAGGTCAGTTCTGGGCTAATAGTCACAGCAAGTACAGAAACGCTTGATGTACGTCCAATAGAAGGAAGGTCAGAACACGCTGGCATAAACGGGACAACAGAGACAGGTTGGGATTCAGTAACGCAAGCCATTGTGGTGCCTTTAGGAATGAGAGTTTTCTCAGACGTCTGGTTTGTAGCGTAGAGAAGTCCGGAGCCATTGTGGAAACGCGCTAGACCTGAAGCAAGGGCTATACCTCTTGCGAGACAGCGTGCAGATTGTTCGACAAACACGTCACCAGAATCTATCACATTAGAAGTGATGGTAACTATTCACTGATGAGCAGGTGGTAGCTCGGTATCTTCAGCAGCGAGCAAGCGAACGGGCTTGTCATCCGCATACTGGGCATAGTCAGTTTCCATCAAATGAACAACATTTTCTCGGCAGCAGATGGAAGCGTTCGCCGTAAACAGAAAATCCCAGCCTAATATAAGCTGGTGGGCACACGAACTCAGCACAGCAAATTGCACAAAATGAAGAAGACCAGCTATGAAAACACGAGTGGTGCACATAGCGGCAGGTCTAATGGAGTCCCCTTGAGCAGCGAGCAGTGTAGGTCCATCATAAGGGGTGGTGACTTTTCGCAGACGTGTGCACAAGGAACAATCAATCACAGACAAACAAGCACCAGTGTCTAATAAAGCGTCCACGTAAACACCTTGTATTAAAACAGATATCGTATTTTATGAACGCACTGGAGGAATTTTGTCTTTTCGTTCGATGCAGCCTTTCGTCCAAAAGCTGCAGAGGTTAGTTTTCCGGGCGTTGGTTGGTGAATTGCGAGACAGGCCGCAATGGAGACGTGGAGCGACGGAGGGGTGAGGGTGAGCGGCGTCTAGTAGAGCGGTAAGAAGTAGTTGGCTCAGATGTCGTAGTTGGAAACGGTGAGCGACGTAGCGGCGGATCATAAGGACGACGTTGGAAAGCGTACCAGCTTGTCCCATCATCCCGCCCGTAGGTGTCGAATCCACGACGCTCGTCCTGCTGACGCTTCCGACAGACGCGTGCAATGTCACCCCGATGGCCGCAGTAATAACAGATCGAACGAGGCGGCTGCCATGGTGGGTGAAAGGGCTGGCTAGGCGCACTCGGAGTTAACGAAGCCAGTGGGACAAGCGTAGAGTGTGCGGGCATCGGTTGTAAGACGGGCGGTGAGCCAGCGAGGACTTGTGCGTAAGTCGGCTAGAGTCGAGGTACTGGAGACTCTACATACGCTGGCCCGGTCATGGACGCCAACTCCTCTTTGATAACGTCGCGCAAAACAGTGTTGGAAGGGGGAGGTGAACTCGGTGTCATTGAGAGGCCGAAAGATTGCAGCTCTTCCCGTATAATCACCCGGATCATGGCACGCAATGAAACATCAGTCGTGGTGGTGTTTTCAGCGCTGTCCTGCGGTAACCGTTGGGACTCAAGTTCCTCTAGGCGTTGGCACGTGGCAACAACGTCAGCGACTGCGGTCGGGTTTTCTATGACCAAAGCATTGAACGCGACCGTGCCGATCCCTTTCAGTAGATGATGAACTCTGTCTGATTCAGACATGGACGTGCTGAAACGGTGACAGAGAGCAAGCACATCCTCTATGTACGATGTGTAAGACTCACGGCATTGTTGCTTGCAAGCATCCAGTGTCTTCTTCACGAGAGCTGAACGAACCACCGGGGTGCCGAAAATTTGGCGAAGCTGTTTCTTGAAACGTGTCCAGTCCATGATGTCCGTTTCATGATTGAAAAACCATGTTTTCGCTACGCTTGTCAGATAGAAAGAAACACGGCGAAGCTTGGTAGGATCATCCCAGTTGTTAATAGAACTCGCTCGATTGAACTGGTCCAACCAATCCTCCACATCATCACCTCGAAGTCCGGCGAACGTGGGCGGTTCACGCTGGTGCGCGGTGATAATCCACGATGGATAGGCTGCAGTAGCCGGGGCCGTGTAGGTAGACGCAGAAGCGCTGGTTGGCTCGTCCTGAGGCATGTTACCGGACACCTGGCACAAACGACGACCTGAGCGGAGCTCCAGGAGGTAGATCGGGCTGCGAGAGGACAGAAGATCGTAGAGCACACTCCACCACTTGTGATGTAACGGTGAAGGCAACCTTTATTAGGCCCAGAAGACATGGTGAAGCGACCACACCCAAGGCACAGAACTCAGGCAAGCCAAATCCCCACAGATGAAGATGACGACCACTCATGATGATGAATATGTGTAAAGATAGTAGATGTGCTTAATGAATGCCTACAGTATTAATGTGATTGATTTCTCGACATCAAGTCTGCCTAAGGCAAGTTTGCCCACAAGTCCCACGCAACGGCGTGGCTCAGTGGTAGAATTTATGGCTGGCCGCCAGCGAACCCGGGTGGGAGCCCCACTGTGTCATAGTACTATTTTTTTCTACTTTCGTGCGATGATGTTACGGCGAACGGCGGCGGTGGCGGCCAACTACAACGCTACGCAAGACCGAAGTTGTGATGTCATAAGAGCCGGGCACTACACGTACGTGCACAATGTTTAGGCGGCCTCGCACTGTGAACGATGAACCAACCAAGATATTGTGGGCCTTAAGACCTAGCGAAGTTAGGTTCTAAGGCTCCCATTATATACGTTGAAGTCGACGACTAGTACAAAGGACGGACGGAGAGACGCATGGAGAGACGGATGGACAGATGAAGGCACGGACAAATGAACAGACGGACGGATCAGCGGACGCACGCACGGATGGTTAAATGAACGGAGGGATGCATGAACAACTGGACGGACAGACGTCCGGACAGATGTCGAATCGTTCAACAGACGCAGGAACGGGTGCAGGAAAAGAACCTGTGCATTCGTGACCGGTTTTCGACCGCACCCCGATTCTACTTAAGCACTGGATACACGTCCCTTTAATGGGAAAGTTGTCACATCAACCCTGAATCACGTGGTAATGAAGCGAAATTAAAGCATAAACTACGGCCAGCACCTCACGCTCTGCGAAGGGGTCGCATTTAAGAATAAAGTAACTGCAGCAGTCATTTGAAATTCTACTAATACAATCTTTGTCTCAAGCTTTCAGCAGACTGCAATTACGAATTCGTATCACGAGTTGATCGTTATATTGTTTATTGACTGTGACAAAGCGCACGCGTGACTGTTGTCTCATTGGCTTCGTTTTTTGGGAGGGCGTTTTTGTAGTTTATAGAAATACGGTTGAGCTCTGACGTTGCTCAACATAATAACTATGATATCGGCGGTTTTACATCTGAAATCCACGATATAATTACTAGACTCTGTAGTGGAGGACTTTAGAAATTTGGAGGATCTGGTGGTCTTTACCTAGCACTGACATTGCACAGTACACTGGCCCTTAGCATTCCGCATCCATGAAAATGTGACCACCGCTGCCAGAATCGAACCGGCGTCCTCCACGTTGGCAGCCGTGCACCTTGCCACTGATCCACCATAGCGGACGGCGTGATTTAAAAGGAACAGGGACAAGTAAGGTCTTGGATTGCGAAATGTGAGGGAATTACCTAGCTAATATGTCAGGATGTGTTAGCAAATCTTAGTAGTATTTTTCAATCACCGCTTGTTGTCGCTGATGATCTTTCTACATGTCGAATACCATCGGTCATAGGCAAGTTGCCTTTTTCCTCTTCGTTCTTGAGGTGTATACTACAGGCAGCCTTGTGAGCATGAGCTAAATTGCCCTTCCGGCAACACTGAAACTGCCGAACATGATAATGCATGGATTTTTCACACCAATTTGTTTCAGTGAGCGGGAGCTTTGCAAGGCTACGAGATTTCATCACACTGGGCTTACATTTTTGAAAAACGTAAAAGTAAGGATTATTTTATCCCCCATTTTACACATTTATATCACAGTCACTGCAAATTGCAGGCCCTGCACTTTTCTTCGCGTTACTGTTTGTTCTTGATGAGTATATATATGTATACACATTCTACAATAGTTTGGAACGCATAGATTTGGAATGGCACTACAAAGCAGGTTAAAGACTTCTAATGACAAGAACACTAGGCCTGTGTATGTGTTCAAGTAATCAATAGTCACTTCAATTTGTCGCGCCATTGCAAAGTCATGCATGCGTACCAACTCTTCCAATTGCCAGTACTAGTTTGGAATGGCCATTGGGCCTATCCCACGTATTACGACTGCTATTGGTAGAAAGCTACAATAAATTCCGGATATTTTAAAATTTGCTTAGACTGTTACAAAAAAAACTTGAATATAGGCGTTTCTTTTTTTGTATAGTTTTGATGGTGTTGGTAATCGTAGCAGAGTAACAATAGGAACAGTTTGGCCTAATTTAAACACAGCACGACATGGCAATATGTAGTCAGCAGAGCCGTCGTATACCGCACCGTATATTATAGCAATGTACATCTAAAACTTTAGCCGGGCACGTCTTGTAAACGCTGCTTTATAGTCTTGAAGATGAAAGCTTCAGCCCGAACCAGAACCGATAACAAAGAAGAGATGCGCGAAACAGCAAAACTGTCTCACCTCTTCTTTTTATCTTAAGCTTAAAGGTTATTTACTAACTAACCTAAAGCAAGTTCTACTGATGCTTCAATATCATATAGGACAAAATACACGCCTAAATTTACTTTCATTAGGAATATTCGAAAACTTTATGCCGAAAATGTCATTGTAGATACGGCAACAACAATTGTCTGGACAATGAAATAGCTGTTGAAGCCGAAAACGGTGCAGTGGTGGATTCTCAATTAGGGGATCCCAGTTCTGAAGTCGGCAAAATACTTTTGTCGTGGCAGCTGTGGTCCAGCGTGGATTGATGCAGCCCCGAGCGCATCGAAGAGGCGTCGCTTCTGCCCTGCGAAGCCCCATTGTTTGTAAGATCTGTGATGCTGTAGGCATCTTTACTCGACTGAAAAAAACTTGCTGTAAAGAATGTACATGACTGTTCAAAAATCATGTTGTGCGTAAAAAAATTCTACATATCTTTAGCGTCATTTCAGATAATTTCACTCAACAAAATGTAACAACACAGTCAACTTCCCTCCGCATTTATTACATGACAATTCCCGTGGTATGTAGGATCTGCCTAATCTCTCCCCCTCTCTCTGCATTGAAACAGCGAAACACTTTTAATTTTAGCATTGGCTGTAGCCTCCAGAATTCAGTAACAACTGAGATTACAAGCAGTTTACACAAAATCAGCTTATGCATCGTTATTTCAGGCCACTGTCGATTTTTCTAAAGTGAGCTACCCAGCTCACGTTATTCAGTGTTTGGTGAAATCATCATGCTCACAGCCCTATTTTTTATGCACAAGGACATTTACCGGCCTCATACGGCATACAAACTAAATTAGCTGATAGACTGCAGACAAAATAGCTACCCACTGACTGCATTCCACTTTTTTGATGTGCACAATTTGAGACGTCTCTCGTAGTTTAAACATTGCTTATAGAAGACAATTTGGCAGGCACAAGTAAAGGTAGGAATCGTTTGGTTATGTTAATATACGTTTGCCGTTTCTGTGTTTAAGACGTGAAGTAAGCACAAAAAGCGTTGAATATCACATACTTTAAGGATCAGAAGTGATGCAGTTTTACTGTTACCTGGTACTTGATTAGGTTTTCGAGCTGAGCTAAAACTTTATACTTTGTAGAAAATTTCTCAATGCAGCTCACGCATGTGTCATATTGCCTCCAGTGAGATTGAGGTGCATAACGGGAATATTTCCATGCGCCAGCGTCTGAAGCAGCACAACTGTGAGGTGTAAATATCTGAACATTTTATGTTAGTTTTCTACTGCACATAAGTTTTCTAGCGGGAAGTGCTTGAAGAGGGCCATTCACATTATCACACGAAGCTTTTTGAATTCGGTACTGTACTGTTGAAGTACAATACGAGTATAATCCCAATGTGCACGTTTTTTCCCGCTAAATTCCACTGCCAAGATTCTGCTGACACCGCAAACTCTGTAGTTCCAGCGATGGCCACAAAGAGATAAAAAATTAACCACGCCGAGTATTATGGAGATGCTCGTAAAGTGGAGATACTCATTTTTTAGCGGCAGGATAAGGAAGTTTGCGCTATCCCAGTTGGGGCGCTGAATGAGGCAAAATTTTTAATTCATGCCATAACGTATCAGGAGATCATTAAAAACATAGTTACAATGTCGTTTTTTATATAAAAGTAGTGAAGATCTGCTTTCTGTCTTACTTCTAATAATAATACAAGAGCTTGATTGCTATATTGAGATTATCCGGATGCTCGAAAAACAGCTGTCCATTGGGATAAATGCGTTTAGGTCGGCCGGTTGATTCGACTTGTACCATGGTACTTTTTCTATCGGCATTACACAGCTCCGTTTTGCGTCGTTTTAAATCAGCTTTGATATATCAATGCTAGTTTGTGTGTCATATTTCACACGTCACTACAGCAAAATGGGTGTGTTTAAAGTCTGTAAATCATACCAGATGCGGCGCGTCACCGACATTATAAATGACGTCAGGCTGCGCAGTTTCTGGCGTGAATATTTAACGCTGGCAAATTGCTCAGGGACTACCTACGAATATTTGATAATCATGCTAAAAATCGGCGTGTGCACCGGTGATTGATTGATATGTGGGGTTTAACGTCCCAAAACCACCATATGATTATGAGAGACGCCGTAGTGGAGGGCTCCGGAAATTTTGACCACCTGGGGTTCTTTAACGTGCACCCAAATCTGAGCACACGGGCCTACAACTTTTCCGCCTCGCGTGTGCACCGGTGAATCAATATACACTGCTTTTTGTTTAAACATTGTCTTTTTCTGAAAGCTTGTTTGTGAAGCTTCTTATGTTTGCACCTTGTCCGGTGGCGTGGCTTGTACACTTCTCCGGTGATTGAAACAATGCTCAATCGTTGGCGCACCGCCCCTTAACGCGTCCTCTCCGGTCATTCAACCATTGCTCACTAAATGTCGTGCTGCAACTCAAGGCGTTGGCTTTCTGGTCATTTGAAGAATGCTCTCTAGATGTCACACCGCTGCTCAAATTTGCAGAGTTACTCTATACGCTACCTTTTGGTGGCATAGTTGCGCCACAAATGGAACCCGTTCCTCGCGCCCTCATTCGCCCAGCGCGTTCACGTGCGCAAAAAGCGGCTGTTTTAGGGAAAGCCTACTTTACGGTCACGCGGGTTCTGGCGACCGCCGCACCACTGGCACCACCTCCACAGCTGCCCGAGCCGTCTGGCGAAGAGATCACGCTGAGTACTACCACATAACACCTATATACTACTAACACCTACTTTGTTGGTGTTTTGATTGTGTCTTGTGTTGCCCTTTTTTGCAACGCCGTAACTCAGGGCTGCGTGGTTGCCCCGATCACAGAATGCCACAACTACGCATAGATTTGCTCGAAATAATCGTTTGCTTGTGCCATTTGTAAAACACGGAAGGACAGCTCTAGCAATTGCTTTATTTAGTCACCTGATTAATCTTTAGAGTGGCTAAAAACTGCGTGAAACGAGTGATTTGCGGAACATAAGTTGTCGCAAATTGTGTACACGATTCTTGACAAATTATGTCAAGGATTTCTTGTTTGCTATTTCAAACAAAAAATGTCTCCCTAAGCGGACTTCCAACGTTAGTGAATAAGAAATTACGCACCTGTCTCATGACCTTAAGCTGGCGAGTTGCAATGTCGAATACGTCATAATGAAAGTTCTGCTACACTTTGAAATACCGCAACCAGCGAAGAAACAGCGTATTTATACTCAATATTCACAGCAGTCCCAGGGACTCCCGACAGCAGTTTCAGACGATACTCAAAAAGTCCGTTGACCTGGCCGGTACCCACCCCCTTGTTGCCGTCGGCGACTTCAACGCCCCTTGTGGGCTATGGGGGTACGTCTACGACTTGAGCAAGGGCCGAAGACTGTTGGAGAACGCCAACGAAATGGATTTCACACTCGTCCCGGAGAAGGCATTCCCGACCATAATTGGCAACTCAGTGACACGAGACACCATCCCCGATCTGGCGTTTGTGAAAAACGTTGAGGGAGCAGAGTGAAATAAAACTGCCATGGATTTTGACAGCGACCTTTACGTACTCAAGACCCGCTTCGACATCAACCGAAGTAATTCTAAAGAGTTCGCCCTCACAGATTGGGATCATTTTCATGAGCTTTGTTGTAACGACATTTCATCCACCCCCGGAGACTTGGCAGCCTGGTGCGAACGAATCAAGAGCGACGCGGAGTAATCCACAAAGAAAATTTCCACCGACCTGTAGGTAGACATAATAAATAGCAGGCTAGCTCATCTGAGTGAAGTCAAGCAGGCGTTGCTACTCCGATTAAAGGCACAGAGATTCAACCGAAGGTTAGGGAGAAAAATCTCGGAGCTCAACAAGACTATTGAAGACCACTGTCGAACCCTCTGCAAGCAGCAATAGGACGAGGTATGTTACTCGATGGTTGATCATATGCGCAATGGCAAGTCCTGGGGCTTGCTCAAATAATTATTCAACGAGGGCAACACAAGGTAGAATCAGTGAGACACTCTCGCCAGAGCCCTCCACGAAGCAACCAGGTCGTGTTTCGGTGATGAGCTGGCTGCCAAGCTCATGACAGAGTACCTGCCCTGGATGCACGGAGACGAGGAGGTCCGATTTCCCGAGTACGTCGGCCCAGACCGTCCTTAATTGGACGAAGACATCACCATGGCGGAAGTCAGGCAAGTCATTTTTGCACTCGATGGCAAGTCAATGCTAGGTCCCGATGGCATCACCAATACGATGATGCGGAAAATTGATGATGATTTGATCGAATACCTCACAGAGAAGATCATTGAGACGCGAAAAAACGGCAGCATCCCAGAAAAATGAAAGACCACCACGACCATCCTGATTCCCAAACCAGACAAGACTCTGAATATTGATAACCGCCGACCCATCTCTCTTACGTCCTGCGTAGGGAAAGTGGCGGAGCACGTCGTCCTCAACCAATTAAGCTGATATCTGAAAGAAAACACTGTCTATACTTACAACAAGATTTCCTTCTGAGCCGGCTTGTCAACGCAGGACGCCATGAAGATAATCAAGTATCAAATAATAGACGTCAGTACCACGAACAACAGGGTCTTGCTCGGACTCTACATCGAAAAAGCGTTTGACAATGCTTTCCACTTATACATCCTGTCTTCTGTCGTGGACCTCGAGCTGGGCCCCAAACTATAACTACGTCCGTTCGATCATGACCGGGAGGAAAGCGAAACTGTGGATTGGTGGCTATATCTCTGACGAGGTGCTGCTGGGCCCATGGGGTACACCACAAGGCTCAGTCATTTCGCCCACTCTGTTCAACATCTGCATAGTCAGCCTTTAAAAAAAACTGGCCCAAGTCGAAGGTATCAACCACACCATCTACGCTGACGACATCACAATCTGGTGCCCCGGTGGTAGTAAAGGGCAATTAGAAAGTGACATGCAAAAGACCGTAGACGTAACGAAACAGTACTTCCTACCTACCGGACTCAGGTGCTTCTCGATACATTCCGAACTCCTGTGTTACAGAAAAGAAAAAAAGGGGCATACCTAAAGGTGGGAAGCCGGTCTCGTAAAGTGACATTCACCTGTTCACTCGAAGCAGTGACTCAATACCTAGGGTTGACACCACAAGTGCCCTGGGTATGTTTATAGAATCACGTGGCGGCAATGGCACTGCGTTGCGCAAGATTACTGAAAAGACCGCCACGCTTTTCGCCTCACTTGACGAGTCATGAACAGACGTCGGGGCCTCAAGGAGGACAACCTGCTTTGGCCCATCAACGCCCTTGTGCTGTGTCACTTCACTTACACAGTGGCTATGCACAACTGGCTCAGAAGAGATCTCGACAAGATTAATGCCCTCATGAGAAAAATCAGGGACCTCCTTCGGCTCGGCATACACAACACCATGGAGGAGATAACTGAGGCTCAAGAACGGGCCCAGTTAGCTCGGCTCTCTACCACGCTGGCCGGAAGGCAAATACTAGAGGAACTTGGACTCGCTCCCATGAAGAATTTGGCTAGTAACACAAAATCACCCACAGAAATAAGGGAGAAGCTAGTAGTGCATCCATTACCCCACAATGTCCATCCAGTGCACAACGCTGGTCGTCGCAAGGCAAAAGTGGCGACGATACTTCAGCAAATTTACAAGAACAAGATCAAGGCAAGCTTCGTAGATGCCGCCGAGTACCGAAATGGCAAGGCTTTTGCGGTTTCCGTTGTGGACACGCAGAGCAAGATCATCAACTGTGCCATGATTTGGACGACGGACCCCGAGGTGGCCGAGCAAAAGGCCATTGCACTCGTCATGCAAGATGGTCGAAGAGACAGCGTGTATAGCGACTCCAAACAGCCATCAGGGCATTTGAGAAAGGCCGGATAGCACAGCGAGTAGTTAATATTTTGAGAGGCGCCAGAAACAGTGACAGCGCCACACTAACATTTTATGGTTCCCTGCTCACGTCGGGCCAGTTGAGGGGGTTCCTCTGAACGTTAACGAGTCTGCCCACGAGGCTGCGGGTGGCTTCACTGACCGCGCTTCCCTCGGATCGGCTGACTCTCCTCCTGGACACATGGACGCTCCTAGCACGCACAAGGAGGTAACGAAATTCTTTTATTTAGAGAGAAGGCTTTTCCTGCCACCTCATACCAAGCTAAACAGATTGCAGGTGGTCACGCTCAGACTCCTGCAAACCATCCCTTAACCCAATCCTGCATTCCTTAATGATATCTATCCGGAAATTTACACAAATAGTTCTTGCGCGGCTTATGGCAACGATAGTTATAGCGCGAGAACAAAACGACGTCACAGAGACAAGAAGGACACGAAGGTGTCGTCGTTTTGTTCTCGTGCTATAACTATCGTCATGCCATACCAACTAGCCCAAGCTACCACACGCTTATGGCGAAGTTGCTACTTTGCCTCCCGTGCTCTGGGAGAGCGGGTCACTGGGCTCGGCGTTTAACAACGAAACGTGGGACACGCTCCTGTGAAGTCTCGCCTTCGAAAATTAAATTCTGGCCGTCGAGCGTGCCCGTGAACGAGCCGACAGGCTAGACCTGTTGGTCCCATCGTGGGGTAAGCCAGGTGTGCGTTTCATCGCGTTTTTTCGGACGAAATAACAGTTCATTCATTCACTCACTTCCATCGAACAAGCTATAGTACTAGTAATATCTAAGACCGTTATTTATTCTAGTTTTCCATTTTTTTGCGAAGTAATAATCATTGCGCCCGCGACAGGTTATGAATGAGCGAGAAAATGCAGGGTATTGCGTCGTATCTTACATTCGGAAGGTGTCAGTGATGTCCGAAATGAGAGGCTGACGCAAGGTTCGGTTTTAAAAAGTTACTCTACATTATATCGAAGTTACAAATGAATCCATGGTCACTACATGCAGAAGGAAACGCAGGAGCTCACTCGGATCCGTCCGACGCCACTCGTGTCTCGGCTCCTTCTCCTCTCTCTGGCTATGCGTTGCTACGCGTTCCTGGCTCACGTGCTAAGTTTTGTTCTTTTTTAGTGTTCGTGAAATCAACGCCGTATGGGAGCAGAGCGAGTGGACATGCTCTGGGCTCGTTTGGCGTTTTTAAAGATGATAGTCTTTTACACACGATAGTCTTTCTTGGGGACCTTCGACAAAAAATTTTGGTTTGTCTGTCTGTCTGTACATTTGTCTGTTTATCCGCCCTTACCTATACCTCAAAGGGCACCAAACGGCCAACCCTTTCCGCAGCGCCCACCAATATCGCTCAAGATTCAGCGTTCATACGTGTGCGATTGTCAATTAAAAATCAAATATTGCGCCGATGATAATTTGAGGCACCATAACAACACGTCAATGTTTTGTATGTGTGCATTTATTGATTTATTTATTTACAAATACTGCAGGCCCTGTTCGGGCCCAAGCAGGAGGGGGTAACAAATGTCACTGACGAAACACAATATAAAAATATAAGAAAATACAATAGTAGGTACGAAAATAAAAAAATTCTCAACATCAGGGAAAATATAATTAATACATAGCAACAATGGCATTCATACCGAAATACAAAAAAACTAAGCACTAATGAGGAACATAATATATTGCATATTGCATATATATTGCATATACTAGAGAAGGCACACAAAGACCGTAGCGTTTATCACGCTGCGTGGACAGTGCAACGTACGCGATGCTCAAAAAGGTAATTGCTTCCAATGCTTCGCTAAGACGACATGGTGGTGGCACCTGCCCGTCGCTTTGCGTTCTCCACCTTATCACCTCCGAGCCAGGGCGCATCTTTCTCCGCGGGCGCGCACGCCTTCCTTCGTTTTCGAACTGCCAGATGGCGCTCGTGTTTAACGTTCCTTGATGCGCTCGTTCGCCTCCACTACACGCTCGAGGCACTAACGCAGGGCCTTCAGAATACCATTCACCAATTTTCTTGCGCATAACAACAAATAAACGTTTTGTTCACTCTCTCAAGACGCAAGACTATCGTCTTTCGACGACAATTGTAGTGTAACATGCAGATTTGAGGCCAATCTTTCACCGTATGATTACTGTTTGTACGGACGCCGAGATGCTGCCGGTGAACTCGGTCGTGTGAACGCGAGTGCTGCTGACAGAAGAGATGACTTTCCTGCATGACATGGACGTCTCAGCGGGCGGGATGACAGACCTATGCGCAACTCTGCTACCTAAAGGTAGCATATAGAGTAACATTACAAAATGGCGCCCACTGTTTTCGGCACGTGCGCTTCTTTTTCTTCGCCGGGAGCTCACGCATTGAACATTCTCCTTTAGCGCTCGGCCGCATGAACAACTCAAGCCAAGGCAGAAGAGCAGAGAGCTCGCAACGCAGCAGAAGCTCAGGCTCACTGCCAAGACAGTGTGGCGACAGCCCGGGATATATAACGTTGTCACGTTTATAGATGATGGTAGGAGAAGTGCACGGAATATTTGCGGGTTACCCGATCATCTCCAAGCAAGCTCCTCTAACATTATTCACTTTGTTGATTTGCCAATTATATTGTGCATGCGCTACAGAACTGTACTGACATTTTTCTACAATATATTTTTTGTTCTCACATTTCCTGAAAATATGTCTACTGGTAAACATTGTACCACAGATAATATCACCACAGCATATTTTACCTATTTATGCACAAAACGAGTCTGCTTCAAAATGCCCTTATAAATGCAGTGCATGGTAGAGCGAAGTGAACTTGCACTATGGATACGCATTTGTACATTTTCAAGCGAATGCTGGTATGAAATCACAAGAGTCGCGTGCGCCATAGTTGTCCGTCACCGCCACCACCAGTGCCCGTAACCTTTATAGCACAAAACAGAAAAATAGGTAAATAAAAGCAACAAGGACCCTTTGGTACTCAAACTCGGGTCTCCTGCATGGAATCCCAGAGTTCTGCCACTGATCTACGCCGAGGCTTCGAACTCCTTTGCAAACTGAGCTTAGGAGAGCTTCTTGTTGAGAAATGAATGGCATAAATGTACGTATTAAAGCGTTTTAGAACAGCGAAAAAAGAACCACGCGTTACACAATGCATGCTTATTGTGCAACGAGTGGGTCGTGAAGTGGTTCAACCCATTACCATAGCGTCACAGCTTGAGGACATTGCAGAAAATTCCTTGGAAGTGTGTAGCGCGTATCACGGTTCGCCGAAGAATGTGGAAGGGTGGCATGGTGAATGCCTTCCTGCTGCACAAAAGCTATCATAATTTATGGCATAGTGGGTACCGCGCAAGTGTGCTTGTAGCATTTACCCAACGAGCGTTCAAAATAGGCTCTGAAAGGCCACTCTTCCATCTTTCGCTGTGACTGTGCTGCTTACTCCGCGCAGGCCTGGTGTTTTTTTTTTTTTTGTAAGTTCACAGCTAAGCATACCCGATTCCCATAAAAAATATAGTCTATCCTGTTGGGCAACATCTGCCAAGATCTAGATCGTCGCGGAGCATGAGAAGCGCAGTGCTCGCGGTGCCGAACGCAAACGCCTGTGCAGGCAAAGTGATACCGAACTCCAGGCCGGAGACGGTCTGGAGTTAGGTCTGGAGATGGTCTGGAGCTAGCTTTGTCCTCTGAAGCATGTCACAAAGACAAATCAACAAAAAACAGTGTTATGTCCACGCTACCTTTCAAATCAACCACACCCGTCAGCAATAAATTAGCCATATTGCCCCAGTGCATTGCTTTGATTGTTTAGGCAGCACTATCTCTAGGTCGGATACGTTAGTCCACAACGCCACCGCTACCCACATTTCTGTTGCACTGTGAAAGGTACAGTTTCTCTTCACTTGATGGAAGTACAGGTGTTCTGTGGTTTCTTGTTCCAGTTCTAATTAACCTCCTTAGCGAAATCACTATTACATCGTAATTTTGCTTGCAATTTTTTAGCGAAGAAATGCATACGCGTGACTATGAGACAGTGGCAAAAATATGCAACTAGTTAGTGTACATTGTTTGTGAACTGCTTCGTACTGTGGCATAATGACAACTGTAAAAGTGGCAAATGAGTGAAGTCTTGATAAGGGTTTCTATTTTCAGTGTTGGACTAACGTAGATACCTCTGTAAATGTTTAATTAGTAGCCTGGTTGCTGCAGAGTAGTAAATTAGCCGATGAGATACTGCTGTGAGCATCTTGCAGAGGGCTTTCGGATGCTTTGCACCTACCATACAAAAGCCATCATACAAAGGTCAGGCGGAAAATAGATGGTTACCTTTCGGACTCACAAACGGCACTATTGTTTGGTGCACAACCGATATTTCTGTACGTGAATTGATGAAAGCTTAGTTGGTATCATACAAATCCAACTTACCCTAGCAACAAATAACTGAGCTGAGCGGGCTTATCCACACTTAGTTTCATTTCCCTCATGAACTCAACCTATTGTGAAGGCACCGTTCACACTTTACTAGTATCGCTTTGATACGACATGAAAAAATTCTGTAAGTGTTACATACCCACATGCAGGGAATAATTTGGTCCTATTTAACTCACAAGCGTTTCCTTGAGTTTCTATATTCAAAGGGATCCTTCACAATCTCACTACATTTCTCTGAGGTGGCCATGA
The DNA here is from genome assembly GCF_043290135.1 of Rhipicephalus microplus. Lineage (NCBI taxonomy): Eukaryota > Metazoa > Arthropoda > Arachnida > Ixodida > Ixodidae > Rhipicephalus > Rhipicephalus microplus. The sequence goes on along the minus strand of NC_134710.1, from coordinate 162,361,958 downwards.
TGAGGCTTATAAATTCTTTTTTGCAGAGCTCTGCGCTTGACTACAATATCACCCGAGCTTCTGTTGTTATTTAAGTGGCTGTTAACCTCCCTACTTTAAGACATCGTCTTCTTGATTTCCTGGCGTAAATAGTTTTCTCGCCAAAAGTGAAGCTTTCATCACTTGCAATGGCTGGCATACGTGCTGTGATTGAATGAATAAATTTGAAGTGATAACTAGAGGGTTTTATAAGTTGCAAGCATGTCGTGTCATGGTTGTCATTAAAACCTGTACTCAGTTGCACCTGAGCAGATAGCCGACTGTCCCTTTTCCATAACCGAATGACCCGCTATACTTTCGTGGAGTTTTGTCCTTGGGCTGTATTTTGAGCTCAATGAGATTGTTGTTGATAGTTTTTGCTGAAATGTTTAATGTAGTGAGACGCTACACTCATAAGCATTGTTCATTTGTAAATTTTTTTCATCAGTTATGCCTTATTATTTTCAATCCTCGACCATAAAATACTGCTTTTTTCATTATTATTTCTTATAATTTCGTTGAACATTCCGAGAGAAAACTGAAAAACAATTATTTTCGCACCACCTATAGGCAAGCTCATTAACCAAAGTTAATAAGTAATAGGTACCTGAAAATATTCTAACCGAATATTTTGAGCATTTGCTATCAAATGCATGAAAATTACATCATATCTCCATAAAGGCAACAGGAGGGGACGCGAAGCAGCAATGGGGGTGCACGTCAAGTTTGCGTTCGCGTTCACTCGGCGTATTCGTTTGTGTGTGCGGTTTGTACGAAGGCCTTGCTACCCTCGCCGCGTACTCGCGCTGTCTCTGTAGGGGAAGCGGTAGCTATACACCGACGCTTGGCTTCGACATCGGCGTTCCGGACCTCCGCGTTTTCAGCTCGACGCCGACGCTTTGCTTGCGCGTCTCCGGCCTGGAGTTCGGTATCACCTTGCCTGCGCAGGCGTTTACGTTCGGCACCGCGAGCACTGCGCTTCTTATGCTCCGCGACGATCTAGATCTCGGCAGATGTTGGAGTCCTGCTGCAACTGGCATTGACGCTACAACTTATCTGAACGGAAGTGAAGCGAGAATGACGCAAGCTGACGAAGCGCACGTGCTTAGATGAAATGGGGAAGGGAAGTAGGGAGTGGGTTCACATAAATTCCTAGAACTTATAAAGTAGCGACGTATGTGGTGTAGATAATATAAATACGAAAATGTTCAAGAATACTGGCAGTCATTCAAGCCCGATTCTTTTCCGCGTTTTCGTTAGTCACTCACAATAGGAGAAACTCCAGCAGACTGTAAAATTGGCAAAATAATCCCCAATTTCAAATCAGGCTAGAAAACTAACGCATTATTGACCCACACCATTGACACCAGTGCCATGAAAGATCTTCAAACGCATAATCGCGTCAAAAGTCGCACAGCATCTCATCACTAACGAATTTTTTTTCACTAATAAGCATGGTTTTAGGAAAGGTTTTCCGTGTGAAACACAATTACTAAAATTTACTAACGAGCTGCTGCAGAATACGGACGAAAATGTTCAGACAGATTGTGTGCTCTTAGACTTTTCAAAGGTATTTCACTCATTCACATTTAACCGCTAAAATCACTTCCCTTAATCTGCACTCATTACCAACATCTTAAGAAATTTTTTGTTTAGTCTCCATTATTTCACAGTTGCTAACAATCACTATTCTCCATTCAGCGATGTATTATCTTGTGTATTTCAAGGTAGCTTCCTTGGCTCCTTGTTGTGCCTCATTTACATTAATGACCTGCCATCTAACACTTCATTAAACACTAGACTGTTTGCAGATGACTGGAACATCTACCGCAAATACCACTCACCCGCAGATCAATCAGATCTTCAAAAGGATCTAGACGAAGTAAACGCTTGGTGCAAACTATGACAAATGTCGCTCAACACAGATAAGTACAAGGTAATGGCATAGGGCCACAAAAAGCCCAACTCATTCTTTAATTATTCACTGAATAGTACCTCAGTGCCCCCTGCCTGTTCCTACATATATATCGGTGTTCATTTCTTCGGTAATATCTGCTGGTGCATTCATATACAGAAAGTAAGAGCAAAAGCATTACGCACATTAGGTTATCCTAAATGAAATTTCCATGGAACTCCGGCAACTACGTGTAAACTCACATATCAAACATTCGTTCGCCTACAATCAGAGTGCGTACCACCCATTTGGTTACGCCATCAGGATTATTTAGTGAATTCTCTGGAAGCTATTCAAAATCGCACCGCACGTTTCATTTCCAGTAACTTCAAACATCACTCCAGCGTAGCAAGCATTAAACTATCGCTCTCTCTTCGTACCTTGCAATCACGCTGATTAATTTCCTTGCTTTGATTATTTCATAAGATTGTGTATAATGCCAATCAGTCGTCGCTGCCACTTGTATAACCTTTACGCACCTGACGCCATTTGAATAACTCATTAGGCTATCATCGCATTTCAGGCAGAACCATCGAACTTCATTCGTCCGCCTTGCCACAAGCAATTATTCATTGGAATGGTCTTCCGGAGCACATTGTTAGCGCTCGAAATGCAACCAAATTGAGGGCCGAGGTAACGGCAATAGTTTCTAATTATTATTTTATTTGCCTATTGTATAAGAGTTTTATTTGTTTTTTTATCTTCCTTTGTTTTTTTTAGTGTTCTGTACAACGTCAATAAGCATTTTACAAAGTTGTTCCCATACTCCACCTATTGTTATCTATACAAAGGTATCTCCCCCCTCCCCTCACGCAATACTCCAACGCAGGAGCCTGCGAGGTGACGCATAAATAAATAAATAAATGAATAAATAAACAATAAATAAAATCATACCTCCCCTTCTTCTGCCTTTCCCGACCTCTCCCCGGTTGGCGCCGCGTCGGTATTGGCCAGATGCCATCACGTGGAACCACCCGCGGCGCTTGTTTGTTATTAGTCGCTCTCGACTACCATCTTTGCTCTCGAAGCGCGGGCATGGTGAACAGCGCACTTGTTCTCACCGTCAGCGTCGGCCCCGTTGGTTGTGAGTGAAAAACTGTCTGTGCGTCTGTGAACGAAAACGGAAGTTACAGAGATCGCCGCGGGAGGCCGATACTTGTCCACGCATGCGCACGTGATCACATGAAAAAGCCATTCATTCGAAGAAAAAAAAAGTGCTCAAGGTCACGAGACGCGGTAGTTTCTTTGCCCCTACCACCCCTCCCTGCTTAGCTTCCAGCATAGAGTTTCCCGAAATTAACTAGAGGGCACTCTGGCGCTGCGATCGTCCAGTGACCATGGGAATGATGGGTAGTACACACATTTGCCTGGTCTTCGTACTTGTGGGCGACGAATCGTACTTGCGGCTTCGTTTGTTGCTGGTTACGGTTTTGTTTTGAAAGAAAGAACGAACCTTTTTGAACTTAGTGACTTGATTCGAAATGGTAAGCCTAAAAGAATAATGTTGTGAAGCGCAAACGGTGAACATTTGCTAATTTATGTTTTCGTGAAAAAAAAGCTCCAAGCCACACGAACACACACGGAGCCAGAAGCAGGCCAGAAAAACGAAAATTAGACAAATGTGTGTATACCCACCATTCCCGTGCTCGCTGAAGCGCCGTGTGTTGCGGCTCCCATAGACACTAGCGCCAGAGTTCCCTCTAGTGTATATTAAGAAACTCTATGGCTTCCAGTGCTTTCGCCGAGACGAGAGAAGGAATAGTGCAATTGCAGAATGCGACAAACCTTTGTAACTCCACTCGCATTGGACTGATTTGTAAAATTTTTGCGACGTTGAACTCGTGAGGCGATAAGCTCTTATAGTGAATTCATTACATGGTTACTTGAAAATGTGTTCCAGAACCTCTTTAACGCGTTTTGTTCGACTGGTGTCACGACGAAAATGAGCCCATTCGACGATTTGTAGGCGCACTTGGGAAGCCTCAAACTACGTTGACAAGGGCCTGGATAGTGCAGCCATTGCCACTAAAACACAGAGGAACTTTCAAACAGCTGTAGAAATAGACAACTATGCACATCTAGCGAAAAACATCATGCCTTTTCAGAGGTGTTGATGAAGCAAACAGGAAACGCTAGATATGGTGCTGCTATCTGTGAGGCATCGTGAGACTCTATGGCCTCCGAGATGGCGAGCGCACAGCGTGTATCTTGGACGCCATATGACTCTTGTTTTATATCAAAAACCTTAATGCACCATTCTCGCATGCGCGCGCTGGTACAATCTACTGTGTGCGTGTGTGTGTGCGTGCGTGTGTGTGTATGTACCAAAACATAGTATTAAGTATGCACTTATCGGTTGAAGGGCGCACTAGGGGCTGGATTTCACTATCGCGTTCAACTCCTAATGGCGAAGCTTAAGGTTTTTATTTTTTTATTTTTACGAATTCACGCTTGTCCTTTCATGCGCATTGGGCTGTGAAATACTTCTCATCCAAGAATAACGTTGCTGTTGGTTGCCATGGGTGGCTGATGCGCCTTCTGATGCCAGAACCAATCTTGTGATGTTCAAAGGCGCTTCATGACACCGCCCGTTAGCGCAACGATTTGCGACAAAAACCATCGTTGCAGCGAGTTGTATTTAGAAGTGTTTAAAGATTTAGAGAACTTTGTACTCCAATATGAGAGAGCACAAAGCCATCCCGGAAAATCAATTATTGATTGAAAAAACTGACTGCTTGCGCTGCACAACCTTTCACTGGCCATTCCGTAGATATAAACACTAGATATATTGACCTCCAAGGTAGTGCCGGTGGGAGGTTTCAGCTGCGTGTTGTTGAAATATAAAAATTCGCAATGTGCGCATTTACTGAAAGTTGACTGCAGCTATCTGTGTACAATCGGCGTCTGCGGTCTCTCATTGTCCATTAGCAGCGATTGGCGTGTTACAGCAGAAAAACCCCGTCCATCACTGCGTGCTTTGCGCCTCTCCAGGTTTCTCCGCTGCGCAACACCGCGATGGTCGCCAGCGTCAATGCCACCGCCAGTGTTAGTGTGAGCGCCAGCACAAGCATTCCATAAAGTAGACCCCTGACGCTCAAGCGCGCTCAAGCGAAATGCAGTGTGAGCGCCAGCACAAGCATTCCATAAAGTAGACCTCTGACGCTCAAGCGAACTGTATCCCCGCTACTTCGCATCCACACATGGTTCACTTTATGTGCAGATGGTGTCGATCCTGCCGTGTGTTCGCATATTTCAGAGCAAAATGCTTTCTCTGGCTCTGTTTCGTTGACCAATCACTCAACCTGCGATTCGAGTGCATCTATGCGAAGCGTGTTTGACCTACCAAGCGGTTAGTACGTTCATCATTCAGGAATTTCACGTGTACGTGCCATTCATGTGACGGTTTACAAGTTATTTCTCGTGAACGATTATATTCGCTATTGGAGCTCTCACGAAAGAATCACTTATGGTGGCACGCTAGTTGTCTGATTTCCTGGATCTTTTTTTCTGCAATATGTCAGATGTGTCTGGGATGCGAATTTGCGCAAATTGGAGCGTCTAACCACTGGATGAAACAACCACAGCTCTTCGAAGGTTTACACCATAAATGGTGTACGCCTTCTGATGCGCTATTGACGAGAAAGTATTAAATGCCTCACCAAACTCTATAAATTGATGTCGGCGATGCTGCCATCATGTGTGAACGCGAACTGTTGCTTCTACTGACACTCTTTGTGAGTGTTCTCTGCACATGTTGCCCGGACATCTTGCCCCCATTGAACTTAAGCAACCATCCCTATGCTCACAGGGCACGCACCATGTGCACAGAGGGTATTTTTGTTCCGGGCAGAGGCCATCGTGGCACGAGCACCTGGACGGACCCGGATCGTATGGGTCACGCGCTCACAGATAGCTGGCTGGCCATTTTGGTGCTCGAATGACTCTCAGCGTTACGGCCACACTCCATTTAGTTGTTGGCACAGGTTCATCCTTAATAAATGCATTTGTTTGACTCGTCTGTGTGCTTCAGCATCGCAACAATACTCCATACCCCATACAGCACTGCTGAGCTATCATGGGACAACGCTACACTCGTTTAGATAATTTAGGATGAGCCAGGCGGCTGATGCGAATGCTCTCCACGCGCTTCTCGGCAAGCAAGCGCTCTCTTCGCGAAAGAGCGTCTGCTACACAGTAGCAATGAAGGTGGCGCCACGTTTGAAACAAGAGGGCGAAGTAAATGAGCACGAGGAGAAATGAAAGCGGAGGAGGAGAGTTTCGCTACTGCGCGAAGTTCTAGAAGCTTTAGGTTTAGAGGCTGCCGCGCGAGCAAAGGAGAGGATAGAAAGCGACCGAAAGCTTACATAAAAAAGAAGAGTGCGCAGCTGCAACGCGGAGATTAAGAGAAGGCGTCAGAACACCTGCATAAAAAACGGAAGAAAAAAGAGAGTAGGCGCATGCGGCATGCAGCGCGGACGCCACTGGTTTAAGCTAGCTCATAAGATGCTTCGCACCTACAAGTGGTCAGCTCTGTAGATCAGCTGTCTCAATTTCAGCAAAACGCACAGCGCAATAACGACGAGAACGCAGGCATTGAATGCACACACTGATGATGTGACGCTGCGTGCATTTCCTTCTTGTATTATCGTCGTGTTTGCACCGTGTTTGCACTATCCACCTTGTTTCTCACTAATCTTCACCAACATGCTCAAGTTTTTTCTGTCTTAAACTCACGTCAGTTATCGGGCCGCACATCGAAACTCTTTTGGTACAAGGTTCGCGAAAATAAGCCGAGATGTAGACAAAGATTTGGTGTTGTAGGTCATTAGAACACAATGTCAGCGAACTTTTCACTCGAACGTTCGAAGCAAGCTCTTTCTATGGCTCATATAAAGTGACTGGACGCTGGTATTTGAGAAACATGACGACACTGATCTCCACGATGACATAAGTCTGCCCGCCCAATCTGAAACACAAAGATTTTGTTCCACAGCTGTTTGATTGGATAACAGGCATTGCATAACAAGACTGCATAACAGTCCTTACAAAAATAATGCTTTATTTCAGTCAAGTCGGTGTATGTACCAAACATACTTGTAAAAAAACACAGAAATATATATAAATTTATGCCCCGAGGACAGTAATGTGCAAACAGTCGATTGCATGTGGCCCATTAGTCGCGTGTTGAAGACACATTATGGCAACAGTGTGCTCTGTTTTCCATCGTCTTGTTCCCGTGTATGACCTGTGACCTAATGCTGCTGCACTAACTAGCTCAGACCCAGCCTCTGATTTATGGCCCAAGCTACAGATCGACATTAGATTGGCTCAGCAGGCTTCCAGGAGGGAGCGCCGCAGCATTTGATGCTGACAGGACTTAGAGGAAGTAGCTTGATGGGAGAGAAAATAGAAAAGTGCGTGGCCAAAAGATTAGCCATCGAATATGGCCGCAGCACTTGGATATATCTTACGTATAATTGTCACAGAATTTAAAAAAAATACTTGCAGTTCGTATGTGCGGAATCAATAGGTGCAAGTGCAGTTCAGAGAAACTGAGTCGTTTTCATTAGAGATAATCTTTTAGGGTTTTCAAAGGCGACCACAATTCTGTGCAATAACGCAGTCTCAATAGTTAAATCACTGGTTTACAGCATTGCTGATTCTATTCCTGCTGCAATATTGCACACTACTTTGGGGCCGCTTTGTCCAACTCCTGCAGAAACTGGTGACGAATTGAGCTGTATGCCATGCTTACTCAAGCGCATACCCAAGACTCGTGACAATAGGAATGCCTTTTTGAATAAGATTCTTGAAATGTATGCATCCGTACTAAGGTAGTGGGTGAATCGTTGTAATTAGGAGTGAAGGACTACTAAGAATAACGCATTTTGGCGTAAACCCTGCGGGAAAATTTCTGACGACGCTAGCTCCTGATCATGACGAACAGAACCGCACAGACAGAAAGGAATTCTTGGAACATTTGCTAGCGGATGATTTCCACCTGTTCACTGACTAATCGTTGAAGTTCACCATGAGTTCATTTGCAAAATTACACAGTTGGTATAACGACCAGAAATAATGACATCTGAAAGGTCACGCAGTTAGCACACGATGAGTGCTTTACTTAAATATTTCTTTACTTTTAAACGTTGTTTGAGAGGCCTAAATTGAGAAAAATGCTCGTCGTGGAATTCTGTGATGTACTTAAAATTTCGAAGTGCTTAAAATTGACACATCTGACTGAAAGTTCATTCAGATCTTATGCCCGAACTGTCTTAATAAATGATCTTAATAAATGATGTAGACTATTATTTTGTCAAGCATATTTAACCATTGAAAGATGGACACCTTCATCAAAGATCGTAAATTTCACAGTAGAGCACCAAGAGGATAATGATTACGTGAAGCTTGTTTTCATTTTCCGTTCAAGCCAATATACAGAGATAGTGGGCAGAGATAATTGTCATCAGTTTTTCCAGCAAACATGCTAAATATGTTGTGAAAACCTATTTTATCTTAAAATTCAGTAGAATCCCGATGATGTGTTCCTGACTGCTGCAGTCTCCCAGCCGTTGAGTCCAATAATTTATTTTCTTTATTATTCAATACAAGCCGCGAAGTTTGATGCGAGCAGGTGAGCTTGAAGCATTTGCCACTTTCCCCGCGTAGACTTCGCAAACCGAATTCTTTCCCTGCCCTCTTGGTATTAGAGCAACTAGAAGTCGGAATTTCGCACGACGCAAACGCGTGAACGCGCCATTTACATGCAATAGTACACACACATGACATATCCAAGCCATGCTGCTCACGCAAGTGGTGTTGTGTCATCTCGGCGTTGTCTGCAGTTTACTGCTTGTTTCTGCGGGGTTGATCTGCACGTTTAAAGAGGCTGGTGTGAATCATCACGCTGTAATAAACCCCCGATATACAGCGTAACCCCTCTGCAGCTGTTGTAAGTGACGATGTACCAAAAATATGGCAAGTGTGGTAAGGCCTGGGACTGACACGGCGCGAGAACGGCGAGAACACAAACGCAAACTAAATCGAGGTCGTTTAAGCTAGATTCACACGTGAGGGCAAAATCCCGCTGCTCCGTGGATCACCCAATAGTTTAGCAGAGGGGACGATGGACCTGAATAGTTTAGCAGAGGCGACGTCACATGCCCTCACCTGGAGCTACACTCACGGAATCTTCGTGCATAATCTCGACTCCTATGCTTATGCAGTGCGCTTATGTGGCTAAAAACCACTCGCCTCTTCCACTGTCACACGAAACACAATCACTCGTTGGCGCTAAACTAAAACACGTGGCTTTTAAGCCAGCAGCTTGCATCCTAGCCACGCCAATTCAGCCAATGTTGAGAGATTTGACGCTGAATCCTCTTGATAGAGGGAAGACGACCGTCAAATGGGCTGATCGAAATAGCGGTGACGCATACCCCATAATGGTGGTCTGCCCGCAGGGGCGCCTGCGCAAGTAGGCGTTTGGTGTGTAGCGACACCACGGACCCGAGCTAACGGGGGAGTTTTGACTCCCTCCCACGCCTAGCCGTGCGTGGCTTTGCCGTGTCCGGGGAAAAGGGGATCCTGGGGGTTGAGCCGACGCTGGGTGATTGGACCTTTAAGGCCCCCCGGCAGAGGCAACACACCCCTTTGGCCCCGGCTTCACGTAGACGGCACCCCTGGGCTGACCCACCCAGGGGAAATCGGCAGTCGCCTTTTCCTATCTCTCTCTCCCTACATCTTCGTCTTTCTTACTTTTTTAGCTTTCCTGTCTACTTCTCTCTTCTGTTTACTTCCAATTTTCCTGGCGGCAAGGGTTAACCCTGTGCAAATAGCCTACCTTGGTCTAGGCGCATTGGGTTATAGTGGCGTTGTACGGCTGGCGTCTGCAGGTTTCAGCATCCGCAAACTTGTAGCGTCCCCTCGTTGGGCTCCGTGGTGGGTGGCCGCCAACGCTGCTGAACAACATACAATTAGCATGCATAAAGCATTCCCTTTACTCAGTGATCGTGCCTCCTCAAAGCGGGTACGCACCGAAGACATCAATTTTTTCACCCGGCCAAGACAAATGTTTCCTCATTTCCACGTTATACACTGCGAAAAAACTAACAAGCAAGCCAGAACTGTATCCCCCTTCGTGGTTTCTAGATGCTTAACCGAAACTCTCGGTGCCGGGTACAAGGTTACCAAAATGGCCAGTGGAGATCTACTCCTTGAAATACGTGACAAAGACCAATTCGATAAACTGAACACCCTCACAACGTTTGGAGACACACCCATCAGTATTACGCCACACAGGTCTATGAACTCATCTCGCGGGGTCGTTTCGGACGCAGATTTGCTTGACCTGACCGAAGCTGAACTTCTTGAAGGATGGAAGAGCGAGAATGTGACAAACGTACAGCGTATTAAGATAAGAAGAGATCAAAAGGAAATACCAACAAAACACTTAGTACTGACCTTTGCTTCGAGCGATTTGCCGGAAACAATTCAGACTGGGTACACAAAGACATCTGTGAGGCCATATATTCCCAACCCACGCCGTTGCTTCCATTGTCAGAGATATGGCCACGGCTCGCAAAGCTGTCGTGGCCAGAAAACTTGTGCTATGTGTGGAGTCGTGGGCCATGCGTCCGACAACTGCGAAGCACCTGCACACTGTGTAAACTGTGGCGGTAATCATGCCGCGTACTCACGTTCTTGTTTTTTCTGGAAAAAAGAAAAAGAAATCATCACTTTAAAGATAAAAGAAAACATTACATTTAAAGAAGCAAGAAAAAGAGTCTCTCCATTTTATGGCCCTACATATGCTGATGCGGCGCGCCAGGGGGCAGTGTCGCACCAGCCCTCGCCACTCCTTCGGCCTGCGCAGAGCGAGCCATTGGCTGTGGCGCCTGCCCCCAAGGCGGCAGTAGTTGAGTCTACTCCGCCTACTATTGAACAGAGACCAGGGACTCCAGGGTCCTCGGGTCTCAAGGCCTCACCTCGCCAGGCGAGGCCCAAGCTTCGAAAAACCAGCTCGCATGAGCGGGCATCCGTGCCTCTGAGGAGGCAATGGATACGGCGGCACCTCTGGTGCCAAAAGAGCGGCGCGGCTCTCTGGAGCGCGCCAAGAAAACCAAAAAGCTAATAACAGGGCCTGATAATAGCCCTGTTACTTGAGCTCGACCTTTCAGCTTAAACAAGTCACTCCCTTAACGTACACACAGCACTACTTTACTTCCAATATGGAAACACAAATTATACATTGGAACGTCAGGGGCCTTCTCAGAAACCTTGACGACATCCATGAACTCCTACACGAACACTCACCAAAAGTGCTGTGTGTACAAGAAACACACCTTAATTCAAAACACACAAATTTTCTTCGCAAATACGTTATTTTTCGAAAGGACCGTGATGATGGCATGACATCAGCCGGAGGTGTTGCCATCATAGTGAATCAAGGAATTGCATGCACACACTTACAACTCCAAACACCCCTTGAGGAAGTGGCTGTTCGAGCGGTTCTCTTTGATAAGCTGATCACAATCTGCACTATTTACATTCCTCCTAGCTATCAGCTGCAAAAACGCGATTTACACTCTCTAATTGATGAACTTCCGGAGCCTTATGTTCTCCTTGGAGACTTTAATGCGCATAGCAGGCTATGGGGTGACTCTCGGTATGACGCGCGAGGTCGACTGATCGAACAGTTCCTTATCTCGTCGAGCGCGTGTCTCCTAAATCGAAAAGAACCAACCTATTAAAACCTCGCTAATAACACCTACTCCTCCATAGACCTGAGCATAGTATCTCCATCTCTTGTGCCTCTACTCCAGTGGAAAGTCGTCAGTAATCTGTACGGAAGTGACCACTTCCCCGTAGTTTTGAACACAACGACAGTAACTGAGTGTCCACCACGTGTTCCCAAGTGGCTCATAAACAGAGCCGACTGGGAACAGTTTCATACTATCGCTTGTCTAGGTTGGAATGACATCTGTACTCTGAACATTGATGGCGCTGTGAACTACTTCACAGCGTTTTTGATTGATGCTGCAACAAAATGCATCCCACAAACAAATGGACACCCTGGAAAACGAAGTGTGCCATGGTGGAACTCTGAATGCCGAAACGCGCGCAAACAGCAAAACAGAGCTTGGAGGCTGCTTCGGAACTCACCGACAGCCGAAAATCTTGAAACCTTCAAGAAAATAAAGTCTCAAGGCAGGAGAACGCGTCGGCAAGCCAGAAGAGAAAGCTGGCAGAAGTTTTTATCAGGGGTTAATTCATACACACAGGAGGCTAAAGTCTGGAGCATGGTCGATAGGATAGCAGGGAAACAAGTACACACACTTCCACTCGTAAACACTCAGGGTGATACCTTGGAAGATCAGGCAAACTTCCTCGGTGCACACTTCGAACAGGTATCCAGCTCATCCCACTATACTGACACCTTCCAAAAATACAGAACAAGAATTGAAAAGCAGAAACTCGAACACAAATCCACCAGATACGAGGCATATAACCAAGCTTTCAGTGTAGCTGAGCTCCGAACATCTCTAAACTCCTGCAGTACTTCTGCCCCAGGTTCTGACCGTGTGATGTATGAAATGTTAAAAAACCTACCAAACAAAACCCGAAAAACCTTTCTTTGTTTGTACAATGCTATCTGGTCTTCTGGCACTATTCCTACCTCCTGGAAAGAGGCTATTGTTATTCCCATTTTGAAAGAGGGCAAGGACCCTTCTTTACCCTCGAGTTATAGGCCTATAGCACTTACAAGCTGCTTGAGCAAAGTCTTTGAAAAAATGATAAACTGCCGACTTGTACATTTTCTTGAAACAAATAATTTGCTCGACCCATTTCAGTGCGGGTTTCGAGAAAGTAGATCCACCACAGACCACCTTGTTCGTATCGAGGCACAGATCAGAGACGCGTTCGTCCTTAAACAATATTTTCTCTCTGTGTTCCTCGATATCGAAAAGGCTTATGATACAACATGGCGTTTCGGAATTCTAAGAGACCTGTCCCACCTTGGTGTGCACGGAAGAATGTTTCATATAATCGAAAGTTACCTGTCAAACCGGACTTTCCGTGTCCGTCTGGGCAGTGTGCTCTCCCAAACATTTGTCCAGGAAACAGGCGTGCCACAAGGTGGTGTGCTTAGTTGCACACTTTTTATTATTAAAAGGAATTCTTTGCACTTGTCCATTCCCTGCAATATGTTCTATTGTACATATGTCGACGACGTCCAGCTTGGCTTCAAGTCATGCAACTTGGCCATGTGTGAGCGGCAGGTGCAGCTGGGTTTAAATAAGGTCTCCAAATGGGCAGATGAAAACGGATTTCGACTTAACCCACAAAAAAGCACGTGTGTCTTGTTCTCTCGAAAGAGAGGCATGCACTCGGAGCCTGACATTCAACTGAACGGGCAACAACTGTCCGTCAAAGCTGAGCATAAATTCTTAGGCTTAATCTTGGATAACAAGTTGACCTTCGTACCCCACATAAAGTACTTAAAAACAAAATGTTTAAAAGCCATGAATGTTATAAAAGTGTTGTCACGTACTACGTGGGGTAGTGACAGGAAATGCCTCATGAACCTGTATAGAAGCCTTATTCGCACCCGCTTAGATTATGGGGCCATTATTTATCAGTCAGCGACTCAAAGTGCTTTGAAGATGCTGGATCCCGTGCACCATTCGGGCATCCGCCTTTCTACGGGTGCTTTTCGCACCAGCCCCGTAGAAAGCCTTTACGTTGAGTCAAATGAGTGGTCGCTTCATCTGCAAAGAACCTACATGTCCTTTGTATATTTCCTTAAGGTGAAAGCAGACAAGAGGCACCCCTCAAACTCTACTATTAATGACTTGTCGAGCTACATTCTTTTTCAAAACAGGCCTTCAATGAGGCAGCCCTTCTCAGTTCGCCTGAAGGGTCTAGCTGAGGACACTGGAGTGTCACTCGAACACAGTTTAATGGCTCCTGTAGCATACCCACCACCGTGGCAGTGGCAGACTATAGATTGCGATGTGTCTTTTTTAGAAGTTACTAAACATGCGCCTATTGCCCATATTCGAACATACTTCTTGGAACTTCAACACAAATACACACGTCCTGAGTTTTTTACAGATGCCTCTAAGTCTAACTCCTCTGTGTCCTACGCTGCTGTTGGCCCTTCCTTTTCGGATGCTGGCCCTCTACATCCAGGCACAAGTATCTTCACAGCGGAAGCTTACGCGATACTTGTGGCAGCTAAACACATCAAACAATCACAAATACAAAAAGCAGTAATTTATACAGACTCCCTCAGTGTGGTAACGGCTCTGCACAGTCTTAAAAAACAAAAAAACCCTGTCCTAGTTTCACTTTACTCCATTTTATGCACCCTCCACACACTCAACAGACATGTTGTTGTGTGCTGGGTGCCAGGGCACCGTGAGATTCAAGGCAACGTGATGGCGGATCAGCTTGCTGCATCCGCCCACGAAAGCACTGCCATTACACCGACATCAATCCCGGCCCTTGATCTTAAGCCGTCTCTCAAACGAAAACTCGGGGACTACTGGCAGAGCAAGTGGGATACACACACACAAAACAAACTACACGTTATCAAGCCACACCTTGGCCATTGGCCACCAGTATCAAAATCACGTCTAACAGAGGTAATACTAACAAGACTCAGGATAGGACACATATACACGACACACACGCATCTTTTGTCCGGTGGTGATCCACCATTGTGTGACAGATGTGGAGAGGCATTGACAGTCCTTCACATATTAATCCAGTGCAAACACTTAGAAACTCTAAGAAAACGACATTTTTTATTACCCTACCGACAGCATATACCTTTACACCCTGCAATGTTCGTCGGTAGGGAACCGCTTTTTAGTCATAAATTATTGTTAGCGTTTTTCAAAGAAATTAATTTTCATATCATACACCCGGGCATTCCGTAGCACGACCTCTCTAGAGAGGTTTTTGCTGCGGCGGTTACACAAGAAAGCACTTGCCTCACGGCCCTTGGACGCAAGGGTATGAACCAGTGAGGCACTTGTGCTAATGCCATTCATATCCACCATCGTTTTTTATAATCACCAACTCTTGTCATCTATCCTCACCACACACACCTTTCACGGCATGGTCATGATTTTATTACTTGTATGTTTTTACCCGCCTTACCGCGAGGAATTTTAAGGCCTTTATACAGCCGCTTATCACAATCATTGTCCATATTCTTAGTAACATGAACTGGCGCTCTTTGGCCGTGAAACGGCCCTTGCGCCACAAAACTTCAAACATCATCATCATCATCATAATGGTGGTCTAGTGGCTAAGGTACAGGGCTGCTGACCCGCAGGTCGCGGGATTGAATCCCGGCTGCGGCGGCTGCATTTCCGATGGAGCCGGAAATGTTGTAGGCCCATGTGCTCAGATATGGGTGCACGTTAAAGAACCCCAGGTGGTCGAAATTTCCGGAGCCCTCCACTACGGCGTCTCTCATAATCATATGGTGGTTTTGGGACGTTAAAACCCACATATCAATCAATCAATCAATCAATAAATCAATCAATCAGCGGTGACGCATTTCAATCTGTGCCGCGACCGGAGGAGAGGGGAGGAAGTGGGGACGGCAAGTTTCGATGACGCGCACGTCACGTGATGCGCCATCCACTTCGAAATTTTCTCCCCCGTCCCCTTGTGTGGATCCACCTTTAGTCTCGCATCTGGCTCGCTTTAAAGTAAATAATATTAGTATTAAAAATGCACACTGAACGGAATTGTATGTTTAAATACTGCTATCGACTTTTATTGATCCATTAAAAGAACTGATTGCAAAAACTACGTGCCGTCTCTAATAGTTCTGGTGGTGTCCTGAAAGGCTTCGAAAAACCAATTTTTAATAATGCTTCTGTAAAACACGCGTCCCCATATAAACTACAAGGGGGAGAAGGATCCAGACACACAGCCCGTCTCCGTCCTCCTGGCTACGGGCCCGCGTCACCTCCTCCTTCTTAGGACACGTGCCAGTGAGAGGACAGGCATGCCACATTCAGTCTGATATTTCACCTCGTCACGGGGCGCGTGACTTTGTGAATTTTAGCAGTTGTGATGGTAAGTCCATGCGTTACACTTGGCAGTTCGAAACGCTTAAACCATATGAGGGGCCATTTAGTGTGTTCGCAGACAGCAGAGAAATTGACCCTGAGGGATTATACCTGGTCAATACGGGGCTAACAGCATCTTCTGGCTTTTTAGTGGTCGGGCTATTTGATCCTGCGCGGCCCTTCACACCCATGCCGAAACAAAAGAGACCCAGGAGCGTGTTTATTCGATGGTGACACTTAGCTCACAATGCTTGCCTCTAAATAGAGGGGGCGTGTTTTGAAACCTATGGGGGAAAAGGACAATCTATCATAGCCAAGGTAAAAGACTGGCATCATTATGCCATTATAAATTACATCATTTTCTTTTTGTTTTAGACGCAGGTTTTGCGCGTCTCTCTTTGGAAATTTCAATTTACCTAGAAGTTTATTGTGCCTCTATTTAAAAGCTTGAGGGCCTAAAACTGTGTTTTGCCTGCCTATTTTCGGCTCTTAAAACAAAATTTTTATCGCCCAAACGTCCAGTCTCTACTTATCACCATCGTTTTTTGGTGGAGTACTTGAAGCTACCTGGAGTCCCTGCGGTTCTTGGTCCCATTCATAGCAATGCTCGTGCTTTGTGCATCTATTATTTTACGCTTAAAAACGCTGGTGCCGAAAGAATCAGTTAGGAGTCCATATATGTTGACGACGAGTTTGTTCCCCATCTGCAAGATTTTTTATAGACGATAGTCTTTCTTGGGGACCTTCGACGGAAAACTTTGGGTCTGTCTGTCTGTCTGTACATTTCTCTGTTTATCCGCCCTAACGATACCTCAAACGGCACCAAACGGCCAACCCCATCTGGAGCGCCCACTAATATCGCTCAAGGTTTAGCGTTCATAGTTGTGTGATTGTCAATGAAAAAGCAAATATTGCACATATCTCAGGCGCCACAACAACGCTTCGATGTTTTGTATGTCTACCTTTATACTAGAATAGGCACACACAAGCAAATCTAAAGAATGTAGCGTTTAATCGCGCTGCGCTGACAGTGCAACGCGATGCTCAAAAAGGTGTTTCCAACGCTTTGCTACGACGTTACAGTGGTGGCACCTGCCCGTCGCTTTGCATTCTACACCTTATCACCTCTGAGACTGGTGCGCATCTTTCTCTGCGGGCTGCACGCCTTCGTTTTTGAAGATAACTGCCAGATGGCACATGTGTATAACGTGCCTCGATGCGCTCGTTCGCCTCCGCTACACGCTCGACGCACTCTAACGCAGTGCCTGCAGAATACCATTCACCGATTTTCTTGCGCAGAACCTCAAATAAACGTTTTGTTCACTCTCTGCAGACGCAAGAATGTCTTTCGAGGACATTTGTGGTGTAACATGCACATTTCGAACCAAGTTTGTTTCCTCAGCTCCACCATTTATTTTTCCTTTCAAGCTTGTGCCTGAGCGAGAAAACAAATGTGACTGAATAGATATTGAAAATGCTACTGTTGCACTATTCTAAGCCTTAAGATGTGCAAGCGCGCACACCCTGCTATTCCTTTCACCCTCTTTTCAGTATTGCTTTCTTGCTTTTGTTGACCCATTACGGACCATTGTACTTTACAAACTACGCTTCCTTATTCGTGAATAAAAATTACATTACACCATATCATGGTTTTCCTCATTGGAATTCGGATGCCAAGCAAGATTATGCTAACTTGGCATATTTACTTTGTCCTATTTTTTCTATTATATAAGTCGTTAAACTTTAGGAAAACGAGAGCAGGTCAAACGCACGTGGTCAGTACTATATTCCTAAACTTATTACAGGTTTCAAAGTCTAGACGTTGCAAAACGAATCACACGTGCTTCAGCACAAACAAAATAGCCCATTCACAGAGCTATAAGTGCACACAGTGCATAATTTTGCTGTAAGAGCTAATGAAATCTGGCTGTACTCTTCATAGTATAATGGGTCTTCCTGGGAGCACATACCTACGTAATGTTTTGCAGTGACTCAGAGATTGAAGCAGCTCATTTTTTTTCAAACAATACTGTTTTTCTCAGTTATCTGAAACCCACGTGGCTGCGACAGAAGTCCCTTTGAATATGCGAGAGACTGTTGAGGATTTCATTGTCGCTTTTGGTCCTGACATGGACACTTAGAAGGAGAAGGGAAATGATGATAGTATAAAGTGCGATCTCTGCCAACATTACAAAATATAGTACGATAGCGAGGAGAGATAAATAGTTTGTGTTTCCAAACCAGAGACAGTTTTGTTTCGTAAAAGCCATGGACAAAAGTATAGTTGCTATGCAGCTGAACGACGTCACAGTAGTTTATATTCACGTAAACAAGTAACCATTCAATGTTTGTAAAGAACAAAAAAAAAAATAAAAAATAGCGCCGTTCCCTACTCTCCTCAGCAGCTGTAGCAACGGCTTCGAAAGGGCTGAGCTCTAAACCAAGCTGTGAATAACTACAGACATTTCATGTCTGAGACAAAATAGTACAAGCGTGCATTTACACAGATGATAGAAATAGCCCCAGACAACGCAAAAGGGTCTGCAGCTGCACTGAATATTTTAGCAGACCCCCTACGTGTTGACTATTGCTAGTGAGCATGGCTCACTTGGCTTTGTTGTACCTAACAGAAGTATCAAGACATCTGTAGCCTCCACTGAGTTTGCTATTACACTCTATGCACACCGACATATTCACAAAGTTCGAAAAACAATGCTGGTATGCCAGAATATATTGAAAGTGTTGCAAGAAGCGTAACGTTACGCTTTCCATAAAGCGCTTGTGCTTCTATAAGGTGTATGGGTAGAGAAGATTTTGCCACCCTTTTGGTAAAGGCCTAGGGTAATCTTTATTCTTGATTCTCACCAACTTTTATATTGCTATCTCAAGGGACCGCCGTACTTTCTAAATCACATTGTCATATCTCCTGCAAAAACTTACAAAGCTCTATAAAAATATGCACGTGTTTTTTGTTCTTTGCACTGAAATAAACGAGCAAAATCTCAGTAAAATCCTACTCGTACTTCTTTCGTGATTCTTATGGAGTTAATGGTCCTACGACTTCTGTTATTGCAATGTGTGTATCATTGCAATAAGTGCATCCTGTGGTAATAAAGTTATGTGACGTCTGGTAATGTATAATGACAATCAGATGTGTTTGCATTTTCGCACAAGCGGGAGGCGCTTGTGTTGATTGGACTTAAACAACTGATTAGAAGTGCGATTGAATATTACAAAACAAGTCATTTTTCTCTTTGTTTGGCCTTTTATAAGGCATGTTAGCTTGTCTGTGTGGCTATTGCTGCTTTGGAAGTAAAATATTTCACTCAAATTAAAAACCGAGTTGGTGGTAATAACGTGATTGACCCACAAGAATAATAAATAAAGACCTTATCAAGTAACCTTGCCATTCACTACTGAATCGCCGGTAATTAAAATAGCTTGCATGACGGCGGCTCTGCGTGAATTTGGCATAGCTTTTTCTTTCGATAATACCGGGCCTTCCTTCACTGTCGCATCATCATCGCCATCGTTGTTATTATCACCAAAATTACTCTCGTTGTGCGCGATGTAGGTGAAAGGCTTTTTTTTCTGTTTTCTCAGGCGAAAGGTCCTGTGGATGCGCCGAATATCACCAAACACTGTCATCAATCAATCAATTATTAAATCAATCAATCACTTCTTTTACGTGGCCTGGAACAACCACAAGGTTTTTTGCAGGCTCATGCAAAAATAAAGCGATACAAATAAACAATAAACATAACTAAACCAATACAAGTATACAAATAAACAATACAATACAGACACTACTGAAAAAATCAAATGAAGAGTGTAAATGCACAGAAAAAGAAATCAGTGCAACATATGAGAAAAAAAAAAGCAAGAATCATTGGAAGTAATAGAAAAATAAAAGAGAATATTGAAATCTATCTAGAAACCTTGCTGACAGACGCAAAGGAAAGAATGTGCACATTGTGTAAAACTATGTTAAGACAGTGCAGAGCTGAGACAAAAACAATGACGGCGGACAGTGAAAAACATCAAGATCACAAAAGCAACCATTATGTAGGCTTCGTATTCTGTGAACAGTAGAATGTTGAAGGAAGTTGGCAGGTACATGAAATGGTCGATTCTCTTTCGTTAACTTACGCAGAATTTGAAAATTAACACAACTGAGAGCTAAAGGGCAGGATAGCATACCGTGAACGAGTTCGTAAACAAATTTAGGTCAGAGCGATTTTGTCGGCAGTAAGTGTGTAGCAATTAGAATAATCTTGCAGTGTTAGAATTATTTCCAGAGTTATTTCTAGCGAAACAATTATTGCAAATGCTTAGAATTTTTTCTGGAGCCGCCAAATGACGTCACTGCCAAACTTATCAATGTAATTCCAGATCACCGACGCATATTCGAATTGAGAAAGACATACGTTTGTGTACAATCTGTGTAGAACTGTAGCAGAACTGAATTTACGAGAGATTCTGCAACAGTGGTGTACAATCTGTGTAAAACTGTAGTAGAACTACATTCACGGCAGATTCTGCAAATGCAGCCGAGAGAACGAAGGCCACGCATGGTAGCACAATTAGCGCGTGAGCAGAAAAATTTAGCATGATATTAAAAAGAACACCGAGATATCTTATTCCTATACCATACATAGGGACATGGTATTGACAGAGTATGGAAATGACACAAGGGTTTTTTTTGCCAGATATACTGAATAATTCAATCTTTAAGGTATTCACACAAATTGTATTGTTATCACATCATTCGGAGAAAGAACACAAATATGACTGCAGTGAGTGATAGTCGCTAACTGAATGAATTTTCCTAAATATGTCAATGTAATCAGCCAACAAGAGAAAAGAAGAATAATGAATTGGGAAAGCACCTTTAGTGTAAATTACAAAAAAGAGTGGGCGTAATATTGACCCTTGAAGGACTTCACTAGTCACTTTGTACAAAGAAGACGTTTGGCGAGTAACGGGAACAGAACATAAACTTTTAAGCAGATAGCTGTGCAGGAGGTTCACAACAGATAAGTCAACGTCAAAGTTCGCAACTTTAAACAAAAACAGTGAATGGCTGACTATGTCAAAAGCCTTCCTCAGGTTAAAGTAGACTGCATCAACCTGTTCTCTGTGAGAAATAGGAGAAGTGATTTACGTCATGAAACTAGGAAGACTTGTGGTAGTTAGGTCACCAGGGAAAGGTTCACGTCGATAGGGATCTATGATCTATTGACGCTAACATACAAAATGTTGTGAAGAGCTAGCTTCGATGTGGCACACAGTAGAGAAATCTGGCGATAATTAAAAGCATCAGTTTTGCAGCCTGATGTAATTACTGGGAAATTCGAAAAGCCCGAAAGTTGCGGGATCAAATTCCGGCTGTGGCAGCTCCATTTTAAATAGAGGAAAAAATGCTGTACACTCTAAGTCAGGTGTCGGATAACAAATGGCGCCTAGGCGGCGCACTCCTGCGTACTGAATAAAATCTTGTCTATAGCAAGCCCAGCAATACAAAATACCCGTGACATCTGCGCGGTGCAGAAGTCACGCATAGAGCCGGTAAGAGCAGGCGCAAGAAGGAAAAAAAGAAAAAAAATGAGAAGAGCCGCCCTCTCCATCGCGCCAGCCTGGCGCCAGGAGCCGGCATCAACTTGCACAGAACCATTCAGTCACAAGTGCGAGCGTGGAAAAAAAAGATAAAAAAACGCCACCCCCCCTGCCGTCGCCACGCCAGCTTGACGCCCGGCGCCAGCTGATTTGATTGATTGATATGTGTGGTTTAGCGTCCCAAAACCACCATATGATTATGAGAGACGCCGTAGTGCAGGGCTCCGGAAATTTCGACCACCTGGGGTTCTTTAACGTGCACCCAAATCTGAGCACACGGGCCTAAAACATTTCCGCCTTCATCGGAAATGCAGCCGCCGCAGCCGGGACTGCCTGCGGGCGTGTAGTATAGCCAGGTGTGATGAGCGAAGAAAACGACAACGACGGAAGTGCGGGGCAAGGCGCGTTTAATGTGCGCGTGACTGTCAGCGAATCAGCTGATGACCAGTGGTGGCCCATAGAGGTGGCGTGCCATGATTGGGCCACGGGCGACCATCGCGTGGCAGTGGGCTTTGTGGCTGGGGACGAGCCGAAGCAGCGGCAGACTGGAGACAGCGGGCCGAAGCGTCGGACGCAGGCGATCGAGGTCCCGGCCAGGGAACGCGGCCGTCCACGCTGCTGCCGTCCAACCACCAGCTTGGGCGGCATTGCCGGCACGAGTGCTGCATCTCGGGGCGCGGCCTGGCCTGCTGTTCTCTTCCTTGCCGAGGGCATCGCGGATCTCGGCGAGGCGTCTCCACGGTCAGCCGTTCGACACGGCGATGAACGTGGCCTGGCTAATGGTCACGGTTGCGTCGAGCATCGCGTCTCGGCGCACGCTCTTCGCTGGACGGGCTGGCCATTCCCCGCATGGAGCATCGCGTCTCCGATGCGGGTTGACTGCTCCGTGGCCGCACCCATGCCATCAAGCGCCGGTGTCACCAGAGCGTCGCACTTCGGCAAGGGACGAGCGAGATGTTCTGCCAGGCGAGACGCGGGAGTGCGCACAGAGGAGCACGGAGCCGGGTGACCGAGGGTTCAGGGTGACCGAGGATCCAGGTGCCAGGGGAGTTGCTGGCTGAATATAGGATCGCCGAGCGGTGCCGAGCCGTACCGAGCGACGCGCCAGACTCGGACGTGGGCCACGAGCTCACGAGCTGTGCACCCGAGGGTACCTGGCTGTGCTCTGGCCAAGGCGAGGAACGCCGGTGAGTGAGCTGCCGCTCCGCAGCTGTAGTGAGCAGCATTTCAGCACGGCACAGACGGTGCTGTGCTGGCCAGAACCCGCACGTGGAACCGCTACGCCCGGAAGGTGATCAAAAGCTTGGAAACGAGGTCCGAGGTCGCGCTGGTCAAGGCATCTCCGCCACTGCAGATCGAGAGTTGAGGCCACGAAGGCAGACGAAACGGTGTGCTGCTCGAGAGGACGAGTTCCTGGCAGCGTTCCTGAGCCGGACGTGGGACCCGTACGTGTCGGCCAGGTCGAGCTCCGGTGTGTCTGTTCAAGGTCCAAGGCTGAGACCTGCTGAACGGCTCCTGCCTGGGTGCAGTGGCCGGGAGCAGGTTCGTGGCGAGGCCTACCGAGCGTGGTCCTCGTGAGCCGGGGCCTGACCCTGAACATCAGGAGTTGCGACCCTGACTGCTGGCCGCGACGTCTGACTAAACGGCGCTGCACACGGTAGCGCATCCGTGCGTCGTCAGCCGTTCCACCCATGCCATGAAATAAAAAGTTCATGTTAATCCTTTCTCGTCCGCTATCAACAAACATAGTGACGAACGTCCGTTAACCCCTACAATAAATGGCGAGCCTGCCAGGATTAAGCTCTCGCGTTACCTCTGAGAGCCTCACGTTGTTTGTGTGTGGCGGACGAGAATGGACGACAAGAGAAAGCTAGTTGAGCTAGGGAAGGAGATGGAACTGAGTGGAGAGGCTTTGCTGGCATGGGTGAGCGCGGAGGAAAAAGAAATGAGGGACCAGAGAGCTCGGAAACGAGGCCCGAGGCCGCGCTGGTCCAGGCTTCTCCGCCACCACTGCTCGAGAGTCGTGAGTCCACGGGACTGTTCTTCCTCATCACTGTGTATTGTGAGAAAAGTTGTTTGACTGAAACAACTTTCTTGTGCGGGGGGTTATTGTGATGAGCGAAGAAAACGACAACGACGGAAGTGCGGGGCAAGGCGCGTTTAATGTGCGCGTGACTGTCAGCGAATCAGCTGATGACCAGTGGTGGCCCATAGAGGTGGCGTGCCATGATTGGGCCACGGGCGACCATCGCGTGGCAGTGGGCTTTGTGGCTGGGGACGAGCCGGAGCAGCGGCAGACGGGAGACAGCGGGCCGAAGCGTCGGACGCAGGCGATCCAGGTTCCGGCCAGGGAACGCGGCCGTCCACGCTACAGCCGTCCAACCACCAGCTTGGGCGGCATTGCCGGCACGAGTGCTGCATCTCGGGGCGCGGCCTGGCCTGCTGTTCTCTTCCTTGCCGAGGGCATCGCGGATCTCGGCGAGGCGTCTCCGCGGTCAGCCGTTGAACACAGCGATGAACGTGGCCTGGCTAATGGTCACGGTTGCGTCGAGCATTGCGTCTCGGCGCACGCTCTTCGCTGGACGGGCTGGCCATTCCCCGCATGGAGCATCGCGTCTCCGATGCGGGTTGACGGCTCAGTAGTCGCACCCATGCCATCAAGCGCCAGTGTCACCAGAGCGTCGCACTTCGGCAAGGGACGAGCGAGACGTTCTGCTGGGCGAGACGCGGGAGTGCGCACAGAGGAGCACGGAGCCGGGTGAGGATTCAGGGTGGCCGAGGATTCAGATGCCAGGGGAGAGACTGGCTGAATCTAGGATCGCCGAGCGGTGCCGAGCGACGGGCCAGACTCGGACGTGGGCCACGAGCTCATGAGCTGCAGGGTGCACCCGAGGGTACCTGGTGGTGCCCTGGCCAAGAAGGAACGTGCGGAAAAGAGAGCTCGAGGGTGGAGGCCACGAAGGCAGACGAAGCAGTGCGCCGCTCGAGAGGACGAGTTCCTGGCAGCGTTCCTGAGCCGGACGTGAGACCCGTACGTGTCGGCCAGGTCGAGCTCCGGTGTGTCTGTTCAAGGTCCAAGGCCGAGACCTGCCGAACGGCTCCTGCCTGAGTGCAGTGGCCGGGAGCAGGTTCGTGGACGAGGCCTACCGGGTGTGGTCGTCATGAGCTGTGGCCTGATCCAGGACCTCCGGAGTTGCGACCCTGACTGCTGGGTTGGCCGCGACGTCCGACTAAACGGCGCTGCACATGGTAGCGTATCCGTGCGTCGTCAGCCGTTCCACCCATGCCATGAAATAAAAAGTTCATGTTAATGCTTTCTCGTCCGCTATCAACAAACATAGTGACGAACGTCCGTTTAACCATCACACCAGGATTTGACTAAGACTGTAGGCCAGTGTGCTAAAATTCGGGTGCGCATTAATAAACCCCAGGTGGCCATAATTTACGGAGCCCTGCACAACAGCGTCTCTCAGAATCATATGGTTGGTTTTGGACTGTAAACCCAACATATCAATGAACTGTCTAAGCATTTAGATAATTTTAAATATTATAGTCAGTATTTGGGCAATTATACTACCTGAAGAAGAAAAGGAGTCGTCGCTGTTGGAGTGAGTGAAAAAACAAAGGTTTAATAGCTCAGACGTAACAAACGCGTCGAGCCCGGCAAACGTTCCATTGTCGCCGCCCAGACACGAGCGCACTGCTGGAGCATACACATCGTTGTCTACTTTCCTCTAGTAAATATTACACATTATTTATTTCTACCATAAGATATGGTGGAAGGAATGCCATCTTCGCCACAAGATAAGGGCGGTTTTTATCGCTAATGCATGAATACATGAGCTTTTCATGCAAGGATAGACCACTAGATCCTCTAACTGCCCTGGGCTTTTGTACGATCTGACTCCAAGAGCCTGAAGTGTTATCAACAAGTGAAGTATGCGTGGCAAAACAGTCAGCGATGGCATGCACGTCGACACCATCCGAGTCCAGTACCCTGAAGGACTCCCCACTTTTGCAAGACTGTTTGCGTAGAGACTTCCAAAACTCCGCTGCCCCGTAAGAAAGATTCAATATTATAATAATAAATTTTATGGTTTAATTTGCCAAGATGCCGTAGTAGAGGACTCCGGAAAATTTAGTCACCTGTGGTTCAACATGCACCTAAATCGAAGCCCACGGGCATCGAGCATTTTCTCCTCCATCGAAAATACGGCGGTGGCGGCCGCGATATGATCCCGCGACATGTGATTTGGCAGCCGTATGACTTAGCCACTAGACCACCATGGCAAGCCGTTGAAAACTGTCATTGGCCCACATATCTTCCTGCCCTGTCCTTGCGCACTTGCTTTAGCTGAAACACACAAAGAAAATAAAACTCACATTTTTAGCAAATGGTGAAACAAACTAAAAGAATATAGTGAACTAACAATACACTCAACGTTTTTAGAGTTATCTTCATTTAAGAAACATGGAGTGGGTGGTTCCTGCAAGTTCCGTCACTTCATACGCGACATTGAGCATTCAAGTTCTCTTCTACAGTAGTTTGTCTATCCTTATATTTTCGCCGATTAAAGCTCACGAGATATCATAAAAGGGTTAACGAGGTATCACAGAAATGGCGCTAGTACTGCATGTCCTGTGTTTCTTCTTCGTAATGCCTTCTGTTATGCCACAGATATTTTCCTCGTTCGGGAGCACATCTCACGAGAACGAGCGCTGTTCCGACGAACTGTCTCCCCTCTCCCAGCGCCGCCTTCCGTGCAGAAAAACCGTGTAGTTCTGGGGAGAACGTCGCTTCCTCCACCGAACCACCTTGCAGTTCCGGGTATGGTTACGTCTCCCCCTCCAAGCCCGAGAACTGGTCTGAGAGAATGGACCAAAGACGTTATTTAAGGCCGAGCCGGCCCCATGTTAGAGGATTTGCCCCAGCCGACGTTGTCGTGCTAGCCGGCTCTGTACAAACGACAACCTGCTACAGTAAACACTCCCTTTTGTTGTTTTAAAAACGAATTGCCTCCCTGCTTCGCCTTCGGGCTAAGGCTTCAGCGAAGTCCGCTCGACTGCTCGCCGCTCTTCGCCACCGCTACCATCGCGACACAGCAAATTCCTAACAGTGGTTGGCAGCTTCGGGATACGATATCCTACGTTTGCCACGCCGGATCAGACCCCTGGAAGCTTGAGCACGACCGACCTGATATCAGCGTTTGGATACGCTGGTATACGCTACCCTGTTCTCATCGTTCGGCAAGCTGGGACAAGCAACCCCGGATCTCAACATTGGCAAGTTGGACCGGATCCCTGAATGCCTGACACTGTTTGACGGCAGCCACGAGTTGGACCATCGTCGGCTACATTGGTTGGGTGAGTGCCCAACGTTTACTGATCATTTCGCCAGACCTCTCTAGCACAGGCAGATGTTAGAAGAGTGTTTTGTTTTGTTTTGTTTGGGTGGTTATAATTTAATATTCACCTACTTTAAAACACGAGATTAGTTTAGAGTACGGTGAATATCAGTAGTAGAGCATCACGAGGGATGAGATCGCGATGGAGCAGTACCTGGTGCAGGACCTCCATGAAATTTGTGGAGCCATGGGGATTTCCGCCGGGTCCGCTAAAACAAAGGAAGCGATTCTCGAGGTGATGCGGGCAGAGAATGTGACGGCCGAGGAGGCGGACGAGTTTTGGGAGCTTGCCCCGCCGCGGTGGTCTAGTGGCTAAGGTACTCGGCTGCTGACCCGCAGGTCGCGGGTTCAAATCCCGGCTGCGGCTGCTGCATTTCCGATGGAGGCGGAAATGTCGAGGCCCGTGTACTCAGATTTGGGTGCACGTTAAAGAACCCCAGGTGGTCAAAATGTCCGGATCCCTCCACTACGGCGTCTCTCATAATCATATGGTGGTTTTGGGACGTTAAACCCCACAAATCAATCAGTTTTGAGAGCTCGTTTGTGAGCAAAAGCAAAAGGCCGAGAAAAGCCGCGAAGAGCTCGAAGCTCAAAGGCACGAACAGCAGAAGGCCGAAGAGCGAGATGCTAGAAGTCACGAACAGTGGCAAGCCGAGGAGAGTCGAAAATAGAGAGAACATTCTCTCAGAATGAAAGAGCTTGATCTTAAAATTCAAGCGCTTAAATGGGAGCGAGCGAAACACCAGCTCCATAACTTTTAGACAGGCGAGAACATCGCGTATTTTCTTGATGATTTTGAAGTTGTCTGCTGTAATGTTGGTGTTAGCCGCGACCTTTGGGTGGAGAAGCTCGCCACGCTGTTGCCGCGCAAGATCGCGCATGTTTTGAATTGCTTACCCTTCGAGGAAGCAGGAGACTTCAGTCATGCTAGATATGCCTTGATAAGATATTTTTTTCTTTCGAGTCCTGCTGACTGGGAAAGTTGGAGCGATAGAGACAGTGCTGAAGAGCGTCGAAGGGTGCTAAAGGTAGACGCCTGCCGAAAAGAGCGCGAGGATGAGGCGCGACGTGAAACGATGGAGGCTGAAGCCCGCCACGTGGCGCTTGATGATGTCGCTCACTGGAAAGGGTTAGATGATAAGGACAGAAGCAAAGCGCAAGACGCCGAAGCTCGTTGCTATGCGCAAGCCACTGAAGTGCGTCAGAGAAAGCGGGGTGCTGTGGAAAGTCACGAGGTATCTGACGTTGAGGCCCGTCACAAAATGCAGGACGCCGAAGTGCGTCTGACAGCCAGACGCTGAGGTACATCGCGAGGAGTTAGGGGCCGAGGCCCATCGCACTGCTAAGGACGCCGAAGCGCATCGTAGAGCGCTAGAGACGGAGCCGCTTCGCAGCGCACATGATCAAGATGCATCGCGTCAAAAAGAGCTTGACGACGAGTCGCATCGCAAGGCGCTAGAGGTTGACGCATGTCGACAAAATATTGAGCAGGATGCGGGAGATAAAGCGCTACAGAATAAAGCTCTTGAAAGAGAGCACGAGGCTGACTTCGAAGGGCAGAGAACAAGGGCTAACCACGACAGCGATAAACCCCCACCAATCGAAAGCTCTTCAGGAGCGTTAGTTGCATTTAAAGGCATCGGGACTCCCGTTCTGTCCCAAGCAGAGGCAGCTAGAAACGGGCCCGAGGATAAGCTAGATAACCAGTATGGAGTTTCGGGAGTACTTGTCAAAGGCAGCACACTTGGAAGTAAATGTGTCGAGGCTGCCAGTATTGCGAGAAGTCCCGACAGAAAGAGGCGTCGGCGTAAGCGTAACGTGGTCAAGACGACGGGTGCCAAGCGTGCTAAAGCTGCTGTTAGGTGCCATGACATCATCCGTCGAAACGCCATGTTCACGGCTAGGCGTAGGGTCGCGACAGGGCCCTCTGGGAAATGTTTGAAGCTCAGACCATCACGAGGATCGAGATTAGGCGGGAAGCGCGTCAAGAAAAACCGACCTTCAGGAAAATTCGGACGTCGAGATCTTCGCCTGGTCTCATCAATTTTGGTGCTGCGTAGAGGCAACCACGAGGGAAAGCATCGCGTACGCCTGAGTTGTAACAAAGGTTGTTGTTCCCCACCGTAGAGAAATGGTCACTGGTCGAACGGGCGGCGTAAACGACGCCTTGAAGATGCCACCTTGTTCGAGTTCAGCGGCTGCGGGTCAAAAGTCACTGCTACTCAGTTCTGCGAACAGGTTGATTCGTCTTCCTTTTGTCCAGACCGCAGCCCTCGAAACCTATGGAGTGCGCGACTCCCTAGAGTTCGTCTGCGCCATTATTCTGAGCCATTACTACTACACCGTCTTGCCATTACTATGAATGGACATTGTAATCAGCTTTGAAAATTGTTTTTCTAGTTTGTCGTAAGCCGTTCAGTAACGAATGTGTTTGAATTTTTGTGTTTTACTTTCCTTCTCATTAGAGAAGCAGGCATTGGTATGTTTGTTTCATTATTTTGTTTTCATAAAAATTAACAAGTTAACAGTCAGAGTGTTTTAGTTATAATTTATTTATAAAAGCCCCTGTTTAAAGTACCTTCTGTGTTTTGCATTACGTGTTAGTATGTACGTAAATGTAGGTCAACTTTTCACTTTGTTTTGTGTAACGCGCACAAGTTTAAATTTTAGTGTTACTTTCTTACTTTTTCAAGCGTGTTATCTCTTGTTTTGATGATCATTGGCGGAGCTCATTGAAGTGAGAGCTTGTAGGATGACGAACTTTGTTATGTTTAACAGTCTGACGCTTGCAAGCGACGCCAATGTGCGTGATTCATAATTGCTTGGTATTCTAAATTGTAGATTCGGGGCCAAATTGAGTTAAAACTCAGCAGCTTCGATCGTCCATAATCTGCCTAAATCATGACTGAGAATCGCTCAAAAAAAATTCTGTTTGGTTTAGCAGTGTCATGCACTGTAAAGGAGTGTCCACATTATGTATTGCTCCTCAGATACATTGCTCGTGATGCTATTTTTTCAGCTCAGTTAAATCTCGAGGAAATATTTTCGTTTCTGCTGGTCTGGCGATTTGATCAGCATTTGGAAGGTGCTTGCTTTGGCCGGAGTGGTTCGCCTTTGTGTTCGACTCCGTCGTTCCAGTGAACCTCTGCAGGCCTATGGAAGTCTCAACGGGCGGAGAGAGCGGAACGGCTACCGACAGTCAACTAGCATCCCTCCTTCCGAGCCGCGCTGACGGCTCGAAACTCCGGATGCATTGTCTGGTGGCGGGGGTCCTGTTATGCCACAGACATTTTCCTCGTTCGGGAGCACGTCTCACGAGAACGAGTGCTGTTCCGACGAACTGTCTCCCCCCTCACAGCGCCGCCTTCAGTGCAGAAGAACCGTGCAGTTCAGGGGATAACGTCGCTTCCTCCGCCGAACCACCTTGCAGTTCCGTGTATGGCTACGTCTCCCCCTCCGAGCCCGAGGACTGGTCTGAGAGAATAGACCAAAGACGTTATTCGCCACCGCTACCATCGCGACACAGCATATTCCTAACAGCGCTTACAATATTTACATTATTGTGTGCACATACAATACTATTTTTGTAAGCATATTACTATGATTTACACACCTGGCTGAACGCCCTACTTCAACGAAGTAATATAATAAATATTAGGCACAGGCCAAATTATCAGCACTTGTAGCCATCATCATGGCACAGAAAGAAAAAAAAATCCCAAAAAACACAGTCCCGCGCGCGGCATCGAGCGTGAGACCTCTGCGTCGTAAAAGTGAGGAGCCATCGCGGAGCACATCCTTTGCTGTTCAAACGGCAACCTACCTTTATCGACCACTCACCGCTACTGGCGAGCATCTCGGTGGTGGGGAATTGTGTTTCCAGCCTTACCAGCAAGATGACACAATGAGCGTGCGTTGCCACATCGGGTGACGGCGCCCGCTCTAATCTCCTATGCGTATTTTGCCCGGCTTAGAGAAGGGCAGCGACGCTCCCTCACGTGCCCTTATCTCCCGGAGGCGAGGAGGGGAAGGTTGTACGCCTTGGCTGGCCTCGGGCTTTACCTGGAACAATTCTGCTGTAGTTGCCGCGTACCCAAAGGTCACTGCAATCATGTCCACGTCACTGCAAAGGTGACTCTGGACATTACCTTCTGTACATAACTGTTACATGTTGTTTTTACATATACTTTTGAACTGTGGTAGCGGCTGTCTTAACTTGCTTCAATCATAAGGCATTAACGTGTCATATATAATTTTATGTTTCATTTGATATCAATTTGCATTATACATGAGAAAACTGTTGCTAAATCAAACCAACTTTCGTCTTTGGGTCTATGAACACAAAATTTGAATAGCAGATATGACAGCACTGGGTGCGGCCATGCAATCAGTCTCCTTGTTGGGAAGAGGCGAGAGGCCCAAGGGGCGTGGTTGCTTCACATCTTTTTGCGGCACCCAAACATACTACGCAATGATAAAAATGTCGCAGTTGTCAAACGTAGCCTAACATATCCTCTCAACCCGTTCACATGTGTGCAATGTGAAATTATTCACTCGTACAAAATCTTTAGAAATGTCACTTGCTAGGCCCTTGATGTGCACAACCACATGCATTTGTTCTCCTGAAACTACTGATCGAATAAGATGTGTGCAAGAGATTACAAATTATTTGGGACAATGACACAACCTAAGTATTCTTCCAACTTGAGTGTCGACGGAGTTTGTTCTGGGTTATATGGTCTTTCTTGCAAATAGGGTACAAGCACGACTAGGGCTGTCTCCGTTCATAGAACGTCTTCAGTTTGTATCAGACGCGAAATAATGACATTCATTTTCTGTCCATATTGATAAGTTATAGCTAATTAATTCATTGTGCCTGCATGCGTGAAAACGTTAATTTGAAAACAGCAGAAAAAACGATACACTGTACTTGCTGAGATGTTAGTTTAAAAGTGCACGTGACATCAGCAGCACATTCGATTAGTCATTCGTCTGTGACGTCGTGGGAGGGTGCTGCAGAAAACATCAGTGTTACGTTTTGTAGTGAATTACTAAATTATTTATATAATGTGCGATTTCGGAACAGAACCTAAACTGACCTGATTATTGTCCAGAAAAGCTTACTCCACCAGCAATAGGATCTTGTACAAAATTGTCACCAACTTTTTTGCATATCCGTGAGATGCTTTTTCACCACATGACCCAAACTTTTTCCCTCCTATTATTTTAATTCGTTGAAAAATAAGCATCCATTCGTTTAGTGTCATGTGTGAACGAGAACTGCAATAACGTGCTCATTAAAAAGATGACTTTTTGGCTGTGCGGTCAAGTTTGTCAGGCGTCGCCTCTTATTAGAACAGGTGATTCATTGTTCAGAAAGAAAAATATATAATATACATTTTGAATAGCAATCGGAGCATAGTGTTAGTTGAGGATGATTGGCTTTTAACAAGGAGTGTCTGTAACTTTATTCTTGACAAAGTGTTTTCAGAGGTAATCATAATAATGACCAAATTTATAGGCGAATGACTTTGTTGACTTTCTTGACGAACTAGGTGCGTTAGTTTTCATGAAAGTGCTTCTGCGAGAATAATTCTAGTGATTAAAAAGTTTATAGTATAGTGTCTGCTATACGAGTTTTATAAGCTTTTACTAGCGGGCCTTGACAGTAAAGTATAGAGAAATTAATTGATATGTGGGGTTTAACGTCCCAAAACCACCATATGATTATGAGAGACGCCGAAGTGGAGGGCTCCGGAAATTTCGACCACCTGGGGTTCTTTAACGTGCACCCAAATCTGAGCACACTGGCCTACAACATTTCCGCCTCCATCAGAAATGCAGCCGCCACAGCCGGGATTCGAACCCGCGACCTGCGGGTCAGCAGCCGAGTACCTTAGCCAATAGACCACCGCGGCGGGGCAATGTATAGAGAAATTGAAGACAGAACATATCTCTCAACGATGATACTGTTGGTGCGAAAGAAATCACGAAATAAACTATACAGAGAGCACACCATGTGGAAACACATGCAAAAACGCCGCATTGGTCCATCGTTTACGCATTTTTCACATTTTTAGTGACTGAGGAACTTAGCGGACAACATATTTTGTATTTGTGTTCAAGCACGAGCAAAATGGAACGTAGTGCTTGGTAAGATTGGCTAGTGAGAAACTTTGAAAGTGTGTTTTTTAAAGAAAACGAACCTGTCAAACATAGATGGTTTGTGTCCACGTGCTTAGATTTAGGTGTGCTTTAAAACCCCAGGGGGGGGGGGGGGGTGAAATTCCCACAGCGCTTCACAAGGGCGTCTGTCATAATCATATCATGGTTTTGAGACAATGAACCCCGTATATTATTATTTAAAACGGCTAATATTGAAGAATACTGTATACAGTGTATGAGTGAAGAACCGTTTTAGGTACATCTAAACAGTATGTAAACTGACGGTTGATGATTGATATATGAAGTTTAACGTCCCAAAACCACCATATGATTATGTTAGACGCCGTAGTGGAGGGCTCCGGAAATTTCGACCACCTGGGGTTCTTTAACTTGCGCCCAAATCTGAGCACTGTAATGGTTGAAGGAAGGAAGTAGGTCGCTGCTGATGGCATCCCGCTGCTGTCACCAGTTGTTGCGGGTCGGAAGGAAGGACGCTAGGAGGATACGAGAAACAAAACAGGGTTTATGTCACTATTTACATATATTTACAGAAAAGAAGAGATAGTGGTTTCACAAACCACGAGCGTGGTGGTTGAACGTTACATAGTTCAGAGCGACGTGCAGCACTCTGCGACGTCGTTTTAAGCCCTGTCGGGCTCCTCCTCTCCGAGTGGACCACCAATCACACACGCACAACAGGTGAGGGGGGCGAGCATGCCCGGTCCACGTGAACGTCACTGCACGGCAAGGTGGCACCAGCAGGGCTCTTCCTCGTCGTGTGTGTGCCGCTAGTCGAGAATTCCCACGATCCTGGCAGCATACTTCAAAGGGTCCGCCGCACAGCTCGCCCAATTAGCGGGGCGATCCGCGGCGGCCGCCGCGGTCTCCCCCAGGAAGACGCCGTCCCTGTTGTCTTCTCTATGGCGTCGCGGCGACACGACGTCTCATCCTCCGGCCAGCAGGGACAATGCCTGGCGGGCATAGGCAGTCGGCCGGTCGGCTACTTGACTGGGGATTAAAAGGGAGCGCCGCTCTCCTGTCAGCCCTGGCGCCGGCCACAGCAGCTTCCCTGTCGCCAGTGAATCACTGAGGTCATCAGGCACCACTGCTGCTTGAAAGGACGACAAAAGGGTCCGCATTTGAAGGACGGGAACTCACTTTTGCTTGCTGCTTGGTCTGGATAATTCCTCGAATCTTCGACAGCGTCTGTCGGACTGGGCGCCGAAGGGATTGAGAGCCTCACCAGTGGATCGGCTTACGCACAAAGGCGTCTGCTCAGACGAATTTCCAGGCCAAACTTAACAGCACACAGGCCTACAACATTTCCGCCTTTATCAGAAATGCAGCCGCCGCAGCTGGGATTTGAACCCGCGACCTGCGGGTCAGCAGCCGAGTACCTTAGCCACTAGACCACCGCGGCGGGGCGTAAACTGACGGTGAAGCCTTCATCGAAGCCCATGTGTGAGAAGTTGACGGCTCTTTAAAATCCTGGCTGTCTACGTAGCGCGGCGACAACTAAAAGCAAGTGAAAACTAAAACTAAAATATGGCATCCCAAATGCAAGTGGTAGTGACGATGTAAATATGACGAACTCGGCATGACATTGTCACTCTTTTAGGTAATGTTTTGTACGCACTTTCAAAAACTACGCATTAATTTATTTAGAGGTTTGCCAATAGTCGACAACAGATAATAAAGATAAAACGCATGACGAGTACACTAGTTGAAAAAAACTGATGAATAATCAATTCAAACCACTCGATAAGGAAAGCCACGAAAACATCACTTTGGCAACACTACACAGCGGAGCTTTTCTTTCATCAACGTGCCACATTCTTCGTCATTGACGACTATAAAGGCACGCGTGCCTCAAGTCAGCAAAACTAGTTGCCCATGACAGTAACGGTTATTACAGCTATCGTTAGCTAGTCTAACTTCTTTAGCGAACACAACTGATCTTGAAAAGACACGCGTGAAACTACCAATGTGCGCCCCTCGATATGTTCATGTTCGCCCCTCGTTAAACGCTTCCCAGCACATATATTTACAAACTGCGCGGATGATGAATAGCGAACCCTGTTTTATGACTCACCTTTTACTCACGTTAAACGTTTTACTCACGTTATGACTCACGTTAAAGAACCCCAGGTGGTTGAAATTTCCGGAGCCCTCCACTACGGCGTGCCCCGCCGCGGTGGTTTAGTGGCTAAGGTACTCGGCTGATGACCCGCAGGACGCGGGTTCAAATCCCGGCTGCGGCGGCTGCATTTCCGATGGAGGCGGACCCGTAAGCTCAGATTTGGGTGCACGTTAAAGAACCCCAGGTGGTCAAAATTTCCGGAGCCCTCCACTACGACGTCTCTCATAATCATATGGTGGTTTTGGGACCTTAAACCCCACAAATCAATCAAAAATCCACTACGGCGTCTAACATAATGATATGGTGGTTTTGGGACGTTAACCCATATATGCCTAAACTAAGGAAAATTAAGAAAACTAATTTATTTCCCCAAAATAATTGCTTCTACTTCTTCAGAAAACAGCATAAGGTTTTTATATGAGAAAAAAATTCTTCAGAACAGTAGTTTTGGAGCTGTCCTATATGTAGGACCCCAGTGTTTGACGCACCATGAACGAAAAACGTTAACACCTATCACTGTCATACGTCAGTTAATGCACACCCAATAACTGATGAACAATCGGCAAATATATCAGCAGCATCGAGAACAATTTGACTCGCTATTACTCATATTTTGTTTTTCGCGGTATGGCGCTCAGTTACACGCACGCGAAAGAGCCATTTTGTGGCTACAAGCGCACAGCTGTTTGTAACCCAGCGATCACCTAGAATTGCACGCGATGAGGACAGGGCATCATGAACACACCTTAAGTGGCGCTACCTTTTTTACAGAAAAAACATTCAAGTTACACTGAAAAGTTTCACCGTCTTACATATAGGACACCAGTCACATATGGGTTAAACCTCACGTAATATTCAAATAATCATTTCACTAAGTTTGAAAAGCGTCCGTGTTTTGGAAACGGGGACTCTGTAGCCAGACAAGTGACCTTCTTGCGTTCTATAACTACATTGAAGTCTTTCCGGCAAAAGCACAAACCTGCCCTTTTGCAAGATAAGCGTGCTCGCTCACGGCTGAAGAGGTGGCATCGATCAGAGCACACGTTTACAGGTGAATTCGCGCATTACACAAAGCGGGGCATGGAGTGCGCTCTTTGCACCATTTCAATATCTCGTTGATGACGCAGAGAACACGCTTACTCCATCTGATTGTGCCGACCAGAGTCCACATTGAATGGGTACAATAAGAGCATATAATCCGCATTTATAGCAGGACTGCAGAAAGTCGGGATCATTACGAATAAAGTAGTACTGACGGGCAATTTAAAAATTGTTGGATTGTTTTGATTGATTGATTGATTGATATGTGGGGTACGTTTAACGTCCTAAAACCATGACATGATTATGATAGACGCCGTAGTGGAGGACTCCGGAAATTTCGACCACCGGGGGTTCTTTAACGTGCACCCAAATCTGAGCACACAGGCCTACAGCATTTCCACCTCCATCAGAAATGCAGCCGCCGCAGCCGGGATTTGATCCCGCCACCACCGGGTCAGCAGCAGAGTACCTTAGCCACTAGACCACCGCGGTGGGGCAGTTGCTGAATTGTTGCTCAAAATAAATGTACAGTTGTCGAGAAAAGAAGAACGAAAATTGTGGTGCTTGGTAACACGTCAAATATATTTTTATTACCGCTACATTGAAAAGGCAAATTTGGTTTTGATATTGAGGTTGTGGCGTCTCAGTGACACTTCAGAGTAGTGTGACGCTACGGAAAAATAGTAAGTGGAGTGAAACATTTAAGGAGTGAAAGCTCGAACAATGTCCAAGGCGTGTTATGTTGCATCACGAATAAAAGTACGTACCAAGCTGCCGTTTTATTTACGTGTTCATTCGCCAAGAAGTTTGGCAGAAAAAGACGTGTTCCCGCACACATTTTATCAAAGGTGATTGTTGAAGATTTCCGGAAGACACCAGACATTTTCATCTGAATTATCATCAGGATGCCGGAACGCGCCGCAAAATTTTACCTTGTCTGGCATGAAAACATCACCTTTCATTGTGAAGTACGCATGCCTTGCATCAGGTCCACTGTTGCTGTCTGCTTTGAACGCCACTGCTGCCATCATATACTCTTGTTCTGGTTTCTTCGAGGTCTCGAGAGAACGTAACGTAGTAAAAGTTGGGGTAGGTAAGCAGCGTCTTGTTTCAGGGTACGCGCGCATCTCTGGAATCGATACCTTACGAACTGCGCATGCGCTGTTCTCTCACATGGTTGTGCTGTGTACGTGGGGTCGCTACGTACGCCCAACTAAACGTGTCTAATGACAGACACCATAGCAACGCCGTCAGAATACGGTGCCGTACTGTTATGTACAACGCTACAAATACTCATTAGTTAGGTGACAAAGAAAAAGATTGTCACATTTTTTACAAAAAAAAAAACAATACCGAATGAGTGCAATGGTAGCCAGGAGCACGAAAGTTTGTCTTTCGTGAGTAATCCGGGAAAGAAAACAATGTGGAGATGGCATTGCTTTGAAGGTGAGTTTTTAGAACAGGGTGTTCAAAACATTACTCTGAAAAACGGCCACCGCCGTGTTTGCTTCCTGGAGACGTCGTCTAGTTTTCTCTCTTTAAGTTATTGACTCATATCTCTTATACTTTAGAAGTCGAGCGTGGGAAACTACATATCAAAAAGCCAAACACCTTCAACATGCCTCGTTAAAAAAATAGGCAGTCAGCTACCACAATTTTTTCGCAGAATGCGTAAACAATAATATACATTCGAGGTACTCAAGAGTAAAATGGTGAAGGTAAAATGGTGAAGTAAATGGTGAAGTAAAATGGTGAAAGAAAATTGGTGAAGGGTATTCTGAAGGCGCTGCGTTAGAGTGCCTCGAGCGTGTAGCGGAGGCGAACGAGCGCATCGAGGCACGTTAGACACAAGCGCCATCTGGCAGTTATCTCCGAAAATGAAGGCGTGCAGCCCGCGGAGAAAGATGCGCGCCAGTCTCGGAGGTGATAAGGTGTGGAACGCAAAACGATGGGCAGGCGCCACCACCGTGACGTCTTGGCAAAGCGTTGGAAACAACTTTTTGAGCATCGCGTTGCGCTGTCAGCGCAGCGCGCTAAAGCACAACATTTCTTGTGGGGATCTGAGAAGCGCCCGCGACCATTTCGCGGGCATTCCGCCACACGGCCACACCCTTTTGCTTTTTTCTGCCCTGGTAACGGCGCGTGGCGATAGATGGCGCCACGTGCGGACGCGGCACGTGTTACGTGCGCACCGAGGGAGCTCGCTCTCCTCCGTGGTCGGCGCCGGGTAAGCACGTGTTTTCCTTCGTCTGCGTCCCCTTCGGGAATCACCGGACTGTAACCTGCCTGGGGTGACCTTTGGCACCTCGGCAGGCGTGTTTACTTGAGTGCTAGCTTCGGTACCGTACGCTAAGCCCACAGCGGTGCCTAGTGCTTGAAGTGGTCGTACCACACCGAGCCGCACTTGTCGTAGGCCTACGCGTACGAGGTTTGCCCTAACACTCACGACCAGGCCCAGTGGCCATCGTGAGAGTGCGCAGCATAGCCGCGAGGGACCTTTTCCCGACCGGCGTGTCAAAGCTCGCCATTGCCAGCTGCGACGTGCTTGCGGTTTCCCCTTATTGTGAACGTCCGCGTGCGGGGGTGCCTTTGCTCCCCGCGTCCCGGGAGCGGACGTTGTACTGTTGTTCGGGGTGCCGCCAAGGGCAAGAAAGTGTTGTGTATTTTTGTATTGGAACACGGTCTGTTTTGCCGCGCCGCGCTAAACGCCTTAAGCACGAGACAGACGTGCGATTTTCTCTGCGATTCGGCGTGCCGTGCGACTGCCGGAGTGGTGACGTATTGTGACGTTTCGTGACGTATCATCGCGTCGCACCGCCGCATAGCCGGTGCGGCGAGCATCAAACCGGCTAGAGGTCCGTTCGATTCGCCTGCACCACGTGAACCAGTTCACGAGGTGCTGCACCTTGCCATTCGTTTCAGCGGTGCAGCATTGACGACCGCTGAACCCTGCCATTCGTTTCGAAAGGTGCAGGATAGGTGCAGCACCGGTTCATGATTTTCTTGCACCTCCTTCGCTGACGGTGCCGGCTTGGTGCAGGCGCGCGTGCAGCTGAGCAGACGACGCAGCACTTAGACGTAGGTGGCTTAGGCGCCGTACCCGCCTCTACAAATGCGGTGTGTTTTGCCAAGATGTTTGCGCCTCATAAACTGTCCGCATGTTCGATTTGCCATCGGTCAGTGTTTGCTGAACGGTGTAAATTAAGCGAAAAGAAATAAGGCCTGCACCTTGTCGGCACATCGTCATTCGTTTCGGGTGTCGTGCTGTGCCTGCACCGCTGAACTCACGCTGCACAATTTCTGAACTTCGCGTGCACAGCCGTGAATTGGTTCCGACCGGTGCAGGTGAATCGAACGGACCTTAGATTTTTGTCGCACCATCGCATCGCCGCATGGCAACAGCCAATCAAAGCGCGAGCATACGAGTGGCGTCACGATGCTAGTGGCGCCATCTCCCTGTCGCCGCTTCCATCACCCTTGGTCGAAGGCTCCAGGTGAGTCGATGGAGTGGTGTGAGCGTGAATTTGCTAACATCG
This sequence comes from Rhipicephalus microplus, assembly GCF_043290135.1. Lineage (NCBI taxonomy): Eukaryota > Metazoa > Arthropoda > Arachnida > Ixodida > Ixodidae > Rhipicephalus > Rhipicephalus microplus. The sequence continues at coordinate 162,321,987 of NC_134710.1, read as the reverse complement.
CCGACTGCGGCGGCGTGACAAACATCGAGTACATTTCCCTGGCGACGTGATATTATTACGGATTGAATAAAGTGATGCTTGAAGTGTGCCTTTTCTGCAAGACAACGCCCGTTTTGAAACCACTAGCGAGATCGGAGATCGTGAGCAGCGATGCAAGGTCATTTCGCAGGTAAACACAGCTACCAGCGTCTCTGCGCTGGCTCGCTTCGCTTCCACCTTTGCTCCTCACTTCGATGGCATCGATAAAGTAATAATGTATGCTAACGCATTACATACGAGCACAATGCTTGATAGTGTTGTCAAAAACAAGCGCTCGATGACGAGCTCGCGTGTGACCGGCGTAGGCGACGGCCGGCGCCCGCGATGCTAGGCCTACCTGTCGGAGTCGTGAATAATCAGCTGTTGCCGTGGTTACGACGTGCTTGTCGTTCACGAATGCGATTTATTAATTATTTTTGTGGAACGAAGCGTGGCTGTGCAATGTTGTTTGTTTTGAGCCTCATTACGAGGATACCAAGTCGTTCGACCCGGCATGCCGAGGCACCGCATGGGGGCGGAGCCTGCCGCGCTCCTTTGCCCTCGTGTGTGCCGAAACGTCGCATGCGGCACGCCGCACCATGCGATGCCGCACGCCGCATCGCACGGAAAATCGCACATCTGTCTCGCGCTTTATTAGTTGAGTGCGCGCGGAGCGGTGCGCTACACGCGAGTAGGTGGCGGAGTCGCGGCCCTGTGGCTCGCTAAGCGGGAACCCGCGGTGATCATTCGCTGCAGTTAGTAGCGGTGGCATCATACTGGCGCCCAACGTGCTATCAAAGGCTCGTTAAGCCTTTGATTAGTCTTAGGCGAGTCAGCCCACCTTTGCGAATCGGGCTCGCCGTGTTTATCCATGTTATAGCTGCTCCGCGTAAGTTCTGTCCTCTGACGCTTTTAGCAGATACCGCATTGCTCGAGAACAAGGCCAGTGCTCTCCTTGAGCATCACAATCGCGCACCCTCACTTGTCACAAGCACCGGTCGGGATGACACGAGGCGCTACGTAAGGACACGAGGCGCTACGCTACGATGACACGAGGCGCTACGCTACGTTCTGGAGAAGCTTCAAGCAATCCTCGATTTCCCCGCGCCCAAGGACGCGCGCGGCCTGCGCCGCTTTCTCGGAATGGCCAATTTTTACCGGTCGTTCATTCCGTCCTGTGCCCGAGTGCAGGCGCCCTTGACCAAGCTCTTGGGTAAGTCAGCTGAGTGGTGATGGGGACCTAAGCAGCAAGAGGCGTTTTGCCGTCTTTCTAGCGTCATTGCGGAGACGGCGCAGCTCAAGCTCCCCGACCTGACCAGACCGCTTGTTGTCCAGACTGACGCAAGTGATCTGGGATTAGGAGCAATTCTCCTACAGGAGTACGAGGGTGTGTTGCAGCCGTTGGCTTTTGCCAGCCGCTCGTTGATACCCGCGGAAAGGAATTATTCCGTGACCGAGAGGGAGTGTCTCGCCATCGTGTTTGCACTGCGGAAGTTTGAGGTCTACCTTGATGGGACAAAATTTGTGGTGCAAACAGATCACAGCGCGCTTAGCTGGCTGATGCGGCTCCGTGATCCTGCAGGCAGGCTAGCGCGCTGGGCTCTCCTAATACAGCATTATGACTTTTCAGTGCAGTATCGGAAGGGGAGCACTAACATGGTAGCTGACGCGCTATCTCGTGCCCCAGTGTCTACCAGGAGCATAGATCCCCGTGTGACAACCGCTAGTGGTGCCTTTGCGCAAGCGAGCGGCGCAGGCGAAACGGCGGCGGAGCCGCTGAGTGGAGAAAAAGGGTGAGTGCGCCGACGAGCGTACTCTTTTCACGGGCAAGGCAAGCAGCGCGCCGCGAAGTGGGCAAGAGGGGGAGCGAGAGAAAAGCGAACCCATGACGGCACTGCGACTGGAGGCGATTGCTGCAGTCCTGAGTGGGGACGATACCAGGCTCCCCTTTGGGAGAATGGGAATCGCTTTCAGCAGACAAGAGTTAATAACGGCTCAGCAAGATGATCCGTTTTGTCGCGAGTTGAGCGACGGTCTTAGGGAGATGGAGCGCCGAGACACTGCTGGTAGTGCGGCGGGTGCAGGGGGACGGGAACCGACGTGTGTCGCTGGGTCCCCAGCGGATAAATACTTGCTGGACCATGATGGACTCCTGATGAAATACATTGCCACCGATGAGGAGTAAGTGAACCCGTTTAAGGTGGTTGTGCCCAAAAGTCTGAGAGGCGCACTGTTGCGAGCCTCTCACGACAAGCCCATGGCTGGTCATCTGAGTGGCTCTAAAGTTTTTGCGATTCTGAGCAAGGTTTTGACTTGACTTGGCATGAAGCGTGACATTTTTCGCTATTGCCGTTTCTGCCATGTCTGTCGAGCGGTGAAATCAAGGGGTGGCAAGCCGCCCGGCTTGATGAAATCGATTGTCAGTGAGCGTCCGTGGCAAAGAGCCACCTGCGATCTAATGGGGCGTTCCACTGGAGTAAGCAGGGTTTCATACATCTGATGGTAGTCGTTGATCATTTTTCCAAATGGGTGGAGTTGTTTCCGCTGCTGAAAAAGACAGCGCGAGCGGTGCTAGAGAGGCTACAGGAAGTGTTTTGTCGGTTTGGTTTTCCGGAAAGATTGATCACGGACAACGCGTCGTATGTCACCGCTCGGGTGTTTGGTGATAGGTGCCGTTCCCTAAGAACAGATCACTGCACCACTTCGCCCTACCATCCCCAGTCCAATTTGACAGAGCGAACAAATCGTACGCTCAAACCGATGGGCGGCCTTTGCCGAAAATCAAAAGGACTTGGCAGACCATTTGAGTGAACTCGCGTTTGCAATCCTAACCTCCGAGAGTCGCTCTACTGGTTTCTCTCCCGCCTTCCTTAATTTCGGAAGGGATTTGGCAAATCTGGTGACCAGTGTCATGCAATGCCAGCTCGGGGACGAGGAAGAACCGGCAGACTGTTCTGCTTACACTTCAATACTTCGGGACAGGCTTTGTCGAGCTCTCAGTAAAGCGAGGTAGAGTTTGGCATCGGCCAGGGCCGAGCAAAAGGCCTAGTACGACCGAAAACGTCACCACGTTTCATTTAAGGTAGGTGACCTTGTCCTGAAGCGCAACCACGCTCTTTAAGACGCGAGCAAGGGTTTCTCAGCTTCGCTCGCTCCTAAGTGGCTTGGTCCGTACCGAGTAGAGAAAGCTTGGACTCCACTCGCGTACTTGCTGAAAGACCCGCTTTCGGGAAAACAGCCGTGCCCACATCGCAGACTTGAAAGCCTTTGCATCGAGGAAAGCCTTTGCGACGAGCCTGCGCCCAGTGGCTATTCGTGCGAGCAATGGCGCACACCCGGCGCGGCGGACCCCATTCGGACCACGCACCGGTGTAATCTGAGGAAGCGGTCACCTGAGTAATTTCGCGCCGGACGGCGGGCTTAATTCCGCAACCGAAGGCCTTCAGTTTTACTGTCTAGTATCAGTTAGCTAACTTCTTTACAGCCAGTGCTTGCAAAGAAGTCGTCTCCGCCCAGTTGCTGCTGATTTTCATTTGAGTGTTCTTGTTTACTTGACGTTTTTTTCGTGTTTACTTTTTTTTCGCCTCGCCGGAGGAGGGGATCTTGAATTGGTGCTTTAGCGTGAGGAGAGGGACAAAGGACACTTTGCACATTCCTTTGCGGCGCGCGTTTGGAGAGACCCGACCATCGGAGGTGTGTGTGCGTGTGTACGTGCGTGTGGCGACGAAAACTTAGGAAGCCACCGACCCCTACATCATCTTGGACTCTGGCAGTGTTCGGAGACCTGCGCTCGTTAGGCAGCCCGGTTGTGCCCTGCTCCCGACCGTCGCTGATAAGCTCTTCTGGCCTTCCTATCACGGCTCCTGCACGAGGCTAGCTGTCGCAGACGCTGTGCACGACTCGACCGACGCCAGGACGCCTCGCAGCCAGTAGATTTGGCGACCATGGTTCCAGCAGAAGGGCCAGCTGTGGCAACGGGGCCCATCGAACATCCACCGAGGCGGCGTTCGTCAGACTCGCGGGCCTGTCGTCAACATCGACGAGATGATGGTGAGCCCGTTCCTCGCATGAGGGCCTCAACCAGAACTCTCGACTTGCTCTCTCGCATCCACCCAGTCACTCAAACCAAACATTACGTGACACTTCCCCTCCGAGCCGTGGACGCTCTCTTGCGTGAGCACCATGAACTCCCGTTACCCCTCTTCCGCGGCGCCATGGTATTTCTCAAGTGGATAGTTGTGTTGTTATATTTTTTTCTTCAGCAGCAATTGCAGAGCGAGGCTAAGGCTAGCTGTTGCCCATTGCGGGACGTCTTTGCAAGCATGGGCGATGACCGGCTGCCTTTGCAGACGGGTATATATGGTGAATTAAGGAGAGGAGGATGTGGGGATCTGAGGTGCGCCCGCGACCAATTCGCGGGCATTCTGCCGCCACACGGCCACACCCTTTTGCTTTTTCTGCTCTGGCAACGGCGCGTGGCGATAGATGGCGCCACGTGTGGGCGCGGCACGCGTTACGTGCGCGCCGAGGAAGCTCGCTCTCCTCCGTGGTCGGCGCCGGGTAAGCACGTGTTTTCCTTCGTCTGCGTTCCCTTCGGGAATCACCGGACTGTAACCTGCCTGGGGTGACCTTTGGCACCTCGGCAGGCGTGTTTACTTGAGTGCTAGCTTCGGTACCGTACGCTAAGCCCACAGCGGTGCCTAGTGCTTGAAGTGGTCGTACCACACCGAGCCGCACTTGTCGTAGGCTTACGCGTACGAGGTTTGCCCTAACACTCGCGACCAGGCCCAGTGGCCATCGTGAGAGTGCGCAGCATAGCCGCGAGGGACATTTTCCCGACCGGCGTGTCAAAGCTCGCCATTGCCAGCTGCGACGTGCTCGCGGTTTGCCCTTATTGTGAACGTCCGCGTGCGGGTGCCTTTGCTCCCCGCGTCCCGGAAGCGGATGTTGTACTGTTTTTCGGAGTGCCACCAAGGGCAATAAAGTGTTGTGTATTTTTGTATTGGAACACTGTCTGTTTTGCCGCGCCGCGCTAAACTCCTTATTAGTTGAGCGTGCGCGGAGTGGTGCACTACACGCGAGTAGGTGGCGGAGTCGCGGCCCTGTGGCTCGCTAAGCGTGAACCCACGGTGATCATTCGCTGCAGTTGGTAGCGGGGTCACCATATGCTTAGAGTTACTTGTGTGTGACTCTTCTAGTATAAAGGTAGACATGCAAAACTTCGAAGTGTTGTTATTGTGCCTCAGATATGCACAATAATTCTTTTTAATTGACAATCGCACAACTGTGAACGCTAAAACTTGAGCAATATTGGTGGGCGCTGCGAAAGGGGTTTGCCGTTCAATACCGTTTGAGGTATCGTTAGGGCGGACAAACAGACAAATGTACAGACAGACAGACGAAAATGTTTCTGTCGAAGGTCCCCAAGAAAGACTATCGTCTTCAAAAAGAGAAGAGCCCACGTGCCCTCCGCAGGCGACAGTTTATGGTGGTGGCTTCCGGGACACCAACAGCTTCTTCCGGAGGCTTCAACCCTGCGCGCTCGATGTGCTATCCAGCTGTCTGTCTATTTGTCTGTTCACCCGTCCGTCCGTCCGTCCATCCGTCCGTCGGTTTGTCTGTTCGTCCGTCCCTCCGTTCATATATCCGTCTATCCATACGTCTGTCTGTCTGTGTGTCTGTCCATGCGTGCGTCCATCTTTTGAACACTCCAAGTACCACCATCTCGTATCTTTTCATCATATATTCATCCTATAAAAGTAACGTCATCTAGCGGACATTCCGAGAACTAAGCGAGAGGTGCCTGCCTACAACTCAAACATCAAGAACGCACGACCCATGGCTTATGGAGCTTCACCCCAAAAATTCGCAGTGTGCGCATTAACAAAAAGCTGTGGGTCGCAGTTTGCAATCAGCATCTTCTGCTTTTCGTTGTTCATTAGCAGCGATTAGCACGCACCACTATGAAACACCAGTTATTCACTGCGTTCTTGGCGCCTTCACAGGTCTCTATCTTGGGTAACGCTGCGATGACAGCCAGCGTCAAGGTCGCCTCAAGTGTAAGCGTTAGCGCCCGCTATTTCGCTTATACACAAGGTTCCGTTTGGCGGGAGATTGTGTCATTTTTTAGAGGCAAAGGCGTGGTCGTCCACCCTCTATGTATGTAGTAGCAGTGTAACCACCTCTCGTGTAGTCCTTAGATGGCCCGCTGGATGGCGGTACTTGTATACGATGAATATATGATGAAAAAATGTGAGATGGTGGTATTTGGAGTGTTCAATAGATGAACGGAAGGACGGACGAACAGACAGGCAGACAGACAGACTGACAGACAGACAGACAGGCAGGCAGGCAGACAGACGGATGAACGAACCAACGGACGGACAGAGAGACTGACAGACAGGCAGGTAAACATACAGACGGATCAACGGATGAACGAACAGACAGACAGACCGACAGAAAGACAGGCAGACAAGAAGACAGACAGACAGAAGGGCGGACAGACGCACGGAAGGACTGACGGACGCTTCGCCTCACTGATCATCATTCACTCCGTGGGTATGCTGTGATTTTTTTCCCTCCTCCAGGGTTTCAGGTCACGAATGGAGGGACAGATAGACGGGCTGACGGGGGACGTGAGCATGATACATTAATTGACTTTGTCTTATACACTTTTATTGTGTATTGTCGTGTTTAAATGGATACCCTTTAACAAACATGATATAATTTTATCAGGCCTTGGATGCACGAAAACAATGAAAACATTAAAATTACCTATCAAAACTCATCAGCTTAAAATGTATGTCGTAAGAGCTTCTAAGTCGAGGCAACTTGCGATAATGTTACTCGTGTGAAATACCTGTAAATAAGCAAAATTGTACTCTCAGCTGTTATCAAGAATATTAGTTTTTTATCTGAAACGCATTGTTTAGAAAGAACACTATGCTTGGAGAAAGCTAACAGACTAACCAAAATTTAGGTGATTGTGTAAATTTGATGGGATAACACAAAGCCTCACCATGACTGGCAAGAAGTTTGCTCATGATATTCAAATCATACTTCTCATCTATTCATTAAGCCAAATGATTGCTGTAGCTGTACAAGGTTCATATCAAGACAATAGGTTTTCATCCGACAATTAAAAAGTGTGTTACTAATAACCATGTGGATCTAAAAAAAACAGAAAAAAAACTGGACGCTCACGGCTGCAATACAGGCCGTTAATTCTTACCTACTGATAGAAGAAGCGGTTACCCGTTGTTAATTGGGTCTGCATTTTCTAATGGGCAAAAGCTGTCATTGAGGCCATCTCGCGTTAACATAGCCTAAAAGGTGATTTTGCATAAATTGTGTTAACGTACCTTATCAATTATCTTCGGGAAATTGTCTATAAAAGAGAAACCGTACCAATATTGGAATTCATTATTTATCAAGAGATAAGCCGTAAACTCTGCTTGCAAAGCGACTACGACTATTGTCACTACTACTTGGTCCCAATGACTGCGATGTCTGCTACAAAATCATTTGCGTAAGTTGTATTCCAAGTCCAACCTCTACGTTACATTTATGTGACACCATCACCGCCAGAGTCATCGCGTCTTAGCACAGCAACTCGAAGTTGAACACTCGATGTCGCTGTCGCCTTCATGTTGAACGTAAAGTCACTCCTATAGAATCGATTCCCGTGTCGTATGTTGTATGTGCAAGTGGATTGTTTGTGCAACCTGGTTGGCACTCTACATAGCACGAAGGTGTTTGGAGAGATGCCAGGGGGGCGGGGGTTCTACCCCGTGCTGGCAACAGCTGCAAAACAGGGCTGGTCGTGGGCCTTCGTGTGCCCGCTTTGTTGAAGGAAATAATTAGGCAAGTGGCACTACCTACATGCTATGCTCTCACCGCAAACTTACCGTTATAACTATTGACAAGACGAAATGGCTTGACTCGCTTGAGGAATTGTGTTTTGTGGAGCTAGCATTCCAAGAGATTATATTAGTTACAATTCTAAAGCATGACCGTGGTTAGCCTAGCTCGTTTGGTGTTCCAATTTTTCGCTATTTAAATAAGTGTACCAACTCCACCACAACAGTGTGCCTTTTCGGCGCTTTAAAAATGCATGTTCATTTGATTTTCACATTGACATTGCTCATCTTTTTCTACATTTTTAGTGTGATTGAAAGTACAGTTTCTTGATACTTCAGTCTCTATTCACTGCTGAGTGTATCTGTATTCACGAAAACTTATATCCACCCCTCTTCTATCTAGCTTACGACTTAGGTTGGCTAGTGTGCCCATGCGAAAGCTCACGTGCAAACACTCCGGTCTTATTTCACTGAACTTATTCACAACCACACCCATAAAAATAGTGGGTTATCATGAGCATTCAGCTCAATATGTCGGCAAAATTGTACATAAGCAGCTAAAAACAGCGCTGTCATAACTTGAAGTCAGCAAATGTGATTTGAACGCTCAATCATTGTGTCTGAAAGTAAGCTTTACTGGAAGGCTGCTTTCGTTTTTCATTTGAGCACAGAATTTTGAAGGGAACACGTCACATAGGCTTCAAATGAGTAGCTTTTAGATGCGACGAAGCTTATGGCAGAGTTAATTTCAGTGGTGTGTGGGGGGACCACCCTTACTGCACATGCGCAATGGCTGGCGCAAGCTATGCCCAAAAACTGCGAGAACGTGCTCGTGCGTTAGCGCATTCTGGTCTGTGCAGGGGGTTGGGTAAGACGCTGCGCCCTGTGCCCCTTACGCTCACTCAGAAATGATGTGATTGCGTCGCGGAACGAGATCCTGGAGCAACGCCTCCTAGAAAAACTATGCCTTGAACGTGGCTCTCTCTTCAATTCAGAGTTTGCTGGCAGCACAAAATCTTCATGGCCATGCCTCCTACCACGTGTTGCGACCATCTGCTGCGTGGGACCGCTCACCTCCGTTATGGTGGCTAGAAGGCCACCATACCTCCGTACCACTCTGTCACGTGACATCACAGCTGCTCGGAGGCAACTGTGAGAGCATTGCTGCGTTCGCAAGGGGGCGACCGCCACAGGCGTTCGCCACCGTACCGGAGGTGGAGGGTAAAATCTGAGGGTAGGGTGGCACGTTCGCGGCTCACGTTTCAGGCATAATTTTTCTATGAGGCGTTGCCTGGAGACGTGCGATGAGCGCACGTGTTGTCGCGTGGAGGGGCGACGAACCACCATGGCGTGCTCTAACAAGATTTCGGGACGAGTAACAGCAACAGAAACTACAGTGAATCCGTGGTGAGCTCCCAGTTGCAAGGACGCATTGACATCAGGCAAAGTGCTCGTGATAAACAGAAATTTGAGTCGGACTATGCTCTGAAGAATAATAATTGTAGTGGTTAACGTCCGAAAACCAACATATGAATATGAGAGACGCCGTAGCGGAGGGATCCGGCAATTTCGTCCAACT